>NW_012148197.1:3007206-3083353 GCF_000956105.1 Propithecus coquereli | reverse complement strand
ATGAATGATTTCAATGTGTTCCCTGACCACAATGAAATTAAATAAATAATACCTATAACTTCATTCACTCTTTGATATAAGTGGAGACACTCTGAGGAGAAGACTCAACAACACAGTTTCACCATGTAAATCCCCATCCAGGGCTACTGTGCATTCTCTTCCATAATATGGAATGCACCCCTCTACCCTTCTGCTGATTTAAATTCTACCCATTTATATTAGTTAGGATATAGGGTTAGCTACTCTAACAGAGAGACCCAAAAGAACAATGGCTTAAGCAAGTCATTAGTTTATTTCTCTGACATATATTAAATAAAATTCTTGCCCGGCAGGACAACCCTCTCGACATTGACAGGGATTTAGGCTTCTTCTATCTTGTTATCTGCCATATTCATACAACTCTAGCACGGTCCAAGATGCCTGCTCCACTTCCCAGCTATTTTATCTCTGTCCCACCCAGTAAGATGGACAGAAAGGAGTAAGGGGTAGGCATATTTTTTGCCTTAATGGTATGACCCAGAAACTGCACACACATTTCTGCTCACATCCCATTGGGTAGAACTTGACCCCATGGCCACACTTAGATGCACTCAAGCTTTTTTCCTGTTCTGAAATTACTTTATCTATAATATATACAGTCAAGATGACACATTGAAAGTCAATTATTCTCTGATGGCTTCATGTATATCTGTTCTTCCATTTATATTGTGAGGTCTTTACAGATGGGATCCATAACCTAGGCTGTTATTGTTCTGCCTCTATGGAGCCTGGCACATTGTTGGAAATGTAACAGGTATTATATTATTACTAGATGGTTAAAATAAAACAGGTATATAATACCTGAAGAACACAAAATTACATTAACATTTCAATAAATGTGTTCTGAAAAGGTATTGAAAATGTGATTGCTGAAGCTCATGAGTAAATTGATAAGTTGTAGTTCCTCCAAAATACTGCTGAAATCATTTATAAGGCTTTGAATAAGGTTAGATAACCTATTACTTATATCATTGTAGCTATTTAAAAAATACTATGGTTAAAATCACAGCTGATTCATTTTATTCACAGCTGATTAATTATAAGACTTGATCAAAATTAAGCAGTTGATGTGAAAATTCAAAAGAAATTATCGATTCTTCTCATGAGCAACAGCCAATTAAAATAGTATGGTGAAAGACTGCTCTAGTTTCTTAGTATTCTAATTTTGGATTTTTTCTCTTCAATTTTTTAAACAAAGAACATTATATAAAGACTTCAAATTAGCTCCTGGCTTTTCCTATTCAATATCAACCACTTACTGAGTGCCAATCATTTTGCTGAAACCTTCTTTAAAAAAGAGTTTTGCCGGTGGCACGGCAAATGAAAAGGGATGATGAGATAATCGTAGCAAAATCTTACTCTGGTGCGCTGCCTTTTCTTCCCTGATGGAAACCCCACAGGATATTGTTATGTGGGAAAAGGACATGATGATTCAAAAGACCAGAAACTGTTTCTTGCCACACAAGCAAAATACAAGACGGCCCCAAAAACAGCTTGTATGTGGATTTTGAGTAAAAGAAGTTTGGGGTATTGATTGTCATAGGCCTTCAATTTCAGATATCCTACTGGCAGTTCTACTCCTAGGGGAAAATTGAAATACGGAGCTTACAATAAGTGTTTATATAAATGGTAGCTTTCCCAGATGGCTCTCCTAAGATACATTAGCCATCTCTTTAAAATGAGTAAATAAACAGAGTATCCATTATTGTTTAAGTTAAAAAGTACAATGCTTATCAGAATTAGTTCATGCACCGAAGGTTCCTGAAGTTTCTATATAATTCATTTCATTTTCCACTCCCAAAAGCTGAGTGTTTTCTCCTGTAGCTGACAGCAATCCAAAGTATCTATCACTGTCATGTTTTTAATTATTATTATGAAAGCAGTATTATAGTATCGAAAGAAAAAGTTCACCAATTAATGTACCACATAAATATAATTATTTTCATATATGTTTTCTCCCCCAACTTTTATTCATGTTTTTTTCATGGCTATAATTGTAGTATAAATATAATTTTGTGCTCTATTTTCTTCATTTAAAATTAAAATAGAATTTGTGACATATTACTGTTGATACATAATCATCATGGTTGTAATTTTAATGAATGCATATATTCCATTTAATTAGTACAATATACCTAATCATAAACTTTTTCCAAGGACATTTGAAAAATCTATTTTGTGAAGACTTGCATTTGTTTTCTGTTTCAAAATATTACAAGGGTACAAATGTTTTTGGTTACATGGATCGCTTTTGTTATGTTTGAGTCAGGGTTATAAGTGTGTACATCACCCAGATAGTGTTCATTGTATCCATTAGGTAGGTATTCGCCCATCCCTTCCTCCTGCCTCCCTGATTTCTACTGAGTGTTACTTCCCTCTGTGCACATGTGTGCTCATCAGTTAGTTCTGATATAATAGCGAGTACATGTGGTATTTGTTTTTCCATTCTTTAGATACTTCACTTAGGATAATGGTCTCTGGTTCCATCCCCATATTGTTGTAAAAGGCCTTAATTCATCCTTATTAATGTCTGAGTAGTATTCCATAGTATACATATACCACATTTTGTTAATCCACTCATGAATTCATGGCTACTTGGGTTGATTCCACATCCTTGCAATTGTGAATTGTGATGCAATAAACATTCGAGTGCTGATATCTTTTTGATAAAATGACTTCTTTTCCTCTGGGTAAATACCCAGTAGTGGGATTGCTCGGTCAAATGGTAAGTCTACTTTTAGTTCTTTGAGGAATCTCCATACTGTTTTCCATACAGGTTACACTAATTTGCAGTCCCACCAATAGTGGATAAGCATTCCTTTCTCTGTGCATCCATGCAGTATCTATTGTCTTTGGACTTTTTTAAAAAAGCCATTCTAACAGGGGTAAGGTGATATCTCACTGTGATTTTAATTTGCATTTCACTGATGATTAGTGATGTTGAGCCCTTTTTGATGGTTATTGGACATTTGTCTATCATCTTTTTTTTGATGAAAGGTATTAAAATATTTATTATTATATTGAATATACATTCTTAAACTTTTGACATTTTTGATATTGAAAGTTTTATCAAATGGAACATAAATGTAGACATACATAAACATATTTCTTCTTCCTTAACTCAGATATATCCCATGGCAGTTTTTCTTAAATGGAATGTAATTTATCGATGGATGTAGCCTTTCTCAAGCAATGTCTTCACATTTATTCTACCTTATTGTTCTCTCCCCAGAATCTGTATCGATTTGAGGGCACTGGGTTTTCAAACATCCCTCAACTTATAGATCATCACTATGCAACAAAACAAGTCATCACTAAGAAATCGGGTGTAGTTCTGCTGAATCCTATTCCTAAGGTAGGTGCATATATACTTTGTTTGTTTCAAAAGAATGTTTGGTGAGTTACCTTCCCCATACCCATTCCTTCCCTCACAGATCTCTTAAAGCACATGAAAGAAATATGTTCTGTGATAGATCTTAGAGGTAAAAATGACCTAAAGCAATCTCTCATCCAGCTACCTGGTTCCACATAAGGAAGTTATAATTTACTGCTTTTGTGAAGAGTAGTGTAGCTTACAAAAGTTCCGGTCTCTTTAATACATTATAAACCTAACATTCAAAATTAAAATTCTAATACATTCCTAATTGCTGGGTATTTTCTTTAACCTATACAACTTAGAATCTTTTATAATCTGAACCTTTCAAAGTATGAGCCTTATAAAATCAAGAAAAGCCTCAAGTCTCTGAAGAAAAAACCCAAGCCATTTGTATCCTAGCAAATATTGAATAAAAAGGCAGCCCATCTTAACAAAATCAAGGAAATTCCATAATTCAATTGTATTAGTACTAGTAGTGGTAATCACAAAATATTTTTGTTTCTGAACTACTAGAAAATAATTTAAGAACTTTATTTACTGTGGAAAATGTCTATCATCTTTTGAAAAGCTTCTATTCATGTCTTTTGCCCACTTTTTAAGTGAGTTGTTTGTTTTTTCCTTGCTGATTTGCTTCAGTTCTTTGTAGATTCTCATTATTAGGCATTTACCAAATATATAGCTTGTGAATATTTTCTCCAATTCTGTAGGTTGTCTATTTTCTCTGTTGATTATTTCCTTAGCTGTGCAGAAACTTTTTAATTTAATCAAGTCTCATTTATTTGTTTATATTATTGCTGTCATTGCCTTTGGGGTCATCTTCATAAATTCTTTGCCTCGGCTGCTATCTAGAAGAGTTCTTCCAACATGTTCTTCCAGCATTCTTATGGTTTCATACCTTACATTTAAGTATTTTATCCATCTTGAATTAATTTTTGTGAGTGGTGAGAGATATGGATCCTCTTTCATTCTTCTGCATGTGGCTATCCAATTCTCCTAGCACCATTTATTAAACATTTCCCCAGTGTACATTATTGTCTGCTTCATCAAAGATCAGTTGGCTGTATGTGGATGGTTTTATATCTGGGCTCTCTGTTCTGTTCTATTAGTCTATGTCTCATGTTTGTGCTAATACCGTGCTGTTTTGGTTACTATAGCCTTATAGTATAGTTTGAAGTCCAGTAGTATGATGCCTCCAGATTTCTTCTTTTTGTTTAAGATTGCTTTGGCTATTCGGGCTTTGTTTCTAAATGTAGTGTAGAATTATTTTTTCTAGATCTGTGAAACATGACATCGCTATTTTGATGGGGACTACACTGAATCTATAAATCACTTTGGGCAGTATGGACATTTTAACAATGTTTATTCTACCAATCCATGGGCACGATATGTTTTTCCATTTGTTTGTGCCATCTGTAATTTCTTTCCTCAGTGTTTCGTAGTTCTCTTCGTATAGATCTTTCATCTCCTTAGTTAACTATATTGCTAGTTATTTTATTTTCTTTGTGGCTATTGTGAATGGTATTGAGTCTTTGATTTGAATCTCATCTTAACTGTTACTAGTGTATAGAAATGTTACTGATTTGTGTACATTGATTTTGTAACCTGACACTTTGCTGAATTTATTCATCAATTGCAGGAGTCTCTTGGTGGAATCTTTGGGGTTTTCTAGATATAAGATCATATCATCAGCAAAAAGTGATAGTTTGTTCTCCTCTTTCCCAATTTGTATACCCTTTATTTCTTTCTCTTGCCTGATTGCTCTGGCTAGGACTTCCAGCACTATGATGAATAGTAGCAGTGACAATGGGCACCCTTGGCTTGTTCCAGTTCTTCGTTGGAATGCTTTCAACTTTTCCCCATTCAGTATGATGTTGGCTATAGGTTTTTCATATATGGCTTTTATAATTTTGAGATATATTCCTTCTATCTTGAGGGTTTATTGAGGGTTTTTATCATGAAAGAGTGTTGAATTTTGTTGAATGCTTTTTCTGCATCTATTAAGATGATCATGTGGTCTTTGTTCTTACTTCTGTTTGTGTGGTGAATCACATTTGTTGATTTATGTATGTTGAACCATTCTTGCATCCATGGGATAAAGCCCTCTTGGTCCTGGTGGATTATTTTTTTGATATGCAGTTGAATTCAGTTTGCTAGTACTTTATTGAGGATTTTTGTATCTATATTCATAAGGAATATTGGTCTGTAGTTTTGCTTGTTTGTTGTGTCCTTTCCTGGCTTTGCTATCAAGGTGATACTGGCTTCATAGAATGAGTCGGGGTGGATTTCCACCTTCTCTATATTATGGAATATTTTCTGTGGTATGGGTTTCAGCTCTTCTTTATAGGTCTGGTAAAATTTGGCTGTGAATCCAGTAGGTCCAGCGCTTTTTTGTGATGGCAGCTTTTTTATTACTGCTTGAATCTCATTGCTCATTACTGGTTTGTCCAGGAGTTCTATTTCTTCCCAAGATTGACTCTTGGGAGCCTGTGTGTTTCCAGGAATTTGTCCATTTCCTCTACATTTTTAAGTTTATGTGCAGAGAGATTTTCATAGTATTTGCAGATGATATTTTGTATTTCTGTGATATCATTTGTAATATCTCCTTTTTCATTTCTGATTGAGTTTATTTGGGTCCTTTCTCTTCTAAGAAGAGACTGGTTAATTACTGGTTAATCTAGCAAGAGGTCTATCAATTTTGTTTATCTTTTCAAAGAACCAACTTTTTGTTCCATTTATCCTTTGTATTTTTTTGTTTGTTTTCCATCTCATTTAGTTCTACTCTAACCTTAGTTATTTCTTTTCTTCTGCTGGCTTTTGGTTTGGATTGCTATTCCTTTTCTAGTTCCTTGAGAGGTGTCATTAGATTGTTGCTTTGAGGTTTTTCTGTCTTTTTTGACATAGGCATTTAAGGCTATAAATTTTCCATTTAGGCCTGCTTTTGCTAAATCTCATAGATTTTGATAACTTGTGTCCCCTTTGGTGTTCAGTTCAAGGCATCTTATGCTTTCCATCTTAATTTCGTTATTGACTCATTAATCATTCAGCAGCAAATTGATTAATATTCATTACTTTGTGTAGAATTGAGTGTTTCTCTTGGAGTTTATTTCTAGTTTTATTCCATTGTGGTCTGAGAAGATATGTGGTATGATTTCTATTTCTTTGAATTTGTTGAGATATGATTAATCTTGGAGAATGTTTCATGTGCTGATGAAAAGAATGTATATTCAGTAATTTGGGGGTTAAATGTTCTGTATATGTCTGTTAGGGCCATTTGTTCTAGAGTCCTGTTAAAGTCCAGTGTTTCTTTATTTTCTGCTTGGATGATCTGTCTAGCTCTGTCAGTGGGGTGTTGAAGTCCCTGGCAATTATGATGGGGCTGTGTATATCTTTGCTTAGATCTAGTAGAATTTGCTTTATTAATCTGAGTGCTCCTGTGTTAGGTGCATAAATATTTAGGATTGTTATGTCTTCTTTTTGAAATGCTTCCTTTACCATTATAAAATGACCATCTTTGTCTTTCTTTACTTTTGTTGATTTAAAGGCAATTTTATCTGATATGAGAATGGCTATACCTACTTTCTTTTGGTTTCCAATTGCAAGAAATATTTTTTTCCATCTCGTCATCTTGAATCTGTATGAGTCCTCATGGGTTATGTGTGTTTCCTGGTGACAGCAGATACTTGGCTTGCATTTTCTTCACCTATTCAGCCAGCCTATGTCTCTTGCACTGGGGATTCATACCATTCACATTGATTGACAGAACGGATATGTGGGATGCTGTTCCGTTCATCCTGTTGGGTAGTACCTTATTGCTTTGTGCTATTGCTTTATGTGAACTCTGAGTTTTAGCTTTTGGGTGGTTTTACACTGGTGCATGTCTATTGCGCTGACCCATGTATAACGCAGTTCTGAATATTTCCTGCAGGGCAGATCTGGTCTTCACGAATTCCCTCAGTGTTTGCTTGTGCAGAAAAGTCTTTATTTCTCCTTCACATATGAAACTTAGTTTTGCAGGATACAAAATTCTAGGCTGGCCATTGTTCTGTTTAAGAAGACTGAAGATGGGGCCCCAATCCCTTCTGGCATGTAAGGTCTCCATTGAGAAGTCTACAGTTAGCCTAATGGGTTTTCCTTTGTAAGTTACTTGATGTTATCACCTCATGGCTCACAGGAGTTCCTCCTTTATGTTGACTTTGGCTAGTCTGATGACTATGTGTCTTGGTGATTGCCTCTTTGTGATCAATCTCCCAGGTGTTCATTGAGCTTCTTGTACCTGGATGTCTAAATCTCTAGCAAGACCAGGGAATTTTCCCTCAATTATTCCCTTAAATAGGCTTTCCAGCCCTTGTGCATTTTCTTCTTCACCCTCAGGGATACCTATGATTCTTATGTTTGGCCATCTTATATAACACCATATTTCTTGTTGACTTTGTTCATTCCTCTTAATTCTCTGTTCTTCATTTTGTACTGACTGATTTAAATCAAAACAGTTGTCTTCAAGCTCTGAGATTATTTCTTCTGCTTCGTCTATTCTATTCTTAAAACTTTCCACTGTGCTTTGTATTTCCTTAAATGATGTTTTCATTTGCAGAAGTTCTATTTGGCTTTTTTTAAATATACAGATCTCTTTAGTGAATTTTTCATTCATTTCCTGAATAGTTTTTCTGGTTTCTTTGGATTGGTTTTTCATTTTCTCTTGGACTTCATTGAGCTTCCTTACAATGCATATTTGGAATTCTTTATCTGTCATTTCAATATTTTGATTTTGGTTGGTATCCATTGCTAGAGAGCTGGTGTTCCCTTTTGGGGGTATCCTTTTGCTCTGATTTTTCATACTTCCAGAGGTCTTTCACTGATTCCTTCTCATCTAGGGCAGCTGTCACTTTTTATTTTGGATTTTCTTTTGTTTAGATGGGGCTTCACGCCCCCACACACACTTGTAAAGGAGCATCTACAGCATATGTTGGGTAAGAATCTTTGTCTTTTCTTGTGGGTGCTTTGGTGGCAATCTAGGCTCTGGATGGATCCCTTTGTTATAGATATCCTTACTGTGGTGGTTTACTCAGTTGCTAGTTGTTTGTAGGTTCTAGGAGTGGTGAGCTATGTGTTTGGGCAGATTCCCTGTCTCTCTTTGATGAGGGAGGATGGAGGTCTTTGAAATCCTTTCTCTTTCCCCAGCCCTGTGGTCTTCTTAACACTGTGAATTGTATTGGCATGCCCAATTTAATCACTGAGACAGTAGGTGGTGCTCATGGGTAAGAATCAACCCTACCCTGTATGATCTAGTCAGCAAATGCTTTAGAAGGGCTGTGCAAATTAATCTACCTATCAGCAGGTGGCATTTGCCAGAAGGAATAAGCTGCATTATTGTTTGGGGAACCTGTGACCGGCTCTAGCCCCTCAGGAGAAACACTCAAATGCCCCAGGTGGTGGGTGAGGCCCTAGGACTTCTAGGTGAGTCCTTATTCTCTGCCACAGCAAATGCAGGTGGGGGAATGAGGCTGGGTGAGAATGGATTAGGTGAGCTTGCCCTCCGGCTCCATGAAAGCTGGTAAGGTAACTGTTTTGGCAGGGGTCAAAGATGTGCTCCCAGCTTCTGGGAGAAGCCACCAGGGAGGGGCTGAAGTGGCCCACCCAGCCAGAAAGTCTGCTAGTATGGGCAGGGCCATCTGAGATCCATAATTTGGCTGGCAGGAGAGGATTTCACTCTTAACCCCCAACCCCTGGTCTGCAGTGTTCCTCCAGCATCTGCCTACAGGCAGGAGCTCTAAGTAGCTGAGCTCCCCCATAATGGCACTGTGGGCTGGGAGCTTCCCTGTCCAGGATCCTGCCCTGGGCTTAGAGTGTGGCCTTCCTGTGGGGGGAGGGGTGCTCCATGAGTACACTGCGGCTGGGACCCACACTGTGCTCTCTTTTCAGTTCTGCCCACATGGGCTCCCTTTTCTCCAGAGATTAGTTCACGAATCTTCCCTCCATGCACCCGAGCAACACGATTGAGTCCTGGGGCATGGGATCTGGCCTGCGGCCCTGTCCCCACATTCCCAAAAATCAATCTCTGACCATGCCAGAGAGAAGTGTGCTGGTCCCAAGTTGCCTATGTGGTGCTTGAGCAGGTTTGATGTCCCTCCACTTCAGGGTGTACCCTGGTCTAATGGAGCAGCCAGGCAAGCAGTACTGGGGAGGGCCGGTGAGCAGGGAGCTCACAGTCCCAGCACCCCTTACTCCTCTGCAGATCTTCAAGAGGAAAGGTTTGAGTCCCCCTCTGTGTGGAAGTCCCAGTGGTGTATACACCAACAGGCGGAAGCAGCAGCTCCTGAGGGCCCTAGCTCAATCTTCTCTCTAGGCAGCCATGGGTAAGGGAGGGGAAGGGGAGAAAAAGAGTCTGGATGGAGGAAACCTAACACTCTGGTCATTTCTACCCTCTCCCCAGAAGGCAGCCCACCTAAAATGTCCAGGCTGTGGGGTCATGCAGATCCCCCAGGACTCACCAGCCCCCTGTGGCTCCCACAGTCTGGGCTGGAGTTGGGAAATGTTTGTGTGGTAACAAGCAAGACAAAAACTGAGGGGCTAAAGTATCACAAGAATGGAAAAACAAGCACCACATATACTCATCATCAAATTGGTACTAATTGATGAATACTTCCGTGCACATATGGTAGTAATATTCATCAGGTGTCCGGCAGGTGCTGGGGAGGAGGAGATGGGTATATTCACACCTAACAGGTGAGGTGCACACTGTCTGGGAAATATATGTAACCTAAACATTTGTACCCGCATAATGTTCGGAAATAAAAAAAAAACTGAAGGGCTAAAGCCCTCTGGGGAGGACAAAGGCACACTGTTGGTGGAGAACAATATGGCGTCTGCCTTCTTGGCTCAGGTCTGTGGTAAGGAAAGCACCCTAAGGGGGCTGGCAGGCTGGTGCTTTCTCTTCAAGAACCTCTCAGTTCACTGGTGGCAGCAGCGGTTGGGCTTATGAGGGTAGAAAGGCTCTCCAGCCGCTCAGGAGCCTGCTGACTGCCAGAGATATGAGGGAGGGAGAAATAAACCACTCCACCTACCCTTCTCACTAGACTTCAAGCCTCTTGGGGGTTGTCCTCTGCCGATATCTTGCTCCTTTTTCTGCTCCGAAACTTCTTCTCGTGGAATCTCTTGTAGGTTCTGGCACTTTTCCCTCAGAATTACACTCAATCTGTGATTGCTTGTTTTTTCTTTTTCATCTAAAACTTTTCCTTCTTTCTGAAACAATCTGGCAGCTGGTATCTCTGGTCAGTCATCTTGTCTCTGCCCAAGGCTTGCACTTTAAAAAAATTCTTTCTTGGAAGCATAAGAGCTCTAATCTTTGTATTTGCATTCAAACAGCTATTAAATAAGATGATATTTACTGAGCACCTGCCAGGGCCTCCACATTGTGATAGAAGTGGTGAGAAATATCCAGAAGCATAACACACAATCTATAGTTGCAACCAATTTATAACACAGCAAATGATATAAGACAAAGACAGAGTATAAAACTCAACCACAACTTCAGGGGAAAGCTATCTCCCTGTGCTATTCAAAGAATGTTTCACTGGGTGGGTTGGACTTGGGACTCCATACTTGAAGTATGGAGAAAGTGTTTCAATGGGTAGAGAGATATAGGAAGGGAATTTCAGAAAGTAAACAACATTATTTTTGAATATATCTAAACAGGGGCTTTGGTAGTAAGAGTGATGGAATCTGTCCCAGGCTGAAGCAGGATTGGGTCTGTAAGCAGACATTTCATTCATTCCAGTTGTGGGAGAAAATGCGATTCAAAGACACAGAATTGAGTAAGTGAGCAAACCCACTTTCTTGGAAGTATTTATCCAATAAAAATGAGGAGGAAGTTCTAGCCTCCAGAACCAAGAGACAATAAATTTCTGTTGTTTAAGCCACCCAGATTGTGGCATCTTGTTACAGCAGCCAAAGCAAACTAATACATGGTACTTGTTCAAAATGCAAGTTCCTGAGCCCCATGGCTAACCTAAAACCAGAATCTGTGGGTGTGAGACCAAGGAATCTACCTCTATAAATTGCCCCAGATGATTCTGGCACACTTAAAAGGATGAGAACCTTCTACACAACCTATATCAAACATTAAACTATAATACCAGCATAGAATTTTCTAGGAGAGATTAGCTAATAAAGATTACAGAGCTTATTTTCAACAGAATTCCATATGTTATACCTCCAATGTAATAAAATAACAAACTTCTATATAGCAATGTGTACAAGATACTTTCACGTGCTTTATTGGACTGAATCTTCACAACTGGGAGCTTTATCAGTCCCATTACTTAAATAAAAAAATTGAGGTTCAGAATGTTTCCAACATGTTGAGTAACACACAGCTAGTCAGAAGCTGAGCTAGAGCTTCCAGCCAGGTTGCAGGGTGTTGAAGGTCAAAGCCAATCAGGGGAAAGATTAAGGGATGGGATAACAGAGTGGCATTATGGCTCCAGGTAACTGGCCTGTTGGGAGGAGGGTACCAGTCAGGGTAGTGTTCTCGGTCCAGCTCATGGAGCAGGAAGTAGAACTGGAGGGAGGAACAAGGCAGGAGTCCTGCCTCTGGAAAAACGGTTGGCTGCTTAGACAACTGGTCTGAACCCCAGTGAAACTCCACGAACGAGAAAAACTTCTAAGCCAGCAGCTAAGGGCAGTCAGAGGCTATCAAGGCATGATGGGGACAGTAGGGCATCATGGGAACAGCGGGGCATGATGGGAAGATGGGCAGGCCCTAATGGAACCAGATCAACTAACTCCTGCCCCACACCCACAATCTTACATGCAGGCTGTGCTTATTAGGCACAAAGAGGCTTTGCAAACATAATTTTATGTATGTTTTGGAAATTAATTCAGAGCCACCACCGCCAAAAAAAATTTAAAGAAGAATGTTACTGGCGTTTAGATTATTTAACTTCACAGCTACTGACATTTCAGAAAAGTCATGATTGTCAACTTGAGCCTTACACAAAAGCTGAGAAAAACAAAGAAACACAACTTGAGTAAACAAAGATTTCAAAGAAGAATGCTTTTAACCAAAATGATAGGTTATGGATATACATTTTACTCCTTTTACATATTCAATTTTCACTGTACAGACATAATCCATTCTTAACATCATGTTGGAAACTGAAGGAAGTATGAGGAAGTCTGTTGTGATACTGTGACTTTAGAAACATTATTCTATTGATTAGAAATTTCAATAGAAATGGGGGAAATGAATACATGGAAATTCTCTGAAAATGAGAATGAAAATGCATTGCCTGTTGCAGTATGACTCAAATTCCCCAAATAATTATTGGTAGGGCCCATTGCCATCTAGTTGTATAAACATAAATGAGCCCACGATAACACCCAAAGCTCAAAGAGTAATGACAAAGGTGGAAGAGATGGTCTAGTCAGGCATGAAATTGATTTTATAATAACAAATATCTGTTGCCTTCCATGTGCTGAGTAAATAATTCTGAAGCAGGGGGTAAAGATAATAAAAACAAAATCATTAACTGCTTCTACTAAATCAAACACAGAAAGAAACCTATTGTCATGTTGACCCTGAAGCCTGTTTAATGGCTAATTAAAGCAATTATTTTCATCACGACACAAACCTTAATCATAGGTACACTCAGAGCTGTAGGAGAGTTTGGCTGATAACCTTGTTGGCAGTAGGTTTTCTACTCTACTTCCCCAAATCTACATTGAAAATATGTGAGACACTGTGTTCAGGTGAGGCAGGAGAGGGGAACAAAGGGGACAAACCCAAAGCTGGAGCCTGCCAAAGAATCATAGACCCCACAATCTGACCTTTGAAGGCAGGCTTAAGTTGATGTCATCTAACTCTTTAATTGTTGTTGTTTTTCTAAAGGACTAAGTTAGCTAATTATAGACAATGGAAGCTTATGGTCAAATTTTAAAAGTTACTTTGAATGCCATTATGTCATTTATGTTCCCACAGCTCCACTTGGTTGATTAGAATATAATTCTACTAAGAGCAGCATTTCTGGTTCAATGCCCAGGTGGGTCAGTTAGCTTTACTCAGTCCCTTGGCCCCACAACTCATCATTTTTCCAGCTAGCTATTTCCAAATGTGAGAATTTTATCCAAAAGGAATCACAAAAGAAAATATAGAGAAAAAAATGTTAGAAATTTTTCCAAATTCCAGCAATAACCCAAGAAAAGCTCCAAGTAAGTGCTTTGTTAATGGTGTCTGCACACATCCATGAGCACACATGGAGTAAATACCCATGTTTTTGTCTTCCTGGCACCCCACTCTCCTTCTTCTGGAAGCTGTTTAGGGAACAGTCTAATGTAGTTCCCAGGGAGACTGCTCTGGTCCTACATGGCTCAACCTCCTGGCCTTAGCTGGTTAGTTAAGAGGTTGACATCTTTCCAAACCTAAGCCAAACAGAAATCCTTGCCTGGAAGTTTTGAAGTTGGATTCAGAGAACATGTATAAGTCTGTCCTTCTTTGAGGATGGAAACAGTTGGAATTGTAGAATTTTGGAGCTGCTGGTGACCTTATTGTATTTCCACATGCAAGAAAGTTGGTCTTAGTAAGAAAGAGAGCAACAAGGTGACTATAATCAATAAGTTACGGTATACTTTAAAATAACTAGAAGTGTGTAATTGGAATGTTCCTAACAAAAAGAAATGATAAATGGCTGAGGTGATGGATACCCCAATTACACTGAATTGATTAATCCACATTGTATGCCTGTATCAAAACATCACATGTACCTATAAAGATATACAACTATTATGCAGCTATTATAATTAGAAAAAGGGCAAGGCTGCCACACAGAAGTAGAGACAGAAGGTGGAAGAGAAGGGCCTGGCAGCATTTGGTTCCCAAACTCTGATTGTTCCTGAAGTTCAGCTCCATCTGTACCCTCTCATTGTCTTATTTTTTAACTCTTTGTTGGATTTCATGTGCTGCTTCTTTTGTTTTTGTTTCAACCAATTTGAGTTGGGTTTCTGTTATTTGCAACCCAACTAATACAAGCACACTCATTTAAAGGCAATCCAAAAAGAGAATGTCATCTTCGGTTCTGGCACGGACTTCATGCATCAGTCAGAACAGGAAATTATGCTGCCGCAAAAAACAACCTCAAATCTCAGTAGCTTAAAGGAACAAAGGTTTCATTCTAAGTGACCATACATCCCTGTTTACCCAGAACAGTTCTAGTTTATGCCTGTTGTCTCAGCCTCCTCTTAGCCTCAAAAGTGCTCTGATTTGAATTAAAAATTATATTGTCACCCTATTGATTTCTCATTTTTGCTACCCAGCCATCACATGGGACCCAGACTGATGAAGTAGTCAGTATCTGGAACACTGCCCAGCAATGTAGTGAAGCAAAAAAAGAGTTCTAGTATCTTGAACTAGCAATTAAATGCTCCAGACTAGAAGAATTATCTAGAGGCATCATTCCTACCAACAATTCATTAACCAGAACTAGTCACAGTCCCACTTCATAACAAAGCGTCCCAGTAGGGCTATCCTACCAGAAAGCAAGAACTTGAATTATTTGTTAAGTAGCACAAATGACTTCCAAGCTCTAGCTCCTCTTATCTGCATATCAGTTTTCCTACATGTAAATCCACAGTTCCTAGTCTTTCTAATGGAATATAATGTGGATCTTTAGATTCAATTCTATTATTTCAGTCTATGCTTCCTTTTCTAAATTTAGCTCTTTGACAAGCTCCATTATTTCACTTGATATTCATTGGATGCATGTTTGTTAGACATACTGAGAACTCTTGAAGGATGACACAATGAATAAGACATGATCTATGCCCCCAGAAGCTTAAAGCACTTCTTAGTATTCTTTAGGGTATTTTTTGGCTCATTGTAGTAGTAATTTACTAAGTGATTCCTTTAAGAACTGCCAGAATTAATATCCCTGAGGTATGGTTCACTCACCTGGTAAGACCTACCAAAGAAAATCGCAATGCAAATTTAATATAGCCTATTCTCCTAATTTAATTTTAACTGTATAGCTTATATTCTTTTGCAATGAAAACTCTGATCTTAATTAAATATGCATAGTGCAGAAAACCCTAATATAAAACACTAGCAATGCCCCTTACATAGGTTTTACCTTTACATTATAGTTACTGGAACTCCCTCCCCCATCCAGAATTTTCTATCTACTACTACTCCAGCACTCAGAACTTAACCTTCTCTGTTATGACTAAAACTGAAACCATATCAAGATGTTCCTATACCCTTTACTTAAATTCTAAACAGGAATTGGGAAGGAGGAATTCCTATACTCATCACCAGAGATACAAAAACAAAAAAATATGGACCCCACACCAGAATTGGAACTTAAAATGCATTTTCTCATAGAATATTCTATAAGGTGGTAAGCTATTACATTATCAGTGCTATATTTCAGCACCATTGTGAGTGAAATGACTTTTTATAGACCAGTCTAGGGACCTCTACCATTTATATCATTGTTATTAGGCAGAAATATGTTTTAAATTTCAAGCAACTAAGTTATACATTAACTTTCAGAATGCTAACTATTTCTTAAGTCAGGCTTATCTGAATGCTACCAGTACTAGGTCAGGATAATTTACTGAGATGTCCAAATAGATCTTTTTCTTTAAAGTTCATCATTCTTATCTTGGCTGTGTTACAGACTTTCAAGACCTTGGCTTCTGTCATTCAATCAACATGTACTGAGCACTTCATGTGAGCAAAACAGTATTCTAGGTGCTAGTACCATGTTAGTTAGCAAGAGAAGCAGACTGTCTATCAAAACCTTAGATCATTTCTGCCCTAATACAGATTCTATTAAATGCAGAGAATCCTGAAACTACAGTCTTCAGAGTGCCCTTCCTGCATGGTAACAGGTTAGAGTCATCCAATGGCAGGTATCCACGTGGGATTTGGACATCTCTGGCAGCAGCTGTAGGCAGACACATGGGCAGAAGTCTAGTTCTTGAGAATCCTTAAGATCAACAGTGGCAGTTCCCACTGAGATTGGGAGATTCACTGAGACAGCTTCTGGGTAAATTCCTACATGTCACCTGCTCCCAAGTACCTGCTTCCATGACCTTTCCAGATGGTGTTTAAGTCTCTAGTTCCCTGTATAAAACATTTCCTATTTGGAATACCTAGGTGGCTTCTGTTGTCCCAACCCAAAACTGACTGACACAGCAAGGCAGACACAGTCCCTGCCTGTAGGAGCTAACATTCTCACGGGGAAGACAGACATTAAGTAACTGATCATACACATAAATACGTGATTGTCAGTGGTGTGTTGGAGCCAGCTCCTATGAGTTGTCAGAGCCGCTAGCTAAGTTTTCAGGAATTCTGCACAAGCCAGGTAATAAATACAGTCAATATTTAAAATTATGTCATACAAACTTTTAATTAATTACATGGAAAATAAAAGTGATAAGTACTTTAAGCTCACCATTTCCTATTTTACTGTTCTCTGGGCTCTTGAGTTATTTACCTGCATATTTGCATCTGTATGGTAGAGATTCTGTGTAATGGTTTGCTGCTGAACATCTCTTCTCAACTGCACATTCAACAACATTGCATTGGTAGCTTGATATCCCCAGGCCGGGAGTAGTCATACCACCAGAATTGGCCAACACAACAATCCAGGGCACTTTTCTTCCCCCTACAGAACGGGTTGTTAAACATTTACCAAAATATCACTGGTAATTGTGATACATACCAGAAATATAAGTACGTAATACCATGACCTGAGAAACGCTGCTTCAGGAGTTTCAAGGAAATTTCCTGAAGGAAGTGACACTTGGAGAAAATGATACAAGTTGGCTAGGTGAAGGGGCGGGGGAAGAGTATTCCAGGTGAAGGAAAAGCACATATGAAAGGAGAGAAAGACCTTGGTCCTGGCAAAGAAGTGGAAGGCTGACAGAGACCGAGTGCACAAAGGAAGGGTATGTCATTTAGCTCCGTTTCGTTCAAGCTTCCTTTCTTTTTTTGCCAGTCACCATCATCTGCCTTGTAGTGTTGTCATATTTGCATTTCTCTTCTCTGTCACTCAACAGACAATTTTGTTGCAGACAGGGACCTTGTCTTCTTTACCTTTCTATTGCCAGGTACCTAGCACAACTCCTTATATACCCTGAGCATATGTCTAAATGAGTGATTGGATGAATCCTCATAACACTAAGCTCTATAAACACAACTCGTCAAATTCCCAGATATGAAGATAAAATTCATGATTCAACTTTTTAAGTTAAATTACCTTAAAATAATAAGCTTTAAATCAAAAGAGACAATTTAATATGTATGATCACTAGCTATAAGTTACAAAATTCAAAACTAAAATAACTTACACATATTCAATATTAAATAATAACAGGTGTATTAATCTGCTCAGGCTGCCATAGCAAAATCCCATGTACTGGGTGGCTTAAACAACAGAAATGTCTTTCTCACTGTACTGGTGTCTGGGAAGTCCAAGATCAATGTGCCAGCAAGGTAAATTTCCTTCTGAGTCCTCTTCTCTTGGCTTGTAGGTAGCTGCCTTCTTGCTGTGTGCCCACATGACCTCTTCTTTGCATGCACACACTCAAGGGGACAGGGAGAGAGACAGGGAGAGAGAGGAAGAGATGGAGATAGAGCACTCTGGTGTCTCTTCCTCTTTTATAAGGACACCAGCCCTATAGGATCAAGACTTTATCCTCATAACCTCATTTAACCTTAATTGCCTCCTTAAATGCCCTATACTCAATACAATCACATGGGAGATTAGGGCTCCAATATATGACTTTGGGGGGATTATAATTCAGTTCATAGCAATATGGCTTACTATACGAACATATATCAGATATTTGGTTCAAGAATATAGTAATTCAGAAACTCTTCTAAAATTTCATCGCTATCATGATATCCATTACTAGATATAGATGTAAGATACTCTCATATTCTACAAAACTGAATGACACCAACTTGAAATGGTATGATTTAGTTATACCATTTATATTATACATTACATCTTATATTTATATATAATTTGACATGAAAAATTTGAAATAATACAACCCCCCCCCGGCTACACACACACACACACACACGCACACACACACACACACACACACTTTAAAAGCCATCCATGAATCACATCCCTTCAAAGCTGTCAGCTGAGTAGGTTGACCACTGATAGCATCTATGCCGCTCCCGCAAGGCAGCAGCACTCTGGCTTGTAAACAGAAATATCAGAAATAAAAGTACCCTACAAACTACACTTGACTTTATAGCCTAGGAACATTCCTGAATGATTTTGTAACCATTGTACTGTAATTTTAATGTTGAGGGCTATTATAATTTATAATTATTTTTATATCCCATAACGATAGCCCAAAATTCACTGAGTGGTAGTGCTGTTCAACATGCCCCCAAATCAAGAGCTATGAAATGAAATTAGATGTGATAAAAAGCTATGAAAAGGGTCAAGGTCTTATGGTTTATTTATTCATGTGTTATTTTTATGTTATTTGATAAACATAAACAGTATATTTAAAAGTAAAATTACACTACAATTGTGCTAGATTTATGAAGTCTGGGAATGCATCTCCCTGCATTAAAATTTATTACAATAGAAAAATTAGTGTTGAATTGTGTGAGTTTTGAAAAATGCGAGGTCTTTATGAACCGATTCCTCACATAAAATGCAAACGCTTCGTGTATACTGCAGCTGAGAAGCATCCACAGCTTATTCACAGGGTAGGGGAAGGCTCTGTGCTGCTTTCCATGAAACATACACTCCTGCCTGTTTGGAAATGTACATCTCTGTGATTATTTAAATAATCTATAATCGAAAACCTATGTCCATTTCCTTGAATTAGCACCAGGATGGAAGGGACATGATATCGGGAATTCTAGACCCAAAGGCAAGTTGTCATTAGCTCTGGCTGAGCTTTCATTCTAAAGTCAGTTTTCCCAAAGATTATTTGATATGTGAGACACACCTCCATCCAGAATCATTAATGTGCAATTTTGCCAGGAAGTAACAGGATAAGCAAGATGATCTGATGTCCTTTGCAGTCTGATAAATGTAGGTAATTGTTGGCAGTTCAGAATGTAGCTATGTTAGATTTTATCTTTTCGTTGAGCCCAGCTCCTCTGTTCTAATCAACTACCTCAGCCACTTGGAGAACCATCTGATAAGCCTTGTTGGTCTCTAGCTCCCTGCACACAATCCCTTCCTCCCAGCAAGACTTATCAGAATGCAGCCAAGAACAACCAAACTGTGTCCTTGGGTCCCCATGGGAGCTCAGATGTATTTGGTTATCTGTCCTAAGTCCTAATTCTTTTCCCCAGACTCCACTTTCAACTTGTCCCTTGATAAGCCCATTCCTTTGGGTTATTTCATGGCCTAAATACTCAGATTCTGTTCCATGTCCCCATCCTTCCTATCAAAAAAGCCCTCACATGTTAGGCCACAAAGTAACCAATCTCCCCTTGCCCCAACCTCTCCCCCACAAAAAAATTCATGATTTTTCAGCCTAGCACAATTTCTCATCCTAGTGGGAACCACCATGCAAATCTTATACTATAGCACTTACATAAAATCAGCCTCATACTTTAAAATTTACAGTTTATATTAGCATAAAGAAAATTAAAAGATGCAAGCTAATAGTTGGGTTCATTACGGTATTTAAAGTAACTACATGGTATTACTCTGCAAAGTGCCTTGGCAAAGCCTAACATATTTTTAATAACATAAAATATTCAAACTATTCAAATAGTTAGGAGAACAGATTTTTCTCCTTTCCCACTGAGGAAAAGCAGGAAGAAAATAGCTTAAGTTGAAACCAGAAGTTTATTACATTTAAAGACTTAGAAACTTTTACATAGGATTAGGTAAAAAAATCTAAAATATTCTTTCTGTAAATGTATAAGATGAGAGATGCCAATCTTTCAGGAATGGTTAGAATAGACAGCTCAGGAAAGTCAGACTGACAGCTCTTTTGAGACAGGTACCATAATTATTTTGTTCCCTTTTGACTGATGTATCAGTAGCTGGAATGTGTATGGCATATAGGCCTTTATCGAATGAACGTTCGATAAATATTTTTTGAACGAATGAATGCCTAATCAAAATCTAAAGTCAAATATGTTAGTTAAAATGTATTTGTTTTAGCAAATATTCATAATTACTGAAAGTAAAAGGGATCTTAGAAATCTCAAGGAATGTGTCCATAGACAGAGAATTAGTGCAAATCTAAAATTGGGTCTCCCAGTCCCATGTCCTGTCAATTAAACAACCACAGAACTCTGCCACCTGTTTAGGAAAAAAGTGAACAAAATTTAAGTGAACCATCAATGAGTAACATAAAATTTGATTTTCAAATTTGTATTGACACACATCTACTGTGTGAATCATCGAGTGGGAATAACAAGGGATAAGTTGCTGTTTTCTGCCCTTCAGCCCAGACCTCTGTCCCAGGTCATCTCAGAAGGTTTTTGCCCAACTTCACACTCCCTTCACAAATGATTCTCCAATCTCTGCACAGTGTGATGCCTGGAGCAAACTCTCCCAGGATCCAAGTCAGGAATGACCACACCTTTCCTAACAGAAGCTTGGGCCCCCAAAACTTGTAAACATGGATGTACTCTGATCTGGGATCCCCAAGGAAGGCGAGTTGGCAATTTATATTTCCCCCAAAACATCAGAAGATTCAACATATCAAGCACCTTGGGACCCAATAATTGGCAGTAGATTCAGAATGAACTAAAACGCCTTGCGTCTATGCTTGCTAACTATTGCTGCGCTGCTCCTGCATACAGAGCAGTGTTTCAACCTCTGGACTACTCCATGAAGTAGGAATTATCATTCCCATCTTATATAATAGATAAGGAAAAAGCCATAAAAAAGTTAAGCAAACTGCCTAATGTTCCTCAGGGATCTGAAGCCAGGTATTTTTATTCTACTTGCAGTGCTCCTTGCAGTGCTCCTTCCACTATATCTTGAGTAACTACGGAATTCACTCAACAACTCACCAGGGTGACTGTCTATTTTATCATCCAAATGAGGACCCTTCTGAAAATGAAAAGACCTTGATAACAAGCATAACCTGGCTGTGCCCTGGGCAAGAGGGGAGGAAGATCACCAGGGGACTGTCCACTGACCCCTCCCTGCAGCACAGCAGGTCTGCAAGTTCACCATAATCCTAAATCCCTCCATTATAAAGCTTTACTTCTTTTGGATCAGCCTGTGTGCCTGTAGTTCTTAAATTCTTAAATAGGAATTTTTACTTTTCACACTACAAAAATAGCTGGAGTGTTTCAAGGGATGCTAAGTGAATCAAAGTCAATAGTGTTGTGGCATGTTAATTAAATTAGCATTGCTTAAAGAAATTCGATTTCTATTCAAAATTTCCAAGGAAGGCTAACCCTTTTTCTGTGTAGAGTAATATCAACAGTGCTTTGCAGGGAGACTGAGACAGAGGTGGAAGCAGCTTGGATGCTAAGACCCCAATTTCCTACACAGTATCACAATGTCATTCTATATTTATATAATGGCTTTGGATTGGAAATTTGATAGGAGGGGGTTATTAGCTGGGGAACTTCTTAGTGAATGGTAGAAAATGTCAATTCCCACTTATTACTGCTTAATTAGAACTTTTTAAAAGTTATTTTCAAATTTCAGCATTTTGAAATGTCAACTTGTAACACTGGCAAGTAATTTTTAAAAAGCTATACAAACCAACCTTATACCTTTGCCTTTCAGAAATAACCCGTGGTGACACTGGGTTGCTTTGGAGAACAGCAAAAGCTATCATCCGCCCAGAGTTCATTTCCCTATACTGTAACATAAAGCTGGGGAAAGGGCTTGAACAGAAGTTACATAGGTTTGAGCTCAGAGTCAACCAGTTACTTTCTGTTTTAAGCCATCCATGAGGGCCGGGTTCCACTTAATAGGCAGGGCATCTTTACAGAGAGACCAGGTTGTTCACTATTTGGAAGTACTAGAAATAGGAGTGATCTAATTTGCTGTGGTCCATGGGCTATGTGAATCACCTCCCAAGTGTGGACCAGCCGGGGCCAGCCACAACACCGTCCTAGAAATCTGAGGGTTTTCTGCAGCAAGGGAGAAACTGGCACTTTGTTGGATAGCCTCTGGAATCACCTTTCAGTGAAAGCTAGTTAAACATGGCTCTGCATGAACAAAATGCACATTTTTTTCCATGATTTTATGCTGGAGTTCTCACCATTTACCTCGCTTCCACACCTCTTCTAGTGTTTGCACAACCAGTCCAGGGAGGCATGGTGATACCTGCATAAATGTGGAAGATGAATTGTCAACATTCTTTGCTATGAAAACTGCATTATCTGAGATTAAAACAGAAAAAAATTATCCTAGGCAGGGGTTTGTGTTTCAGGTATGAGGTTTACCCTGCTGTGCCCAGATGACCACCCAGAGGAAGCCATTAATTCCCCAACATTTTCATATACCTAGGGGTGGGGAGAAGTATGGAGGTGCATCCCTCACCCTGGCTGGCTCCTGTGAGGTGGGACGGGGAGAGGTCCCCACACCCCAGGAGACCAGGCTCCATTTTGAGGCAAGATATATGGCCACCATTATAGCAAATTCTCTCACCCCTAATAACTTGGAGCCCTTGGTCAAAAAAGCTGTCCCCCTACTACCCAGGAATTTGTTAATCAAAAAAACACTGCAAATCACAGTAAAACATCCAGATCTAGACCTGGGTCAGTAGTTGCCATTCTTGTCCAGATCTGTCTTTTGTAAGCCAATATCCTACTCATGTAATAAATGTCTGAATCTTGGCTTCTGCTATCTAGAATCTATACTCAATCTTTTGTGATTCATTAAATACTTAGAACGATGCATCACAGGCACTAAAAATATCCTCGTTTTCCAAAAGTTTGTTCACATTTCTTAAATCATTTTTCACCAAACTCTATTGATGTTCTTATATCTTAAGGAGAAAAAAGCTAGGGCTGGGAAGATATTCCCAAACACATCAATATTTTCCATCGGGATGTAGTATTCTAATTATAGTAAATACTACAAGGTTCATTGGGCATTTATATCCATTTTCCCTTCCTTTGTGAAAGTTAAGCCAACTTTGGAGCACAGACTGAGAAAACTTTCTAGGCCTCAACCTGGGGTCCTCACACTCTCAAAGGGACCAGTAACAGAATTTAGGGAGTCCATTTATTTGGATAGGAAAAACTATTACATCTTTATTTTCTCTATCTCCAGTGAAAATTTAGCATATCGTTGAATTATTAATGTAGGCCACATGTCTTCATAGTGTTAGCCAAATTTCTGACTGTGTGAGCAATAGAATTCACATACATTTTCATATCACATGAGATTATAACAGCTATCTTGCAATACTAATTATATATTCATCATTACTTCAAAATCATGATACCAAAGACATCTACCTCATATCACATTTTTGTTTTGCAAAATTTTAAAAACAGTATTTTAATATAAATGGTTTCTTTTGCAATCTTGTGTATTTTATTTTATGCACTTAAAACATTATTCTGAGAAGTCATCTAGAAACTTCTACAGACCAACAAAGAGGTCCAAGGTACAAAATAGGTTAAGACTCACTGTTAGGCACTCATATTTAATAATATGAATAAATTCAGGGAAGTTACACAAAATAAAAAACTTTCTACACTCATATTTGATAATATCATGTGCCCTATTTTGAGTTAATTGCAGATTTCAATTCTGACTAGGTCCATTTAGGTCATTAAATATGAAATGTATGATTTCTAATCAAAAGTGTAGTTTATTATATCTCAAACAAGGAGTATAATTAATCAAAGTATGCACCTAAACTATCGACACAGTTTTGCCATCTTAACGATAGCTTGTTTATGCCAGCAGTGAAGAAGCCTGGAGAGCCAGTGGTGATGAAATCGCAAAAGACGTTTTCCACAGCCTGTTGAGAATTGAATATTTTTCCTTGCAAGAAATGGTCCAAAGCCTGGAAGAAGTGGTAATCAGTTGGTGTAAGGTCTGATGAATACAGTGGATGACAGAGAATTTCCAAGTCCAGCCGCTATAGTGTGAGCAGTGTTGTTTGTGGATATATGGTCGAACACTGTCTTGCAAGAGGATTGGCTTATCTCTATTGACCAATCTTGGCTGCTTAATTGCAAGCACCCTCATCATTTCATCCAATTGGTTGCAGCAGACATTGGCTGTAATCGACTGACCAGGTTTCATGAAGCTGTAGTAGATAATACCAGCGCTGGACCACCAAACAGACACCATTAGCTTTTTTGATGAATATTTGGTTTTGGACTGTGTTTTGGCACTTCATCTTTATCCAACCACTGTGCCAAACGCTTGCAGTTGTCAAAACGAATCCATTTTTCATCACACATAACAATACAGTGTAGAAATGTTTCACTTTTATGTCATGTCAGCAAAGAAAGGCAAGCTTCCAGATGATTTCTCTTCTGACACTCATTTAATTCAGGCGGAACCCATCTATCCAGCTTCTTTACCTTGCCCATTTGTTTCCAATGGTCCAATATTGTTGGAATAGTAATGTCAAACTTTGCTGCTAATTTCCACATAGGTTGAGATGGATTCACTTCAACTATAGCTTTCAGCTCATCATTAACCACCTTGGTCTCAGGTCGCCCTGGAGGCTCTTTTTGAAGATTAAAATCACCAGAATGGAACTACTGAAACCATTGGCGTACTGTGCATTCATTAGCCACATCCTTTCCAAACACTTCGTTGATATTTCAAGCTGTCTGTGCTGCATTGGTTCCATGACAGAACTCATATTCAAAATAGCACAAATTTTTTACTTATCCATTGTTTCACAAAAATTGCTCAAAAAAATGTGAAAGATAATCACAAGCCAAAACGTGTTTGCAAGACTGAAGATGTACCTTCACAATAAAAATAAAAAGTGTCAAAGTGAAACGTCAGGGATATCAACTATCAAACTTAGTACTTAAGGAAATAGGGCATTCCACACTTAATAATCTAATGATTCTTTTTTTGTTTTATAACTGTTTTTATTATTATTTTTGGTTTCAGAATATTATGGGGGTACAAACGGTTTGGTTACATAAATTGCTTTTGTATCATTTGAGGCAAAGTTATAAGTGTGCCCATCCACCAGATAGTGTGCATTGTACCTGTTAGGTATGAATTTACCATCTCCTCCTCCCCCGTTTCACCTGCTTGATTTCTGATGAACGTTATTTCGATATATGCACATAAGTGTTGATCAATTAGTTCCAATTTAATGGTGAGTACATGAGGTATTTATTTTTCCATTCGTGTGATACTTAGAAGAATGGTCTCCAGTTCCATCCAGGTTACTACAAGAGTATTAGTTCACCATTTTTTTTATGGCTGAGTAGTACTCCATGGTATACATATACCACATTTTATTAATCTACTCATGTATTGATGGGTACTTGGGTTGTTTCCACATCTTTGCCATTGTGAATTGTGCTGCTATAAACATTTGAGTGCACATGTCTTTTTTATAAAATGTCTTTTCTTTCCTGTTGGATAAAAACCCAGTAGTATCTCCATACTACTTTCCATAGAGGTTGTACTAGTTTGCAGTCTCACCAGCAGTGTATGAGTGTTCCTATCTCTCTGCATCCAGGTATTCTTTCTTGAAAGCTGAAGAGAAAGAAACCTTTCTAGCTCTCTGGTAGATGCATCATGCAATAGTCAGGTGAGTTGGGTAAGAACTAATTTCTGCTCTCAGTAAACCCAGGATGGGTAAATGGATATATAACTGACCCTGTTGCTCATAAAGACCATTCACAGAGAATCAATCTCATTTTTGAATTCTTTGCTGCCTGATATTTTATTTCATTAAGTTCGGTTAAAAACTAAACAATGTATTGTGTGAAGGAATGACTGTGATCTAGGTTTGGTAATAATTTTCTCTATTCTTCCCCCAAAAGGCACATGGTATCCTCAGACACATGAGTCATAGAAGGCAGAAATATCCACCTAGACTCCACATGGGTTTCAGACTTAACCACTTAAACCTTCTGTCTGACAGTTCAGCCAAAAAGTTCAGCAGACTAAGACAAAAGATTCTTCAGTCCTAACAGTCTTAAAAAAATAGAAAACATTTGCCTTCTATTCCTATTTTTCTTCATAATTTTCACCTGCTAATGTGAATTTTTTTTTTCACTCTCATTTAATTAGAGCCAAATAGTCAAATGGCCCTTCTTCATTTCCTATGGATAAAGATACCTAGTTGTGATGTTGTGGATATCTTACTTTTGAAACAGTCTTGAGTGACAGTTGTGATTCACAAGTCTGATAACCTTCATTCATCCCAGATAAATACAACAGGGATAAACATTCTCACTGTCATGGTAATGCACATTCACTTTCTAAGAGGATTCTAGAGCTCTCACTGTATCTTTCTAAAGGCAGATGATCCTCCTCTTAGTTTCTTCTATAAAAGCTTGGGTTCAGGTGACCTTTGTGCTTGCTGTAAATCCCTGATGCATTGACCAGACTGGGCTGAGGTGGATTAGTCTAGAACCATAAAATACCCTTATCTTCATAGTCAATGTCAAAAACAAAAACAAACAAAACCAGGAACCATATTCCCTACAGAGCCGCAGCCTCTACATATTGCTATCTTTATACCACTTACCAAGCTTTGGAGAATATTTAAATTTTTTTTTTCAGAAATAGATTTTTACTGTATAAGAAAATAGGTATCAACAAGCAGCAGGAAAAGGAAGCATTCTGTAACAACTACTGTGGAGGCAACAGCTATCCATGTGGAATGAAAAAAAAATTTAAACACATAGAAAGTAAGTCACAGAAAAAGTAGCTGAAAACAAACTAGAATATTTACCCCAAATGTAGAGGATATTTACTAAGGACTGAAGGTAGTATATAAAAATAAAAGAGAACAGCATTGTAAAGACTCTAAAGTTCAACTGTTTCAATCTCCTGATTCTGTAAATAAGAAAGGTCAACCTAAACAGGCTGAGTGACTCATGCAAAATCATTCAACTGGAGAAAACAAGTTTTCCATGCTTTTTCCACTTCACCATGCCATATCCTGGCCCTCAACTATAGAACAACCTCATTCTTATACTCGTGCACATTTAATACTCAAAAAAGATATATTATCAAGGGTATTTACCAACATTTTAAAAACAGCAGTGTACAACCAGTTTTCTTTTTTTATTCACAGCTCCATATGCTCTTTTTCAATTTGTACTCTCCTATATCTTATTTTAGCCCCCAAAATTTCAAGCCTACCATTGCTTACAAATATATACACCTAAAAAATTTTACTACTTTGAAGTGTTTATATTGGCTTTCCAACCACCAAACAAAAAATCAATTACTGTTATTTGTTATTAAAACTTATTGGTATTTATTAATTTCTGTGAAACTAAATACAAAATTTTTAGGATACTATTCAAAGACATTTTTTATATAATGAATTTTTAAAATTGAATAGTCTTTCCCAAAAAACATTATATGCCCAAACATATGAATTTCTGTTCTTATAAATCCCATTTGGCTTTTACTGGAAAAAGTCACCCACCGTAAAGGGGATTAAAGGAAATAGACTAAACTATAAGAGAATTCACTCAATGAAAAGAAAATATTTAAAAGGTCATTCAAGCTAGGATCCTTGCAAAGTAGTAACCAAATGTTTCAAGCAAGGACATCAAAGGATATTCACATTTAGTGAATTGAATGCTTTGCATTATTTGGGGTAGTAGCAACAAAAGAAGATAGAATAAATAAAATGTTCAAATTCTTGACTCACTTTGTGTATCTATAGAACTCAGAAGGAAACAACAGTCATCACCTAAAAGAGGGTACCACCAAGAAAATAATATTTTATGGAAAGTATTGCTACATACCCAAATCATGGTTTAATATAGCCAATGGTTTAAATTTTATATTGTAATATAAATTTAATTGGAACTAATAAACAAGAAACAAAAATTTCACCTCTCCCCTTTGTCTATGGCTACTCTCTGACAGAGATGCTAATCAATGTTTGCTTTTTTTTTCCAA
Organism: Propithecus coquereli; assembly: GCF_000956105.1. Lineage (NCBI taxonomy): Eukaryota > Metazoa > Chordata > Mammalia > Primates > Indriidae > Propithecus > Propithecus coquereli. The sequence continues at coordinate 3,054,883 of NW_012148197.1, read as the reverse complement.
TTTAAACAATTGCAGGTAGGAAAAGTAAACATAAAATGGATGGAAAATCTAAAATTTAATGATCAAAGTTAAGTATTTGTAAGGACATGAGCTACAAAGAACTAAAGAAAAATTTTAAAGATAATAAGTTAGAGTTGTGGCTTTCGCAAGGTAAAACACTATCTTTAAAGTTAAATTAGAAAATCACAAGAAAATACAAAATATTTTCTATGTCTCTTCAAATATAGAAGAATCATTACTGATACAACTAAAACTAGGATTGGATTTCTCTAGATTTTACATGCAATCGGTCCCATAGTCCTGGAGTCCCCAACCCCCAGGCTGCAGGCCAGTACCAGTCCATGGCCTGTAAGAACCAGGCCACACAGCAGGAGGTGAGCGGCAGGTGAGCCGGAGAAGCTTCATCTATATTTACAGCCACTTCCCATCATTCCCATCACTGCCTGAGGTCTACCTCCTGTCAGATCACTGGTGGCATTAGCTGCAAGAAAACAAGCTCAGGGCTCCCATTGCTTGTGCATTATACTGAGTTGTATAATTATTTCATTATATATTACAATGTAATGATAACAGAAATAAAGTATACAATAAATGTAATGTGCTTGAATCATCTGAAACCATCCCGCACCCCTCCAGTCCATGGAAAAATGGTCTTCCATGAAATAGGTCCCTGGTGCCAAAAAGGTTGGGGACCACTGCCATAGTCTTGTCATTCTTGTATCCTAAGATCTTTGGAATCTACCCCATTGCTCTTCACAGAGCCACTGTGCACTTCCACATCCTCCTCTGTTCTCTGTTCTCACCACCATTGTCACCTACGGCAGCCAAAGGCGCCTTTCTAAATCTGGGCCTGTCAGTCCTTGTGTAAAATCCTTCAAAGATTCCATCGCCTTTAAGATGGTTCATGATTTGTCCCCACAAAGCTTTTCACCCTGGGCCCTACTCCCTGTGCATACATGCAAGGAAACACACACAGCTTTCCAGATAAGTTATTAATAAAATGCTTGCAGTTTACAGAACACGTTCTTTCTCCTCCCCCTAAGTTCTTGCACATGCAATTCCCTCTATGTAGAATGCCCTTCCCCTCACTCTATCTGCTTGGTGGTATTAAGTCAAATATCTCTTCTGTGACGCTGTCCCCAGTTAGAGTGAGGCACTTCCTCATTTGTACAGACTCTAAAATGCACTCATTATAACATATGTTCTCTCTTTTTAGTTTATAACCACCTACAGGGAAGGGACCATGCTATGTTCATCTCTATTTCTCAAGTTCTGAGCATAGTAACTGACATATAATAGCTAATTAATGGTTGATGAGTGAATGGATTCAGTTAGATCATTATTCATTCAATATTTGAATAAATATCCATTTAATATCTACTATAGATCAGTTACTGTGTTGAGACTTGGGGATATACTAATAAAAGGCAAGCTCTTTATAATCAAGGAACAATCTAGTGAATGGTAGGAAAAGGAAAGAGCTTATACCAAGTGCCCACTGCTTTGGCCTACATGATCTTCTGTAATCCTTACTCTGTATGAGCGGTTGTCAGTCCCAGTTCACAGGCACAGAGACTTTAACAAAGTATTGAGGCTTATGCAAGTATTCCCAGAGCCAGAATTTGAATACAAGTCTACCTAATTCCAAAGCCCATAGCCCTTTCTTCTGTTTCTTTGTGTTTTCCTAATGTTTAAACCTTTTTTTTTTTTTTTTTTGATATTTGACATGAGAACTGGAAACCAGATAATAAGATGACCTTGCTCAGATCACTCTGTAGCAGTGATTCTGAGACCATTCTATCCAGGATTTCGAAACTGTCATTGCCAGATACTGCACTGTCAGTTCTATGAATGTTTCCATTTTCCTGTTTCATTCAAAGAACTCAACAACAGACATACTAAATCCAGTATAGTCTCATCTGGACTTCAGTAAAAAACTATCATTTCAAAACCTCTAAATCCTGAGGCTGGACCACTGCATTTAACTCATACAGTGAACTGCCAAAGTCAAATAGAATTTAATATTTTATGACAATGATTAAAATATTGATGATGGTAGTGACAACAGTAACAACAGTGAAAATGATTGCAGAGTCATTCCTGCAAAATCCAAGTGCGCTCAAATAAAGCAAAGGAAAAATTACATTTGTCTTTTGGTTCATTATATCCAATAAACTACTGGCTCTTGTAACACAGAGATTTCTTTCTTAAAATCTCCTGTGTAATGTATTTCCTGCTGTTCGTCTCTCTACTACCCCGGTGATGTCTATAGCACTCACTTTTATTTTGTTCTTTCCTTTACTCCCATTTTTATGCCTGTGAGCATTTCAAACCTAATATCACCAGCACCTGATTACAAACATTTATATAGTTCTGACTGAGTATCATGCACTGTGACAAGCATTGTACAAGTATTAATTCATTTACTCCTCACAACGATGCTATTAAGTAGGCACTGTTATTATCCCCATATTATTCATGAAGAAATTGAAGGGAAAAAATTAACTAACTTGCCAAGGGTCACAAAATTGATAATTGGGTAAAGCAAGGTTTCAAACCCAGGTAGTTTGTCACTAGAGTCTTTCCTCTAACCACCAGGTAGACTGCCTCTCAGATAAATATGACAATCCATATATAATAACAAACTTGGATAGGAATATCAGCATGGATCATTGGAAAACTGCAAATAACCCATGAATAATCTTTGCCTTTGAATCATAGAGCTTTTGCATTCAGGTGCTACTGCTAGACTGTAATTAAACTTCTGTGGATACACAGTAGACAGATGGTAAAGGCTCTTCTGGGGCCAGAGGTAGTAGAATTAGGAAAGGGGAATCCTCTAATCTCCTGATAGATCCATTAATCTCAAGGGCCTGGAAACTACTCAGTTAAGTACAGTGAAGGGGCTACTGTAAAGTGAAGCCTTCAGAAGGATCCCGAAAATTTCTGAGAAAGGTCATCCTCAGGAATAAGTTCACTCATACTTCGATTGCAGTTATCACATTAATTCATTAGAAACAGGAAGCCCTTTTGAGAAGTGCTCCACCTTAAATTAAACCAGATCCCAAATGAAGCATGTCAATCATGGATAGGGTGACCATATATTCCCGTTTCCCAGGATCATTCCAGATTTCACCTGTCGTGAATATTTATGGTGTAAATATTCATAGCACACACTTTTGCTCCCAAAAGCATACTGGTTTGGGTGATAAAATATGTTGCAACTTTCACCATGGATAACCAAGGGTTGGTTGTAACTCTTAATACAGGGGGGAATTATCTCCGCAGATGATCATGCACAGCTCTCTAAAGATCTCTAAACTTACCATATCTGTTTTAACGATTCTTCATTTGAAACTCAGTTCTATTGCTAAATCACCTCAAACATCCTAACCAGGGAAAGTTAACAAATAAAAAAAAAAAACTTAGTAACTATGTAACAACCTGTGTAAAGCCCTGTACAGGCATGAAAGACGAGTGGGCCCTGCTGTCCAGGTGTGCATCATCAGCTAGTTGAGAAGCAGCTGAAGCTGTATTGCTGGCTTCTACCACACAGCCAGAACTGTACTAACCCTATAAGCACACTACTTAAGCCTCACAGCAACCCTGTGAGGTAGGAACCAGGACCCTCTATTGGAAAAAGAGAAGAACCAAGGCTTGGAGGTCACTGTTGAATTGATCAAGTGAATTAATAAATTGAACACTGTTGAAGTAAGATGAAATTTTTCATTCCCATCCCTACCAAAGACTGAGATGATGGAATGTTTCGATAAACACACAACAGAGTCTTCAAGTTTCACACAAGGTTTACTTTCATATATTATACAGTGAAACTCCATTTTCCTTCCAGTACTAATTGCAGTGTGCATGTATCATCTGATGAAACACTGTGGCCTGATGGCACTACCACTGTACAGCAGCACTTGTGTATTTGAATATTCAGTTGATTTTTTCTTTTCTGTTTTATAAAGGAGAGTCATAAAAATGAAATGCTAATACCAGCACTAACACAATTCAAGGAATACATGCTATCATTAAGCACAGCAAAGCAAGACATCAAAAGCTCCTGGGGCGTGAGCTGGTCAATTGAGTTTATTTGTGAAGGCAACAGCAATTATTTAATGACATATATCAAATGATAGAACCAGGGTCAAACATTGTGTCTACAATTTGAGGTACAGGTATAGACAAAATTGAGAGATCTGTGAGATTATAGACTAAGAAATCAAAATCACAAAAGCATTAACTGATTCAGATGCAAAGTGAAATTTGGAAATCACTAGAGCTACCGATATAAAGTTTTCTACAGATTTTTCATGAAGAGAAGACAAAGGCTAGTTTCAACACTCTCCAAATAAATTTTGTATGGTAAGTCTCCGGTAAAGTCAGCATCATAATGGCCTGCTGAATCCCCTGAAAAATTATAACCAGAAAGTCTACCCCAATGTTAAAATACATATCTTCTGTCTTCTAAAGTTACATGAAGTTGAGAGACCGAAAATCTTAGATAGGAAATTATTTTTAAAATAAATTCACATTACATGTATTTTTATGCTTAATATAGTTTTTAGTATATGAGACAACTATATATATATTGTAAAATTTAGAAGGTAAAATCTAGGCCTAAATAACATACTTGATGCCATAATTAGGGATTTCATCATATTTTCACTTCTATGGGATTGTCCCTCCTCAACTTCTTGCTATTAACCTGCAAGTCTGTATTACTCAGCTGTTGTACCTGATTTCCATCCTTGTTTGCAGGATGACATCATGTAATAAAATAGGATAATGTAAAAACTGTTTGTGCTCACAGTATGCTTGCAGCAGGTAAGGGAGGTCTCATAGCCCTAATTTAAAAGATCAACTCCCTGTGGATGGAGACTTGCTTATCTCTGAGTCTCCAATGTCTAGTCTTATTCCAGCTGGGTAGCAGATACTAATTACTTATTGAATAAATTTTTAAAAGAGCCTAAAACAAGTTAAGACTACTTCCAAAAGAAAAACAGAATGTCTTTTCTAACCTAACTTTCACCATTTACTTTGACTCACTCTTTTCACAATTGGTTTTTAAACAGCTACAATCATCCACAATTCTCACTGAATGTTGATTTTCTGTTCACTGCTATGGAGGAAGCCACAAGGTCAGGAATCAGCCTAGTCAGATTTTTTCTTCAGGTTCTTCAGAACATACAGCCTTCTCTTTTCTGGAACAACTTGAAGTTCCTTCTTCTAAAGCAAAATTTTTCCTTTTAGGCAAAAAGTCTACTTTCTTTGGTTCCTCTAAGCTAGACAGTTTCTGAGCTTCTCTTTCGAGTCTGTGCTTCCTTTTGAGCTTTTCTGTATCTTTATACCTTAGAAACCTAAAATGATATCACTTCATCACTTTCTTTGGCTGATTCCAGCTGAGCTATTCTAGTAGGAACTGTGAAAATTAACTACAAATTGTCTTCTTAAAGGGATTTTTGGAAATGATAAGATAGATCACTAGGCACTGATAAGGAGGGCTATCTACTATGTACATGTCAAAAGGAAAATGTACATTATAGACTAATTCACTCTTTTGTGGAAAAATTATATTTATAACCTGTATACATACAGAAACTAGAAAGATACATTCCAAATATAGGAGTTAAGGATAAGACTTGCCCTTTTTACTTTATACATTTTTGCAATGTTTGAAATGTCATGTCAATAATAAGCACAATAAAGAAAAAATGGTCAGTCTTTTTCAGTATGTAATGCCTTCTTTTTTGTAAGGCCTCACCCCAAAAACTAAAGATACAAAGATAAATTAAGGTGGCCCCACCTTAGAAGAGTTCATGATCTCAGGAAAATGGATGAATACTATACTAATTTTGATCTGGATGCAAAAGAGTAAATAAATATTAGCCATGTAATATTGTGAGGAAGGAGCTCTGTGGCTAGTGAGTGTTCCAGCGCAGGCTTGGGAAATTGGAAGAAAAGGCGAGTGGCAGCAGGCAGGTGAGACATGCTCTTTACTGTCAGGGGGATACAGCAGCAGTGAAAAGCATGGACGAGAACATAGTGAGTGCTTATATATGGCTCTGAACAATAGTGGCAACATGCCATGGGAAAGTGTGATCACAAGGGGTCACATAGGAGATAACACCTTGGTTACATAAGTATGCTGACTCATGCCTCCCCAGAAGGCCAGCTAGCTGGGGGACCATACCAGAAAAAACACTGCAGCAGTCATCTTGGTTTGGCCTAAGCAACCTATTGCCTATACAAATGCATTTTCCCTTACAAATACCTAAAAAGAAAATAATTTATTCACTGGTGCCACTGACTGCTATCAAAGGGAAAGAAGAAGAATTTAGAGTGAAAAGAAAGATGAAAAGGCAGCTGGTGGCATGACATCAGCAAGATGGTCTCATCCCCCCACAGAAATACCAATTTTGGCATCCACCCATGGACAAGAATACTTTGTGGGAGCCCTGGAGTCTAGCTGAGGTTCCAGGACACTAGTGAAGCAAAAAATCTGAGAGAGGATGTATTAAAGAGGGTAAGAAGAGCAGTGTCATTTTATTTACATCACTTCACCCAAGGTGATACAGTTCAGTGCCAAGAAAGTTCCTGTTTGCCCATGATTTCTTCCATAGAGGAAAGTAAGAGCAAATTGAGAGCTCAACTTCCCCAACCTTGCAGGATGCCACCCAGGAGGCCCATTTAGGTCTTGTCCCACCTGGAATACTGAAAGAGTCAGCACAGCTGAACCATCTGGGGACAGCTAGAAGCAAGGAGTAGGGGAGGGCGTACATAGTAATTGGTGTGCTGTTCTCAACAGCTAACTGCAGATCCTACTAACTGGCTAACAAACTCCACCAAGAGGCCTACTCATGAAACCCAAAGGATGTCTCATCTGAGGAAATCCCCCCAACCAGCCAACACACACACCAGCACTCTGTATATCTTCTGTGGACAACACCTTGCACCTCCTTAAACATGGCCCACAGGAGTGCCCACAGTCAGCACATGGATCTCAACAGCAGGTGTATATATTAGCGTCTAGTTCAACTCTGATGGTTTGGGAGAAGGTGCACAACCTTGAACACTTCACAGTACTGCCCTAGGGTAAATAAATGGGGAGCTCTTAGGACTAGACTTGGTTTTGCTGGATTAAAAGAAAGCACAACAATTCTAAGACTTGCCCCTTAAGAGGGAACAAAAGGAGTAGAGAGTGGGAATCCATAGAAAAGGTCTAAGAGACCCCCAAAATTGACAGCTGGGCTCACTAGTGTAGATCTTCAACTCCTGAAGCCATTCAGTAAAGCCTGGAAAAGATGACTGCTTCTTCAAATGCAAAAATTTCAACACAAAACTTCAAGGAACGTGAAGAATCAAGGAAATATGATATCACCAAAGGAACAAAATAAAGCTCCAGTGACTGATACCAAAGAAATGGACATCTATGAATTGCATGACAAAAATTCAATATAATCAAAGAAGCTCAGTGAGCTAAAAGAAAAAACAGACATCTTGAAAAAATCAGGAAAAAAATACATAAACAAAATGAGAAGTTTCATGAACCATAAAAATATAGAAATAAACATATATTCTGGAGCTGAAGAATACAATGTCCAACTGAAAAATTCAATAGAGAATTTCAACAGCAAACTTGATCAAGTAGAAGAAAGAATCACTGACTTCAATGACCGATCATTTGAAATTATCTAGTCAGAGATACAAAAAAAGATAAAGGAGTGAAAAAGGCCTGCGGGTGTTATGGGATTCTATCAACAAACCAATATACATATTATAGTACTACAAGAAGGAGCAGAGAAAGAAGCAAAAAGCTTATTTAAAGAATTAATGACAAAAAAACCTTCCCAAGTCTCTAGAGAAAAATGAACATCCAGATACATGAAGCCTAAAGAACTCCAAATAGGTTGAATATAAAGAGGTCTTCATCAAAACACATTATAATCAAATTTTCAAAAGTCAAAGACAAAGAGAATTTTCAAAGCAGCAAGAGAAAAGTGAATTGTCACATTTGAGGGAAGCCTCATAAGACTACCAGTAGATCTTTCAGCAGAAACCTTGGAGGCCAGGAGAAGGAGGATAATATATTCAAAATGCTGCAAGGAAAGTACTGCCAACCAAAACTACTACACCTGGCAAAGCTGTCCTTCAGAAATGAAGAAGAAATAAAGACTTTCCAAGACAAACAAAATCTGAGAGAGTTCATCTCAACTAGACCGTCATTACAAAAAATTCTAAAAGGAGCTCTTCAAGTTAAAACAAAAGGACACTAATCAGCAACATGAATATATATAAAGGTAAAAAAACTCAGTGTTAAAGGTAAGTATATAATTAATTTCAGAATATTCTAATACTATAATAGTGGTGCATAATCACTTTTAACTTGAGAATAAAAGTTAAAAGAAAAGACTATCAAAAAATAATTATAACTACAATAATTTGCTAATGGTTACACAATATAAAAAGCTGTAAATTGTGAGATAAATAATATAAAATGTCAGGGTGGAGTAAAGATGGAGAGCTTTGTATGTGATGAAAATTAAGTTATCAGCTTAAAGTAAACTGTAATAACTATGAGATGTTTTATGCAGGCCCATGGTAGTCACAAAGAAAACAACTATGGTAGACACAAAACATTAAGAGAATGGAATAAAAGCATATCAGTATAAAAAAAAATCAAATGGCAAAGGAGGACATCAAGAGAGGAAGAAAGGGACAAAAGAACTACAAAACAGTCAGAAAATAATTCACAAAATGCCAATAGTATAATAACTCTTCACCTACTAATAATTATTTTGATGTAAATGGGTTAAATTCCCCATTTAAAAGACGCAGAGTGGCTGGCTGGATAAAAAACAAAACCCAACTGTATGCTGCCTACAAGAGACTTACTTCAGCTTTAAGGACACATATAGAAGGAAATTGAAAGAATGGAAAAAGATATTTCATGCAAAATGGTAACCAAAAAGAGAGCAGGAGTAGTTAGATAAAATTGACTTTAGTCAAAAACTGTCACAAGAGATAAAGAAGGTCATTATGTAAAGGCAAAGATGTCAATTCATCAAGAGGATGCACCCAACATTGGACCACGTAAATAGGTGAAGCGAAGATTAAGAAAACTGAAGGAAGAAATACACAGCAACACAAAAATAGTAGGAAACTTCAATACTTCACTTTCAACAATGGATAGATCATGCAGACAGGAAATCAATAAGGAAACCATAGACTTGAACAACACTACAGACTAAATGGACCTAAGAGACATATACTGAACATTCCAACCAACAGCTGCAGAATACATGTTCTTCTCAAACACATGAAACATTCTACAGGATAGCACATAAGTTAAAAACAAGTTTTGACAATTTTAAAAAAGTTAAAATCATATCAAATATCTTTTCTTTGACCACAATAATATGAAACTAGAAATAAATCACAGGAAGAAAATTGGAAAAGTCACAAATATATAAAAATTAAGCAACACACTCCTGAACAACCAATAGGTCAAAGAAGAAATTAAAAGGGAAATCAAAAAATATCTCAAGATAAATGAAAATGGAAACACAACATACCAAAACGTATGGGCTGCAGCAAAAGCAGTTCTAAAAGAAATTTAGAGCTACATAAGAAATGTAAATTGTGTATACAGCAAATTTTATTGGGGAGATGAAGGTATTCATATTGCAAAGAATGTAAACAACCTAAATTTGACTAGCAAACCACCCTGTCCTTACAAAGTCCTTTGGTCTTTTCTGCTAACTCTGTTTCTACTTCTCTATAAGTTTTCCAGCCACTCTCTATCTTCCCTGTCCTTCCTCTCATCTCCTACTCCATTTCTCTCCTTCCCTTCCAATCTCAAGTCTCTGTTCATTATGCATTCAGGGTGACTTAGCTTCTTTTTTTCACCTTATCTTCTGACAATCTTTTTTCTCAGGGTCTCAATTTGCAGCAGCAAATAGCAATGCATTCTCCTAAGCAAAGTACACTACCACCAGAGAGGGATTTCTGGGGCCCAATGTTAAGATAACACGTTTCCTCCCTGCTATGTTATATTTGGTGTGGTATTGGGAGACTAGTTGGAAATGGGAGACAAGAGGATGAAAAAGAGAACAGGGTTTGAGATAAAGAGTCCAGTTCCATCTCCCCAGAGGTTGGTGTCAGAGGAATGAAAATAAAAGTCATCTTCAGAGGAAAGAAGAAAGAGAACACCAGAGGATGATGACCTTTCAGAAAACAGGAGAAGGAAATGCAGCCAGCAATGGAGAGAACTGTCAAGAAATCCATGAAAGGTTATAAACCTAATGGATGATAGAAAAGGTGGCCACATCAATTACACTAGATGGAAGATGCAAAGATGTGTCATGCAAAAGATTTCAAGATAAGTTTATTATTATAATATAGACTACTATATAAATTGTAGGTATGTTTACTCAGAACAGAAATAAAGGCATGCCTCATCTGAATTCAATTTTTTTTGGAAAATATGTTACATAGCAGTTTTCAGGTGGTTAGGAGCCTATCATCTATTATTTTAATTGGGAAAATTAATATGTTCCCATCCCATCCATCCAATTTCCCCAAATATCAATAAAATGCATGTAAACACCCACATAGCAATCCAAATCCACCCAGGATTTCTGACTTCTATAAATTAAATCATTTGAAACACCAGTTACCTAATGCTTTAACATATAATGAACTCTTTGGAGGGTATGTTTATATGCAATACACAAAAATCCTTCCTTACAATAACAAATAGGAATTATATGTTCCTTTTACATGTGCAAGGAATTTACTGTAATATAAGTAAACGATGACATAATAGATACTAAAGATCCTATCTAAATTAGACCCTGGTTGGAAGTGCTCCCAGGCTCTTGACAGAAGTGAACTGAGACTCAGGAAAGGCCACACTCTCTTAGAATAGGATGGGAAAGGTCATAGAGATCATTCAAACACTTTTAAACAACCTGAGCAAAGGACTTAAGACTGGAACCCACTCATACTACATCCTCTTGTCTGATCTCAACAACAACAAAAGGTTTTTGTTAGTACAGGCATGCATGTTGATTATGGCAAGATTTTTATTCAGTGAGTTTGGGGTTAAAGTGTCTGCAAATCCTTAGGGCAAATATTTGAATAATGAGAGTTCACATATTGAGGAACATCTGCATACTTTAAAAGGAAAACAGACTATAGGGAATTAAATGATTATCTTAACTCTTCTCATATTAATTCTGAATTAAATCCAAATTTTGTCTAAAGGATTACTATAATATTACAGAGTTGACATGAGTGAGAAGGTGTGTTGGAAACACAACTAACCCTATCGCTATCACCTTAAGATTACATGAAATTATATAAAATTTAAAAGGTCCCGCAAATGAACTGAAATACGAAGCTGCAGTAGGCAGTGTGTATAATACATTAGGTTTCCAGATTCACAAAAAGAGCCACATTAAAAATAAGCTCTGTTATGTTGTCATGTTGATTTTGCCAGTTCAAAGCCATTCAATACAAAAAGGAAAGGAAGGAGGGAAGGAGGGAGGAAGAGATGGAACAAGAGAGAGAGGGAGGGAAGGAGGGAGAAAGGGGCTGTATTAAAACAGGTGTTTCCTGCAGCATAAATCCTGTTGCCACCAAGAGGAAAAGGCCTGGAGAAGTGCTCCAAGGCCTGGAGAAGTGTCCCAGGGTGCAGTACAGAAGAGAAGTTCTTCTGGAAGAATTTTCCTGAAAGCCAGTATTTTAATCGTTACCAGAGGGAAAGGAAATGTCTGATTGGCTTTCCAAAATGTAGCTCTCTCGGCCAGGGAATAATGAAATACAAAATAACCTCTCTAAAATCTGTCTAAATCACTATACATCCTCACAGAAATGTAAATACTTTACTCTATTCTTTTTTTTTTTTAGTGTAACACAGTCCTCCAGATTTGTTTTTAGCAGACACTAAGCGAAATCAATTACCATTCTCAAGGAAGAGTCCCATTGAAAAATTATTTTTGAAGCCTGTCACATCCTTTACACTATCTGGCCCATAAAATTATAAATCCTCTCCCAATGGAAATCCATTCCATCGTGAGGAAGAAGCTAAAGTTCTATGCAATCCAATCTTCTCTAAGGATCTGAAGACAATTTCACTCTTCTATTTTTAAACATCTTGAAAAATCCTTACATTTGCTTGAAAGGGCAGATTGACGTTCCCTCCACATACACAAAAAAGGAAACACACACAGCGTATTTCGGGAATTTAGAGAAGCTACAGGGGCAATTTCTCTGGTAAATATTTCAATCAAGTCTATATTTGTAAACCTTTTTTGAAGTATTTGCCTTAAATTCATGTAATCTAAAAACTAGGGTAAAGCAATCATTTCAATAAGCCCTGATTCCACAGGACTGCCCCCAGGCCAGAGTGAAAAGGTAGCTGCCTAACCATTTTTTAAAATAACCACTGCAAATGTCCTTGATAATGTATTTCAATGTTTCCGTCTATTAGCATCAAAAAGTTCATCCTGATAGCTAACCTAATTTTCTTCTATTGCAAAATAATCTCATTCTCGGGCAGAGAGGGAAGAAATGAGTGAAGAATTCTGAGTCAGTAGACCTGGTTTCATGGTCTAGTTAGCCACATTTCCTGCTAGTTATCAGTCTGTTTCCTGTTAAACAAAAATTACTGGGCTAGAAAGTCTTTACAGAGATGGTTCTCCTCTAAGAGAGAGAAATTAACTGGTTGCCACAAGACAAAACATAATAGCCATTCATATATGTATGGGTGTAATATATATTATTAAATTTCATATATAATATATACTATATATATAGTACTACATACTATATATATAATATTTTAGATAGGTTTCTTTTACTCAGACTGACTAACCCTAACTTTTTTAAGATTTCCAAAACTCTATTTAGTTTGTACTTGTAGAGAATAATAATTTAAAATATTAACTAATGCAATTTCTCCTTCTATATTCCCTATTAACCCAGAATGCTCCCCTCCTCCTACATTCTTGAAATCTAGAAAACAGGTAGGCGCTTGGGTCCTTCTATTTCAGAGAAGAACCAAATAGACAAATTTTTTGACTTTTGCATCTAAAAAGCCAAGGGCATAGCATGAACAACAGACTTACTTGGAAGAATATGCTGTCCCCTAGCCTGTTTTCCAGCCCTACCAGGAAACTACTTGAGTTTGCACGGCTTGTCTAGGCACCCTAGATAAGCCCAGAGGGTACCTGATGGAGGAAGAAGTGGCTCCAAGGGCAATCTGGACCCTATAGACCTTATAACCAGAAGAATGACAACTTGGCAGCAATCCCTAGGGACCAACCAATAGGGTTTAGAGAGAGAACCAGAGTGTACCCTCATGTTTTGACACCTGCAAGGTCCCTGGAAATCAGCTGAAACCAATGAGAAAATAGAAACCACAAATTGACTAAGGAAACTGAATTGACAGCTACTACCTTTAATTGTCAAAAGACTTGAAATGGGAAAAAAAAAAATTGTTACATCTATTGGAGACCCTAAAGTTGTGGTCTTAATGCCATACCCCTTGCATTCTGCTGTGCCTTAATTCTCTGAATCTTGCATAAGTTGTAGGTTCCAAGTTCGACACAATGGCAGACGGACCAGCTCTAAGTAGAGTCCAAGCATGATCCCATTATTTGCAATGGTGGTATGTTGATTCCAAATCAGCACTGGAAGCTTGATTTTGATAATCTGGGATGATTTAGTAATAACATATAAAATTAGAGGCACAGTTGCTGATCTCATTCAACTAAGTGGATTACGAAGTAAAATTTCACTGATGCTGAAAGAAATTAAAATTTATGTTCTATATACACTGTGGCTTCCAAGCACAGACATGTGAATAACATCTAAAGTTAATAGGTATTAGCAGCAATAACAATCTTATTTTCAAACACAATTATACCTGCCTTAGAGAGAAAATACAATATATTCAAATTTCCCTTGAGGGAAACTGACAACAGTTCATTACCTATGTATGGAATATATCATATTTGGCAGACGTCTGTTATAGGCCACGCATACATTTCAATCCCTGGAAGAATACACCTCAATAATTAGTATTAGAGGCTTCAAATTTCAATTCCATTTCTTCTGGTAAAAGTTTAAAACTAGCTCGTATAATTCTCTTCCCAACTATGAATTACCTAAAGTTAGGTGAAGAACAGTTATTATTTTTTCTGTTGATTAATACCAAAATAGATGGAATATATAACAACTCAGTTTGCTTTGTATTGTGATAGGAATAAACATTTCTGATTCATCGCGATGACATCTCCTATTCCCTTAACTTTTGGAAAACCAATTGCATCAGTTAGAAGTAAATTAGCACACCTTCTTGATTGCTGGTCATAATTACAGAAAAAAAAAAAGCTTTCTCTTCCTGCACAATAACTTCAGTCCACAAATGCTTGCAAGACTTTCTATTACAATACTGGTTTTGATGTGATATGTTTATTTTAGTCATTACGACAAAGCGATCACTTTGCCAACTCTCTGCCTATTCAGTACACCTACGAGGTTTTCTAATCTCACATAGCGGCAGTTCAAAAATCTGCACTACTGCATTACTACCATTGCTTTCACAATAGCGGAGGCCAAAAAAAAAAAAAAAAGAATCCTACAACTCTGAATAATTATTGTTTTTTCATTAAACCTGAATGTAAGGGTGATGTAATTTTCCCAAAGGAATGGTTAAACTACTGTGCTAAAGTGGAGACTAGCTTTTTAAAACAGCTTTATTATCTTCCTACATTCATTTTAATTTAAATAAATTAAGATTCTCAAGGGGCCCTTTTTTAGTTTGTTTATCCTGAAGGCCATGACTCTTAGCATAAACACTTAACGGAAAGAAATAAAGACGCTTCCAAAATCTAGGCAAATCCCCTCCCCCTCTCCCTAAAAAAACCCAGAAAGTTTCCAAGGAACTAGTAGGTACAGCTAAACCAACTTATTTTCAACCTACGTTCTCAGCTAAGTCAAATATAAGTGTGATAATATTAGCCAACTTGATAAGCACCCCAGGGAAAATTTAAACTCATCATTTTTTTAAAGAGCATCTAATACCTTCCAAAGAACTCTGAATTTGTATGTAAAGATGTTCATACTTAAAAGCTATTGTGACTGGATGTAGCTGTCCCACCCCCAGGGTGCTCACAAATTTAAATGATTGTCTAATTACACAGCAGCAGCTATTAGCAGCCTTGTCAATTATTTAAAACTCTGACAGTGTTGTTCCAAAAAGAGCAATCCTATCCCCAAAGGGCCAGTGAATAGACTATTACCAAGGTGGTTGAACAAAAAGTTTCATTAGTCAAAATAATTCAACAAATGTGGTACATCCAGCTATCTTACTGTGGCTGAGTATTATGTTGAATACCTCAAGAATATCAAAGTAGTTTAAAATATTATCCTTGTCCTTAAGAAGCTTACAGTATGCTTAGAAAACAAAGAACACTCAAGAAACAATTATCAAATGAAGATGAAATTTTTAGCACTGATATTTGCCATATAGATTTGTACTGTCCAATGCAGTAGCCACTAGCTATGTATGGCTATTAGCACTTGAACAGTGCTAAGTCCAAAGTGAGATGTGCTATAAATGTAAAATATACACTGAATTTTGAAGACAGTACAAAAGCAAAAAGGATATACAATATCTGAATAAGTTTTGGCATTAAACACACGTTAAAGTGGCAGTATCTTGTATATATTGTGTTAAATAAAATATATTAAAATTAATTTCAACTTTTTACTTTTGTAAATTTGGTTATGGGAAAACTTAAAATTACATACATGGTGTGTATGTACCACATATTTTTCATCCATTCATCTTTGGACGGATTATTTAGGTTGTTTCTATATCTTGGCTATTGTGAATAGTGCTGCAATGAACATGCGAGTGCACCTACCTCTTAGAGATATTGATTTCAATTCTTTGGAATTGAAAAGAAGCAATCCAGAAGAACTGCTGGATCCCATGGTAATTCTATATTTAATTCTTTGAGAAATTGCCATATTGCTTTCCATAGCGGCTGCATCATTTTACATTCCCACCAACAGGGTACAAGGGTTACAATTTCTCTACATCCTCACCAACACTGGCTATCTTTATTATTCAGCTTTAAAAAAGAGAAAAATTGGCCAGGTGTGGTAGCTCACACCTGCAATCCCAGCACTTTGGGGGGCCAAGGCAGGAGGATTGCTTGAGGCCAGGAGTTCAAGACCAGCCTAAGCAATATAGCAAGACCCTGTCTCTACAATAAATTTTTAAAAAATAGTCAGGCATAGTGGCACGTGCCTGTAGTCCTACCTACTCAAGAGGCTGAGGTGGGAGGATCAGTTCGCTTGAGCCCAGGAGTTCCAGGCTTCAGTAAACTATGATCATGCCACTGCACTCCAGCCTGGAGTGATGGAGCGAGACCCTTTTTCTACATTAAAGAGAGAGAGAGCGAAAGATCCTGCCGCAACATGGATCAACCTAGAGGATATTATGCTAAATGAAATAAGCCAGTCACAGAAAGAAAAATACTGTATGATTCCACATACATGAGGCATCTAAAAGAGACTCAGAAACAGGAGTAGAATGGCAGTTGCCAGGGGCGCTGGTGGAAAGGGAAAATGGGAGTTGCTGTTTGACAGGTATAAAATTTCAGTTAAGCAGGGTAAGTTCTAGAGATCTGCTGTACAATAGTACAATGCTTGAATAAGCTCTATTGTACTAGGTACAATAGTTATTATTAACTGTTGTGCCTATAGTTAATAATACTGTATTATGCATTTAAAAATTTGTTAACAGGGTAGATCTCCTGCATGTTAAGTGTTCATACTGCAATAAAATAAATAAATAATAAAATAATACATAAAATAAAATTAATAAAATATGATAAACTTACATACGTGGCTCGAATTTGTGGTTTACATTCTTTCTCTCCTGGACAATCCTGGTATGGAGTTTGGAAAATGAGAGAAAGGGATGAGCTTTCAAGGATCCAGAGGACTTTGATAAATGGTGTTAGGAGAGACATGTGTTCCAGACAGGACCTGGGATGCTGACTTCTAGGGGCAGAGGGGAGATTGGTCTGGAAGTGCTTTTGAGGGTTTGGATGTTCTGGTTGAGATCAGGTGTTGGGGTCCCACACAGGGGCAACATCCTTTTCCAAACCTCTCACCTACTTTCTGGTGCCCTTTATAAGTAAATTCTCTGTGAGACATATCACGGGGACATATAAGGTAAGTTTCTAAAATCTTCAGCAGGAAAATGAGAAGTTAAGGTTCTATCTGCCATTCCCAAAGGTGACCTTGGGTAAATGATTTATCATCTCTGCTTCTGGTTATCTCCAAGGCCCCTTAATATTATGTAATTTGTAGTGTTTTTCATAATGTGTATGTCTATCCACTGACATTAGGAATTTCTTGTCAATAAGTGCTTCAAGACAATCACATACCAAACAGATTGATCTCACTCTAAAATCGTGGTCAGTCACCCTCAAGATTGGCTCCTCAACCGTCAGCAGATGCCCCTGTTCTCTGCAGCAGCTAGTTCAAACCTTAGAATCTCTCTGGACATCCTTCCTGACCCTCCCTGCACTCTCAGATGGCCTAACCTCCAATCCCATAGAGACAACCTACAAACCCACAGCTAGCAAGTCTTTTCTTGCTTCCTTTTCTTGTTACACAGGTGAAGGTGGAAGGATTCTTGAAAAATGATGCTCCCGGTGATCTAATCTATAGCCTTTTTTTTTCACCTTACTTCCCTCCCTATACCAGTGGTCTTCAAATTCTTATGATAATTTACCCAATAAAAAAAATTGAAAAATCCCTCTCACATTTTTAAGTGGACATCCAAAAATTACTATATAACCTTACATAGGATATCACTGGCAAAGAATACAATTGCTTTCATTTTGCAAACTTTATAACAACACTTAAAAATATAATCATTACTTCATTCTTTTAGCTATATCAAATGTTTAAAATGTTCCCACCTTCATTCAGTTTAAAAAAAATACATGAATAAACTCTTCTTTAACATTAGGAAATTTTACATCATTCCCTTTTCTCTTTGAACTCCTAATTCTGTTCTACTTTTCCAACAAAATTTAAACCCAATATAATATATTTTATGCTTGAAAATCTTTCATTGATCACTTTATCACATATCTCTACAAAAAACATGTTGGTAAATTTAATTTTTTTAATCTCCCAGGACCATAAAGTTCTAAGTGATAGATTAGTTCTGGATTGAGTTCTCATTAAATTACCATTAAATACAATTGATAAATGCAATGTAACATTTTATATTTTGAGCAATATATATTAATTATATAAAACATAATTTAAATTGAACTATTAATAAAATGGTTTTGTTTCTTTCCTAATTATTTCATTGGGTCCATGAATAATATAATTTATTGCAAAAATGAGACAACGTTCTATACCAATTTATTCTTATTTTTCATTTTTTATGTGGAACATTTTTTATATAAATAGGTAGACAGAAATGGAAGGAGTATTATTACAGTAGTGTCACTCAATTCTTTAAACTCCTAAGTTATATGCCAAAAATCAAATAGTGATCTAGCATCAAAAATTATTTTTAATGATCTATCAGCTGACAGTTCTATTAGGCATCCCTTTCATTTTATGAAAAGCAAAAAAAAAAAAAGCCCAGAAAGTACCTGAGTTGCAAAAAGATTTATTATTCTTTCATTTAGGTCATTCACTTTCCAATATAAATGCTATCACTCTGTGTGGAGCCCAGGGAGGCACTGTGGCCAGTAGAAATAAGCTGCAGATCTGTACTTCATATATCAGGCCAGTCCACTCTCCTGAGATTCAGAACCACCTATCTGCTTCCATATTGGCCATTCTAACTCATAAACATTTCCTGAATCTATCCACTTTTCTCTATCCCTGCCCCTGGCCTTGTGCAAGAAAAAGTCACCATACTTTTTTAGCCTAGAATGCCATGATAGCATCCTAACTCATCTCCCTGCATTCAGTCTTATTTCCTCCCCACCCATTCGCCACACTGCGGCTAGAATGGTTATAAAGATAAAATAAAACTAGATCATGTCCTGACCCTCCTTAAAATCTTCAGTAGCTTTCCAGGTTTAGGATGAAGTACAAGCTCCTTTATTACAGCTCACAAGGCCCTGCAAAAGCGTTGTCAGCCCATCTCCTGGACTCATCTCTGCCACTTTTCATAACACTCCAAGCTCTATACAGTCTAGACATCCTTCCATTTTTCAAAGGCTCCAGGACCTACAAACATGCTCTTTCCTCTGTCCCCTTGCCTAACTCCTGCTTAAATAAAAGGTTCAGTTTATATATTACCTCCTCCAGGAAGCCTTCCCTTTTCCCTATGTTAGGTAAAAACCCAGCAGATGAATGTGCCTATAGTACTTTTTAAAAATATACCACGCATTATTATTTACTATAGTCACCATTCTGTGCAATAGATCACTAAAGCTTATTACTTCTGTCTAACTCAAATTTTGCACCCTTTGATTGACATCTCCCTTTTCCCTATCCACTCCCCTCCTCCTTCTTGTGGTACTCTTAATTCTTCTATCACAGCACATACCATATGTCACTAGAGCAACCTGTTTAATGCTTCATTTCACTTCAAGACTATCAACTTTATACTGCAATGACCATATCTATCTTACTTTTATATACCTAGTACTGAATCTGAAATACTGCAAGTGCTACATGAATGAACGGTTGGTGAGTAAAAAATGTTTTCTTATTAATTCACAACCAAAATTTTATTATCAGTATATTCACCATTCCCTGACTCCAAATTTGTTTGAAGGCAAGCTCAGAGTTCCTTTCTGATGACACATAAAAGCATCAAATATTCCAAAGTGACTAAATAAAAAGATCTAAGCACCAAGGGTTTGCTTGTCTATTATGTTAAAGGTGCTGTTAGGAAAAAAGCTAGCTCTCTTTTTGATTATAGTTTTTACAAGATATAGATAGAATCGTGTGAGCCATCTACATGGATCCAGGTAGGAATTTCATTGATTTAAAGGTTTTCCCTCCCCCAAATGTTCTAAAGAAGCTTAAAATAGAAGTTATTAATTTCTGACAAATTTCTATATACTATATTTGTGTCTGCCCTGCCTCTCATAGATAAAAACTCTTTGTGTGATAACATTCATTATTTTTATCTGCATGCTCACAGTAATTGACTATTAAGTATTTCAGATTTCTTTTGTTCAGTAAAAATTAGCAAAAACAAATGTTTAATTGGCTTTAATAAAACAAATGAGTGCATTGCAAAAAGCATTGTATTTGCTAAGAATACAGTTAAATCATATTCTCCAACAGTGTTTTCCTTGTTAAACCACCCATTACAATTGTTTTTATGGACAGCATCTTTCATATAAAGTAGTGCAATGTGATAAGCCAACTGCTGCTAAATTATCGATTTCATTTATATAGCCAGATGAAAGGATGCCTTTCATATTAACACTCTAAAGCATAAGACAATCACCAAGGGATTCTCTGATAATCAATAAACATTAGTACTGTAAATAATTAATCTTCACATTAACCATTTCCATGGCGTGCATTCATGTAATCACTGGTATATATGTAGGTACCAAGGACCTGATGACTGCTCAAACTTTCTCAGCTTCAATGACTTTGTGGTTTCTGTTCTGTCCTCTATTCTGAGTAGTTTCATGAATGCTATTTTTGAGTCAGGTTGCCCGAGGAGATCTGATGAGGATAAGGTCTCTCCCATAAGGCACAGAATACTAAACTCCTAGTATTCCTTCCTCAGATCTGACCACTGCCCTATTACCCCAGTCTCACAAAGATAGAATCGTTTTGTCATTCTTCCAGTTTTACATCTTGCTGCTGTATTTTCCAGTTCCCATGTTGCGCTGTCAACCCTTACCACCTGTCCTATGTCATCCAGGCACACTGTAATCATCTTACAGCCTGGGTCATCTTTACCCTTTCTCTCCACGTCAGCACCAAATAGAATCAACACTTGGCAAATATATTTCCATTCATTTGTTTCACAAATATAATGAAAGCATAGTATCTACTATGCATAAGCACTCTTCTAGGTAATGAGGTAAAACAGTGATCAGAGGAGACAAAAATTTTACCTCATGGGGCTTCCAGTCTTGCAGAGGAAATATACAATAAACACATAAATATACATAATTCTAAGCTGTATGTGTTGTGAAAAAAACTAAAATGCTACTGTGCTGAAGAATAATGATGGAGAAAGGAGGTTGAGGAAAGCCTCTCTGAATTAGTCACATTTAATCTAAGACCTAAAGAATGAGGTTGCAATAGCAAAGGGGAGAAAGGCACAGAATAAGGTTGGAATGACAGACCCAAAAGAGCCTTCTAGGCCATAGTGAGGAGCCCATAGTTAATCTAAGAGGCAAACATTGGATTTGACTTCAAAAAAGAAAGCACTGTGACTGACTATGGATGAAAAGAGGCAAGACTGTGTGCGGAGAGGCTTAGTCCAGGTAAGGCATGACATAGCTTGACTTAGGATGTTGATGCTACAAATGGACAACAGTAGAAGGTTTTGAGATATATAGAAGGTGAAAGCTATAGATTTTGGTGACAAATTGGATGTGCGAGGTAAAAGAAACAAATTAAGGATGACCCTTAGTGTTCTTCCCCAAACACCCTGACAGATGGTAGTAGTCCTTACTGAGATAAGGAAGAGTGAGCAAGGCACTGGTTCAGAGAAGGATAGAATCTAGTGTCCCATTCTGGACACGTTAAGCTTTACAAGCCTGCAAGACAATCAGCTGGAGATGTCAAGATGGCAATTGGGGATTCACAGGTAGAGGGCAAGATCTATCAGAGAGAAAGTGTAGAGGGAGAATTTTAAAAGGCCCAGGTTTAGCTTACAGGAACATCAACATTTTGAAGCCCAGTAGTGAAAGATCATCACGTGAGATATGAAGAAAACCAGGAGGGTTTGGGGTTAAAGAAGCCAAATTGAGAGGATTTCAAGAAGGGAGAGGATAACTGGATCCAGTGCTGAGTACAGCATGACAACAAAGAGCGAGATGTGCCCACTGAATTAGGCCATGTGAAGATCATTTGCACCCTGGACAAGAACAGTTTCAACTGAGCGTTGGGATTAGAAACAAGAGTAGAGGTAAAGCATTAGAGACAGCATGTGTAGACAATTTTCTAAAGAGGGTGACTACTAAGAAAATAGGAATGGAGCAGATATTGGAGAGGAATATGGGGTCAGGGATTTTAGGTTTGTTTTTATATACCAATCTGGTAGTAAGGAAGATATCAATGATTTAAAGAGAAGGAATAAGAGAAGGAAGCCAGTGGAAAGTAAAAGAACTGGATTTGACAGGAGGAAGAGGAAGGGAAGAAGGAGGAGGAGGAAGAAGAAGAAGAGGAAGAGAGAGGAAAGATATTTTTCCTACTGTAATAAGAAGGAAGAATGATACAGGTGAGTGTATAGACTTAGCTATGAGAAAACAAATAAGCATCCTTCTGATGACCTAAGAGGCAAGGTCCCCAGCTGATACAGAAGTGAGAAGAAGAGGCCTGAAAAGATTTGAGGAGAGCAGATGACAGGACAAAGCCATTTCAGGAAGTGGGAAAGTAGCCTACTGGAAAAGTATAGTAAGATTGCAGTTTAGCACTAACTGGCTATTTGAGGTTTGTGATCGTGCATTTAAAATTAAACCTTGGCACCTCTTGTGTGTTTTTTCTCTAGGAATATTCAGCTGCTTGGGTGCTGGCAAGGAGACAGTGAATGACAGATATATAGTGTCAGAGTTTTTCTAGAAATAAATAACAGAAGAAGAAAGGTAAAAGATGTTGAGGGCTTTTGCAAGGGAGTTATTATGGGAGACAACTAAGCTGGGCGTGGAGGAAAGTGAAGAGAGGGCAGTGGGAGTGATGAATGGACAGTGAGGATGTATTGCAGGGGGCAGAAGAAAAGGTGACTGTCTGCAAATGTAGGGGAACCAAGAGCCCAGGGGCCTGAGTAGACGGGTGTCGAAGCTACTAAGAATAATGATAGGGTTTGGGGAGGCGAATAAGATTATGAGTCAGGAGCTAAAATCCTGGATGACCAGGAGATCAGTGGATGACAGCAAGGATTTGGAGGTGAAAGTGGTCTATCTATTTGGAATGTCTTGAAAAAAATAAGTGAGAACAAGGGAAAAAATAATCCACTCTCACTCCCTCTTTATTTATTTAACACTTCACCAAAAACTTTTTATTGGCCTTTTGCATAGAAACAGGAATTTATGTATCAGGATGGACCCTCCCTCCCATCTTACGTCCACGGGAACCAGTGTGTGGCTTCCTCCAAGCTAGTTCTGAGTGTAGCCCCCAAAGCAGCCTGTCCTACACGTGAACTCAGGCAATGGTGAAAAAGTAGTTTCTGCTTGATGGGGCTAGAGAGAAGCCCACCCTGAGACATCAGGTGAGGACCGCCTACTCTACATAGAACAAATCCTTGTTCTCTGGCAGCTCAACCTTAGTACTTCTTAAAAGCTACATTTCCAGATCATCCCCTAATGTGCATTTTTCTACTAGCAATCACAAATAATGAGGTGATCCAGTACCCAGCCACACATTCAGACATACACATTTTTTCCCACATTGTACAAACTATTTGGGGAACTGCCTTTCTTCTTAACAATATAACATAAATATTTTTCCAACAACATTAACTATTCTCCTATAACATGATCTTAATAAATGCATTCTATCACATTGGATAAAGCAGCTGAGAGGTATTTAAGCAATTTACTATTTTTGTATGTCTAGGTTGTTTCCCCATTTGGGATATTATAAATAATGCTATAATGAACAACCCTAGCCATAAATCTTTTAAGACATCTCTAATTATTATTATCTGTAACAAATCCCTTAGCATAGTATTATTTAGAAAATGGATGTTTTTAAGGTTTCTGAGACATATCATCCAAGTGTCTTCAGAGAAAGTTTATACAAGCAGCATCTAAGAGTTCCTCTGTACCTTGCCAAGCCAGGGTATATTCTTTGTTTCTTTTCTTTATTTATCTTTAATAGGTGAAAAAACAAGGACCCAAAAAGAAGAGTCTTGTTCATAAATCAACATCCATTGCAGAACCTGGGTGTGCTGATGTGCCATGGCCTGTCCTATCCAACACACAGTGGGTAACAACATTTATCCCACATACTTCCCCTGAAATGCCTCTCTCTGGCTTCTTCCTGCTCCTGTATCCTGAATGCAAATTATCTTCCCAGCTGTCATTCTGACCATGTTAATCCTTTACACAAACTCCCCCAGAGCTCCCTGGATTAAATTTAAATTCCATCACAAATTTTATTTCCTATTTACAGACTTGCTCAGACCCCATCCCCAACCTTCTAGAACCAAGTCATTATTAGCTTGCTGCCCAACCTCTCCAAATTCCCCACTCCTATCAAGTTTAATTTCTAGATGAAAGCTTCCAGGTAAACACAAATTGCTATCACTTCATCTTCTTCTATTATGTTTCATTATCTCTTTTATTATTTTCCCAATTTCCTTCCGTGTTTTCGCTCTTCCTCATAAACGGGTTTTATTTTGATTTGTTATGTATCTTTTTCAATCCTCATCACTGTATCTCTTTCCATTTCAGATTTATTTTGCTGGAGCTCCTCAAACTAAAGTTTATTTCTTAGGTATTTCAAACCTTTTATAATAAGACGAATGCTCTATATTTGTCAAGTTCAAAATTATGTTTCCTACTGACTATTGCTTTCAATAGGACAGTAATAGCTACCATACAAAACTAAAGGAATAAAAAGAACAAAGAACCAATATTGCAACACCACAATATCCCACCCATTCCAGTAGACCTGACAAATCTTTTGCATATGGCATGTTATACAGCTTCAAGGCAAAAAAAAAATAAGGCTTTTTCCTGGATGGAAATTCCACTCTTGCTAGCCTACTTGTGATCCCACTTAAGATAGGAAGGTAGAACTTCATTCTATTATCATTTTTTGTTTTCCAATTTGTAAGGAAATATTTCCACACCACAATTAGAGGAAAACACATTCTCTAAATAAAATCAATGCTTTATTAAGGGAAAACAGATGTATCAATCAGGCAATTATCATTCAAAAACAAGGCTTAACATCTTTCCAAAAGTATGGAAATTAAACTTCTCATGGTTTCTTGTCTGGTATGCATAAAATAAGCAGACCTCTGGCTGACCAAGGCCACACACAGTATGAAAGCTACTAGGCCTAAACACCCCAACACATCCACCCTGGGAGCAAGTTTTCTGATTTCCTTCCAAACAACTTTTTTACCCAAGTTTCAGCCAGAACCCCAAGACCAATCAACAGTGCCTCTGCCATTCCTCCTTGCTGTCATCTTTGAGCACAGCCCCAGTGGAAATCATCTTTAGGCACCAATCTTTTCTCCCATTCTTGTCTTCTTACTGCTCTTCCCTTCCTTCCTCCTGGTTCCTCCCACAGCCAGTCCCCCTCCTCTTTTCTCTGGGCTCTCTGGAAACACCCCTGCCCACCCCCACTCTCCCCCAACACTCCCATCCACATATTCTCAAGCTCCTCCCAGAGCACTCAGAACTGTCCACTGCCCTCTCCAGATCTTGCCTCTTCTAAGGGTTGGTTTCCCCCTTTAGCCTTCTCCGGCAGCGACTAGTCCTTTCACAGCCGCACATACAAGTATTCTTCTGCCATTTCCAAACCATTACTTTTCCACCTGCGTGTGACACTTCTCCTCAGAGACATGTGACCTCTGCCTACACATCCCCAACACCTTCTTTTCCTTGTATTACAATCCCATGATCATTCTCACAACCAGTGACGGCTTTGGCATCTGTCTTTCTCTGGTCTTCAACTCCTGCCGTCCATCTAAACAATTACTTGACAACCCACACTGGCAGCCACTGTTAGGCAGTATCATAACTCAGGTTACCAACCTTTCCTCTGGTATCTTATACTCTGAATTTACACTCTCAGAACCTAATCCTCTAGCATTCGCTTTTTCTCACTCTTACACTTTAACCCCCTCTCCAGTCTATGTGCTCTGTCTCTCTCCAAATCCAAGACTAGTCAATATGGTGCCTTTCTGCAACCATCCCGCCACACTGTCCTTCAGTCCAACTGTCTACATGAGTCCCTCTTACATCCAAGCAGACGAACGTCGCTGAAAACAAGCACACAATCATTCACGCTGGTGCCAGCAACATGTTTATTTCCAACTTTAGGGGGAAAAATAGCTTTTATTTGCCCCTATGACTGGTCAATCCAGAGGCTAATGCTGGTGTCAGAAGGTCTTACCCCTCCCATGCTCTGTCAGCACTCTTCATCAAACCCCACCCTCTGCATAAACACATAATCTTAGCAAAAACAGTGGGTGTATATGTCAGCTTCTAGAAAATGTCCTACTTTCTTGCTACTCAAACTCTGGTGCATGGACCTGTAGCATCAGCATCACCTGGGACTTGGGAGTTTGTGACTAATTCAGGACTTTGAACCCTACCCCAGACTTAATGAATCAAAACCTATGTGTTAACAAGATTCCCAAATGATCAAGAAGCACAATAAAGGTTGAGAAACCCTGCACTGGCTCCACCTGCTCTTGTCTCCCTCCACAACCTCCCTCAACACACACATGCTCCCCAGGAATCATGGAGCTTCACTGGGGTAGCCTCCTTTCTGCTCTCCTACCTGGCTGCTTCCATGTTACTCTTCATGCCTCTCTTTCCACCTCACCCAGAGTAGGTGGTCTTACCACCACTTGTATAGACAAGATCCACGTGGGAGTTCCCTTAGCTTATTAATCCCCAACCTCAACATTTGCCAGTTTCCACAAGTATCCTCATCTCTTTCTGTTCATCCTGGGTTCCCTCCATCCAAGTTAATCCCTTTCCGCCTCCCACGCCTTCAGCAACCTACTATATCATGAACCCTTCTGTCTTTACTCTCTGCTGGCCCCATCCTCTCAGTCTGTCAACATGCTCAGACACTGCCCATCTTTTACGAAGCTTCTCTTGACCTTGAGTCTCCTTATAAGCACCACCTTGTCATCCTATTTAACTCAGTTTTCTGGAAAAAGGTTTACACTCATCTCTCCCCTTCCTCCATTCCCATCCAGTCCTCCCTTGGCAACCATACTGCTCCTCTGCTCCTCCCTGGACACTGGCCTTCACCAAAATTCCATCCTTGGACCTCCTCTTCTCACACGACTCAGCCACCCAGCCCTGTGTCCTCATCTCTCAAGGCTTTGACTATAATTTCATGCTGCTTGACTCCCAACTCTGTATTTCTGGGCCCATATTTCACCCAGAGATCTGGATAATTACATTTAGAATTTCAAATTCAATATCTCCAAAAACTGAATTTACCTTTTCCCACCAAATCAATTCAGCAACCCCAATCTAGTTGATGAATACATCATCTCTCCAACTGTCCAAACCAGTACGTGAAGGGTTTTCTAAGACTCCTCCTTCCACTCCTGCCACTCTCTCCATTCCAAGCCTAGATGCCTTTTTAACTTTTTGTCATTTCTCTCATGAACTAAACAGTGGGTTCTTAACTTACTTCCCTGCCACATCCTTATGCCCACTCCTGTAGAGGACATTTTGCCTGGGAACGGTTTCTTGTCGTTTTTCTCAGAATATGCCTGTGGGCTTGAACACGAGTCCAGGGCGCCCTGATCTGAAAACAGTAAGGGCTAGAGAGTTCAGGATGAAAACATCTGCTCGCCGGAGACGAAACAACAAGGAACAGGGACGTGTTGAGTCGGGACAGTGTGGGAACAAAGAAATCGCGGTGGGACAGTTGCCAAACAGGCTCTGTTATAAATAAAGAAACTGCGACAGAAAGGTGCTGCAGTCTTGTACTGTCTTTGTGTGTGTCTGTGTCTCTTTGTCTCTGTGTTCATTCCTCATCCCTAGAAACGGGCCACGACACACTCCAATCCGTCTTCTACACTGTGCCCCAAAAGATAACCAATCTGATCCTATCACTACTCTGCTGAGGGTCCTCTAACAACTCACTGTTACCCACAAGGTAAAGTTTGAAACTCCTTAATATAATTTAACAACCTTTCAAAATCCTAAGCTCTGATACCTTTTTTGACCCTTATCTAACATATTCTTCCTATGCTCTAACCATGTTGAGTTACTTGCATTTCTGGAACATACCACATGCTTTCCCAACACATGTGCTATTGAGAAAATTCTTCTTGGTTAACTCTTGCTTGTCTTTCAAGACACAGACTAAATGTTGCCCTCCCTGTGAATCCTCCCTTGCCATATCCTCTCAAGCAGAGTTAAGTGCTTCTTCCTGTGTGCTCCCCTTGCAAATTATACACCCCTTTATTTCATCATGTATCACCTGTGGTACTAATAGCCTAAAAGGGGCCTCCTCTTGAGATAATGAGCCCCTAGAAGTCTTAAATTATGTTCTCTTACATTATTTATGTTCTCAGTACCCAGCTGTTAAGGACTGAATGTCTGTATCCCCTCCCCCAAATTCATATGATGAAGCCCTAACCCCAAATGTGATGGTATGTGGAGGCAGGGCCTTTGGGAGGCAATTAGGGTTAGATAAGCCATGAGGATAGGGCCTTCATGATAGGATTAGTGCCCTCTCTCCCCACCATGTGAGGACACAGCAAGAAGGCAGCCATCTGCAAGTCAGGAAGAAAGCACTCACTAGGAAACAAATCTGCCAGCACCTTAACCTTGGAATTCCCAGACTCCAGAACCATGAGAAATAAATGTCTAATGTATAAGCCACCCAGAGTTTGGTATTTTGTTATAGCAGCCTGAACTGACTAATACAATGGCACAGTTCTTAACTCACAGAAGGTGGTAAGTGACTATGGAGGGACCAAATGTACACAGAGGAATGAAAAACGGCATGTGCTGTCCAACACCAAAGTGACAGGCTTCACAAAATCAGAGAAAAAAAATCAGTACCTCTCCTAGGTTTTACAGCATGGAACATGACACACAAATTAAGCATGTAATTGATTTTGCCTTTTGGTGTATACATGACTATACAAGAGAAAAACTGGATCTTGAAATGGTTAAAGTTTTGGTTCCCTTATTATAACTTAAAACCCTTCCTAAATTCAAAAAGCATCTTCTGCCAGATCTTGTGTGAGCTGCATGTCCCTCAGGATCTCTGCCCTCTCAAGATTCTCTGCCTATGCACATTGTTCCCCTCAATCCACACCATACTCCTCTATGACAATGGTTGCTTCTTATGTCATCCCACCACCTCTCTGGTCCCTCATCTTCTTCTGGAGATGGTCATAGAATTAGTATGGTTTGGGTTTTAGTATTTAAGTCCATTCTGTTTTATAATACTGAGCTGTTTTTATGTAGCTGACTTTTTTTCCATCTGAATGAAAAGTTCCTTGAAGGCAGGAACAATGCTTACTTACCTAGCACAGAGTTTCATGGAACACACCAAAATAGGGGTTGGTAAACTACAACCCATGGACCAGCACTGGACCACTGCCTGTGTTTGTATGACCACAGGCTAGGAATATTTTTATATTTCTAAATTATTGCATTAAAAAAGAAGAAAAATATTCATGATATGTGAAAATTATATGAAAGTTCAAATTTTTTTAAGAAAATTTATTTAAATAGATTTAGGGGGTACAACTGGTTTTTTGTTACATGGCTGAATTGCACAGTGGAGAAGTCTATGCTTTTGATATACCTGTCACCTGAATAGTATACACTGTATCCAACAGGTAATTTTTCCTCCCGCCTCCTCTTTCCTCCCCCTTCTGAGTTTCCAATGCCCATTAAGTCACTCTGTATAAAGTTTTATTGGAACATGAGCACACTTTTTCATGTATGTATTGTCTATGACTGCTTTCACATCACAACACAGTTAAATAACTATGACAGAGACTATACAGCCTAGAAAGCCAAAATATTTACTATTTGACCCTTTACAGAAAAAGTTTGCCAACGTCTGCATTAGAAAGTTGAAGCAACTGAATTAAAAGTTCCCCTTCTCTCCCCTCAGAAAAAGTTTTAATGAGTAAATAGAGGAAAAAAGAGAGATCACAATTCCTCTCTTGGAGTACCCAATTATGTAATTGTTCATGACAAAATTTGATACTATGAGACCACAAAGTGACAGGAATTAAGAAGAGAAGGTCATGTCCCTGTGTCATTTTGCACTAAAAGTCTTTCTAATTGTGAAGACGTAAGCAGTGAAGCCATCCTGCACATCCTCTACTAGACAATCTACACTGAAATTAATGTAAGAAGACATAAAAGAGCTTTGTTTCCAGCAGTTTAAACCCATGTTGTGCAGAAGGAATATGAATCATGGATTGGAAACAATGAGGCTTCTTGTCTAATTAATCATTTTTATGCACTTGTCTCTCACTGCAGGATAGGGATCAGTTTTAAAAAATGACCTGAAAGAGCTAAAATTTCCATAGTGCCTTTGCCTCCTGCAACCCTGTGAATAAATGCAAGCTAAAGCCAGTGGTGTCACAGCACAGAGGTTCTTTGATTAAACAACGGGAGACGCAAATCTTGGAAACTTGACCAAGTTAATACAGTTCTGCTGTTACCTCACTGTAGCATCTGTACTTGTCTGGCCATGGCCATATAGGTGCCAATGCATTAACTCAATCGGCTTCCTACC
Organism: Propithecus coquereli; assembly: GCF_000956105.1. Classification (NCBI taxonomy): domain Eukaryota; kingdom Metazoa; phylum Chordata; class Mammalia; order Primates; family Indriidae; genus Propithecus; species Propithecus coquereli. Next base: position 3,024,193 of record NW_012148197.1, on the reverse strand, counting down.
TGGAATCTCAGCTTAATTAGGACCATTTATCAAAATGACACCTGTTTTAGAGGCCAGATCAAATTGATTAGCATTGTTCTGCTGGATCTCCACAAATGCTGTTAAGTATCTACTTTTAGAGCAAAAGATGGGTAAAATATTTATCCCAAAACTTATAGAAACTATAATCTGTTGATGAGAAGAAATATATCTGATATGTGAACAATGTCCATACTTAAAAAGTAAAACCATATCTGTACTTTAGTATGGAACCTGCAAAATATGGGATCAATTGTGCAAAACTAATGTTTTAGGGCATATTTTTTTCAAGAGATTCGCCAAAAATACCTCTATCTTGTGTCAAGATAAAGTGACTAATCCCTACAACCATGGATTTTACAGGCCACAGTTTAAAACATAATAAAAATATTTATGCAGCACACTAGCCAGATAAAGTCACCATGGGAGCATTGAGAAGCTACCGACTGCCTAAAGAATAATCAACTAATGTGAATGATGTCACAGTTAGCTGGCTCCTATCAATAACATCCATTGTTAAAATACTTTGCCTGTATTACACCTGACAAAAATATTCTTTCATATCTTGGTTTAATATTTTCATTTTACCGTATGCGTGTGCCATAAATGTGCCTTCATACCAAGATGTCTATCCTAGATTAAAGGCCCCCAAGGACATAACTATGCCATTACATTTCTTTAAACCAAAAATTATTGCACTATATATGAAAGAAATTGGAACCACAGAGTGTGCTGTTACATTTAAATGGTATGTGTTAGAAGAGAGTTCCCATATTTTGATTAAGAAAAATACATAAAACCACCTCCAAAACAAAAGATATTGTAATGTCTTAACTTCTTTATCAAAATCCTGAAACTCGTCAAGGTATTTCCCCTTTGAAATATACATAAATCCATTTGTTGGCTGTTTTCAAATGTTCTAAATTTTTTAAATTAGTACATCAAATTCATTTTTAAGAGGGCCAGACCCTCTCCAAAACCAGTCATCCTACACTAACGTGACACTTCCAGCTGTGTCTTCACTTAAACCTGATTATTTCCACTACCACTGAGGGCAACATAAGCCCAGAAACCCAACAAAAAGCACTTTATAAAGATCAGCCAGTCACTGGCAAGACCCAGTTCCTAATGCCGTTATCCCAGGATTCTCCACAATGAATGATGACAAGCTTATAAGCTACTGCTCTGTAAAGTCTCCTTGTTCTTTCAGGTTCTCCCTTTTTTTACCCACTTGGATTTCTGTTTTTGATTCTTTCTTAAATCTTAAGACATCTATCATCAATTTTATTTGTTCACAGAAAGAAAGTATAGACATGAAAACCAAAAAATCTGGGTAAATGGAGCTGTCAGACAGAAAATCATACAGATCATATAATTAATATAAGAGAAGAACAGCAATCTGTTTGCAAATCAATGATTTACTAAAACAGGAAACTAGAGTCCTTAAAATACAATGTTGTATCAGTGATGTCCTGATGCAAGCGGGGATGGATACGCAAGAACTTTAACATAAACTGCTTTGCCACTTCCAGTACCACCACCTCCATTAGTAAAAAAAAAAGAAGTACATATTGAACACGATTATCTAAAGTAATCCTATCTATGCGATGAGAAAAATATTAGAAAGTACGGTGCTTGTTTCTAGTAAAAATGTTCCACTTTGAGAAGAGACACAACTTTTAGAACATTAAAGTCTGATGTTTCTTAATTTGTGGACTTTGGGAATGATTTGACAGTCCATTAAAAGATTTCCAAAAGGAATATACCCAGTAAAAGTCACTGTTTGCACCTCCTAGTGTAGGTGATTTGTAATAACAGCATTAGCATTTCCACATACTTACTTCCCCCAGATAATTTAATTAGGCCAAACTCGATTTGATGCACATTTAGTTCTCAAATGGCTTTGCATACGGGTGTACCTGTCAGGTGCAACCAATTAGATCTACTATCTACAAAGGATGTCTGTGATCAAAATTCACATTTTATACTCCCAAAATACTTATGATGCTTGGAGGAAATGTTTTATTCTTAGTGACTCTCTCAATTGCCAACTTACAAGCTAATATATTGCTATGCATAAACCATGCATTCAACTTTCAGAACAATTCAATTACCCTTTGGAAAAATTAAACACATTCTCAGTAACAATGCAAACATGCTCCACTTAAACAAAAATAAAAGTCTTCCCAAATTATTTAAGAATGGCCTACAAGAAATCTAAGTAATGGATGATGGAGCAGACATTCACTTTCAGAGAATGTGAGATTCTTACCAGAAGGATCCTGTAGAAAGATCACTGGTCTAGGGCATCACGAAATAAGTAGGTGGCCCTATAACCTTGGATCAAGCACTGCCCATTTCTAACCCTATGTTTGTTTATCCTAAAACAAAGATCATTTACATTCTGCCTAGAACAAAGGATGGTGAACATATACAAGTAAGGTTGTTTTGTTAATTTCCAAAAGATGCCAAACAGCTAATCTTAAATTACTGAAGGTAGAATTTGGTGTAGGCTTCAAGACTCTTCCCTGTCCAAACCAGCAGTGCTAACAGTGATGGGGCTCTGGGGTCTCATTTGCAATCATTAGCCTGAAGCACCAGAGGATAACTGAAAGCACTGCAGAGGCTAATATCCTGACACAGAAATTAGAACATCTTGAAAACCCACAGGTAACATGTAAAGGAGTTATGTGTGCCACTAGGGTGGATGGCTTGCTGCTATCAGCTGAGTCCTGTGCCTATATATTCAGTTAATTTATACTCTGCAAAAGGACAGAAGAGCAGAGGAGAGGGAGGGGAGGGGAGAAATGACTGGAATATTTTCCTTAAGATTATACAAAGAATTAGCTTCCATCTGAAAGAAATTACCCATGACTTAGACCAGAGGTCCCCAACCTTTTTGACACCATGGACCGGTTTCATGGAAGACAGTTTGTCCATGAACAGGGTGGGAGGTGTTGCTACCTCAGCACCACCTCAGATCATCAGGCATTGGAGTCTCATGGGGAGTGGGTGACCTGGATCCCTCACATGTTGACTTTGTAGTGGGGTTCCCACTGCTTTGAGGGTCTGATGTCACCACTGATCTGACGGGGGGCAGGGCTATGAGTGATGGGAAGCAGCTGTGGGTGCAGGTGGGGCTTCACTTGCTGGCCGGCCGCTGGCCTCCTGTTGTGCAGCCCAGTTCCTGGTGCTGATCCACAGCTTAGAGACAGATTGGAGTTCCCCAACTAGATATCCAAGATAGTATTTTTGACCTTTTATGGCAGCAACTATCAAGGTCAGTTATATAGTTATTGCCAAAAATTGTAGTGTGTATGTTATTACAACATTTAAGTAATCTTCCTTCTCCTACCATTCCCCCCAAGTTAGACACAAATAAAGGAATAACCTAAAAAATGAAAGACAAAAAGGATTTTTCCCCACATCCATTCCAGAAAGAACATTCAAGGGGTTATTTTGTGTCACCACAAAGTATAGCTATTCTGTTCTGAAAGCAATTGCTCTGGTCCATCCATGAATGTCAATGCTAGAGATGGTTCTTGGGCTCAGGCCCAGACTGAGACATCAAAAAGATGCTTTGTGTATGTCAACCCTGCCAACATCAAAGCTGAAATTAGCTGAATGGTGTCAGTGAGGGCTTGAGCCACTGTGGGGGCAACCATATTACAAAGGGCATTGGAACATGTTGTCCTGTTCTAGACTCTGGGGGCTGTGCCGTCCAACGCAAGGAGCATGCCTGTAATGCATGAGGCCACCTCATCCACGGGGCATTTGCTAAACAGCCACTATCACATTTCCTATTGCAGACTCATCTTCCTGTCTCTCTCTGCTTCCCTTCTCCAACTTTACTCATGGCTTCTCCCATTCTTGTCCTGATTGGATTACACAACTGACAAACTAATACTGAAAATTCCAACTGAAAAAAAAAAATTATTTTTTTCTTTCACGAAACAAAGTATTCCAAAACAAGCATAGCTTGCAATAATAAGGTTTACTTAACACACAAAATACATCCTATAAATCATGAACAAATACTAAGGCATCTTATAGGGTCACATTCCATTTCTAAACAAAACACACAACACTATCGATTTTGCAGTTCCAAGATATAGAGACTACAGAAGCTCCTCATTTGACACCTTTTACCAAGTTCATATCCAGAGACTCCACTGAAGTATACATACATATACACAAGCTACAAGAAGAGTCCATGAAAGAGTCCTAGCATTAAACTGTGTGAGCTAAACCATGCTCTCAGACAAATGAAAAATTAATTTCAGAAAGGAAAGGGATGGAAATCCAAAAAATGAATGGTATAGAGGTCCTAAGTTTTAAACTGCCTAATTATTTATCTAAAATTCACTAACGCATACAATAATTCTCTGTAAATAAATTCATTCTGATTACTCCATTATTGATGCAGCCATCGGGGTGATTACTAATTGTTAGGCTTGAATAATATGCTCCTACTTAAAGAGCAGTGCTCTAAGGAGAATCCCCCAGGAACGACATAAAACAACTAAGCCCATTTACCTGGTGTTACTTTGGTGGGCAATTTTCATTAAAGAAAGGCCCTGCTCTTAGCTTATACTCATCTTGTTACCTCCGTGCTTGAATACTGACCTTGCACTCTCTATTTTGCCTCCGGTTTTCTCTGAGCTTTTACTATGTTCTTTAATTTCCTGCGGTATTAATCTTCAGTCCAGGGAAAATGAAGTTGATGTTGTAACACAAGAAATGTTCCTCATCACCTTTCAACACAGACATCTGTAGCGTCTTATAAGGTCTGAAAATTATTAAAGCCCATTTCAAGGCTTTTATTTACTCTGTGTCTTATGTGGTTTGTGCCTTGTTAAGAAAGAAAATCAATTTATTCCCTGTTACATCATAAAGTGGCTAGGAGGGAAATCATATTTACTTCAGCATCTCAATCTTGTCTTATGAAATTTTAAATAAAGAATTTGATTGATGTTTTATGGTTACCCATGGAAAAATAACCCTGATTTTATCCAATTGCACTATCAATTTCACACCTGTATTTCAGAATTTGAACAATTTTTAAGTCAACATGATACAGTTTATAGTTTAGCCACCTAAAATTTATTTGAAATTTAAAATAACACTTAATTCATCATAGTAAAAGAACATTTAATAGTATAACTAATGTCGATTGATTTTTTTTCCCATTTTGATGGAGAAAATATAATCATTTTTTTCAGTCATCCATGCTAAAGTGACAATCTCATGTAAGGGGCTGTGTCTTATCTTTGTATCCCAGCACCCCAGTATATATAATCTTCTACATTGCTTGCATCTTACAACCTGCTGATAAACTCTCCACTATGTAGAATTCCAGGGGGCCATGTGTCAATGGCCTCTTTCCCTCTCATCCATGAGATTTTTGAACCAGCTCTTAGCTTGCTAGACTCAGGAGGCCACTAGTTCACCCCTGCCACTCCTTGATGTCTGCGCCTTATCTGACCTCTACTGTCTGCTGAATGGACTTTATTAAGGGCATTTACCTTTGTCTGTTCCCCCAAACTCCTCCCCATCCCACTGCAGTTTATCAGAATTCAGATAACACTCACTCAAAAAATATTAATTGGAAACTACCACGAGCATTTTTCTCAGTACCTGGAACACAGTACCATTTAAGACGATCAGAATCCCCAGCCTGAATTCTACAGCTGTAAATAAGCCATAAGCAACATCACAAATAAATGACAATGTCAGGTGATCACATAGCAATGTTCCAGGATCAGTACTTTCAGTACTGCTTTTCCTCTACGAATTGATTTGAGTAATGGTCATATTTACCCCATAAAAACAGATAATTATTTCCCTAAAAGACCTAACTGCTCTGACCCTGACCCTAACTGCTCTCCAGTCAATCAAAAAGCAAGAGTATCACGAACTAGTTTCCCCATCAACAAAGTGGCACCTGTTTTCCCTATAAAAAAATTAGTTTTTGGTTTTGTTTTGTTTCGTGGGAGAAGCAGGGCAGGGGGAATATTTGAGACACAGAATGGTAAATTTTCTTCTTTATTAGCTATTTCTGTCCATTCACTTGAGCCAAATATAAGATAATATTTGAGATGTTCAAATTTTTTAATATTTTAAATTAAGTCTATCAGTCAGGGTAGTAGCAGGAAATAAAAGAAACATTCACATTGAGTCATGTGAGAGAGGCTGAGGGAAGGGACTACTTACAAAGACGAAGCAGGTGCAGGGGAAAGAGGGCAAGCACAGGGACGGCGCAGTGCCCTGAGACCAGTAACCGCAGCACTGTCACCGCTACTGGGCCTGCAAGGAAAGAGGATGAGCCTGAAGCCAGAGAGGGCTGCCTGATGGGAAACATGACCTTGGATCAAGGGGCACATCCAGCCCTCCACACCTATGACTTCACTTCCTCCCTCCCTCCATTACCTGCTGTTGCTCCCATTGGCCAAAGTCAACAGCAAGCCAGAGGCAAGAAATGCCTCTATACTGTCTATAGGGGTCCACTTCCCAGGCATGATGGTCTAAATGTTTGTGCCCCCCACAAATGCATATGTCGAAGCCATTACCCCCAATGTGATGGTAATTGGAGATGGGGCCTTTGGGAGGCAATTAGGATTCAATAAGGTCATGAGAGTGGGGCCTCTGTGATGGGACTAGTGCCTTAAAAGAGGAGGCGCCAGAGCTTGCTCTCTCTACACCCTCGTGCACCGAGAAAAGGCCATGTAAGGACACAGCAAGAAGGTGGCTGTCGACAAGCAAGGAAGAGAGCCCTCATCAGGAACTGCACCCCATCAGGCCTTGAACTTGAACCTTCCAGCCTCCAGAACTATGAGAAAATACATTTCTGTTGTGTAAGCCACCAGGTTAATTTTATTTCATTATGCAGCTCAAGTCAACTAATACAGCAGGAGACAAAGCAGGAGGAACAGGCAGAAAGTGTTTCTAGATAGTCAAACAGACAGTACTCAGCACACTCAGATGTGTTTTATAAATTAGAAGTTATCAACAGCATGGATCAAAGCATAGGCTGGTTGATATTTAAATTGTTAAATTCGTTCAGATAATGTATTACTGCTAGATATATTGTTATGTGTTACTGAGTTTATTTTAGCCACCTAAAGATAGAAGGCCTCCCTTTTATTTATTTATTTATTTTTTGCTGGTCTGCAAATATCATGAACAGTCAAGTGAAAGCTTTTAAACGAGTTGCTAAAACAAATGCTCATTTGTGCTCCAGTGTTATTATTGTTTTAGCAAGTATTTCGTCATATTTAATTTCTTAATGCAATTAGTGTTCTGTAGCAAACTGTCATGGTTTCTATAACCACACATTCACCCCAACAGGATACTTCAACCATGAAGCATTAAAAAAAAAAAAATTAGAAAATCATGACATTGTCAGACCACATTAATTTCAACAATTACAGAATTAAATTCATGAAGCTAGTGGGACAGCCTTAAAAATTTACATCATATGGCTCAGCTATCTAATATATGAATTTATAGAAGCCCTGGGCCAGATAAAATGTCACAAATTTATTAGAGGATATAAAAACTATTAGCAGGGAAAGAAGTTAAAACAAAGTTTCTTTAAAGTTTTTTTTTTTAAGATAGTGTCCAGATGAAACACATCATCACAAACAACTTGCCTAGCTGAAATAAACTGATAGTTTAGAGAAAAGGAGAAACATCATTTCTAATTAGAACTATTTAAGTGGCAGAAAAAGGAAAGGTGACTTTTCTGCAAGATAACTGCTCTACTTCACACCCTTAAAAAATGTGCTTTCCTTTACACTCAAAAGCCAAGAAGACAAATCAAAAATTTTTAAACTTTAAATATTCTTGAAAATTATCTATTTAAAAAAGACCTTCCAAAAATATTTTTCCTCCAGATGAACTTTCACAAAAATCTTTAAAAATGTATCTAATATCACATTTATCATCTGCAGGGAAAGGATGACAAATAAGATTTATTAAGCAACCACTATGTGCCAAATTCTATGTTGGTTGCTTTCCAAATATCATCTCATCTTATCCTAACAGCCACCCTCCAAGACAGACGTTATTTTCATCATCTTATGAAGGAATATACTCTGAGAGGGAAGAGTGCAGCGCACTTTATCTCCAATTGCCAGATACTAAAAAGGCCCCGGGTACTTAGGAGGCGCTCAATGAACAAACATTCTTAGAATAAATGAATAAGTGGATAAACGAATAATGCTGCTAGAGTTTAAAAATCCAACCCACAGTCATGTGAGCTTGGTTCTGTCTACCCCCGATGTCCATGTTTTTAGCAACATGACAATTTGAAAGGCTAGGGTTCAAAATAGTCACAGGAAATAATCACCGTGAATATTGTTCTTCTCAGGAAACGCAACCTCTATAGCCTACAGCAATGTGTTTGTATTAGTTAGATGGTATTCCACCTTTACAATCCCTTAACAAGGATGATAAAACTATATTGGAAGAGAAAACGAGAAAACAGAGAAGGAAAGAAAAACACCAAGAGTTTAATAGTGGAATGACCTAAGGTGAGCTCTTTAGGCGGAGGTAAGAGAGAATAATTAAGAGAGTAGATGTTGTGTTCTTACCATGAATAAATGAGAAGTAGGTGAGGTAATGTGTATGTTAATTAACTTGGTTAAGCCATTCTACAAGGTATGCATATTTCAAAATATCATGTTGTACGCTATGAATATATGTAGTTCCTGTCAATGTAAAAATTAATTAGTTAACTTTTTTTAAAAAAAAAGAAGGTAAACAAGAATAAGACCATCTGTGAGCCAGGGAAGCCATTTGAGTTAGTGCAGTTCTGGAAACACATGTTTGTATGCAAGGGTCCTAACAAGGGGAAGATGCACAAGGACCTTCCAGAGGTCACTGCTGGTCCCAAGGGCACCTTCGTGTGAAAAGATGCAACCCTTTGAGGGGATGGCTTAGGGAGCCACTGGCACCTGTGGGAAACAGAAAAGGGCACAGGGGACTCTACCGTGGGCATAGGTCTAGGTTCTGGACTAAAAATGTGCCCTGAGAAGTAGTGTGAGTGGGGGACTGGAGGGAAAAAGAAAACTGGTGACAAAGACTGTCCCTGCCAAGAGCAGTGGAAGCCTCGATGAAGAAATGATGGTGCACACTCTGTCTTGGTCCATCTGCTCAATGATGGACAGCAACAAAGTGTCAGTGCAAGAGGAGAACACTCGGAAACTTCTTAAACCTCAGCCCTTAACACCCACCCTTCACAAAATCATGGGACCATGCCTCATTTCCTCCTTGCAGTTTCCACCGCTGACCAGTTCCTGACTTACGCTTTTGAACATATCCCTAATGCTTGTCTTCTCCCCACGTGGCTGTGAGTGATTGGGCTCTGACACTCAGTGACTGTCATGTTCCCGGAGGAACCATGACATCTGGAAATAGCCAGATGAGCGGACAGGAAGATAGCGTGCATAGTCCTTCTCTGCCAGACCTCTTCCCCTGGCCCCTCCAGATCTTTCTAGCTTCTCTACCCTCCTCTCTTCCCTGGAGGCTGACCCGTCAGGACTGCAGCAACAGGCTCTCTTGTCCCCCAGCTTCTGGTTGGGCTGATGGTTGGGTGGCCCTGGCAGAAGACCAAAGGGAAGGAGGAGAGTGAGGCCTGGCTCCCTCCATGGGAGCCCTCCAACTGCCATGTCCCTCGCCTGACACTCATTGGTCCTCTCCTCAGGTTTCAGTAGCCTCCCCTTTCTCTCTGTGGACACAGGGATGCTGAGGAGCATTGCTGCCGCCAGCCCCAAGTCCCTGAATCATTCGTTGATCTTCAAACCTGCACCTATAGAGGAGTCATTTCATAAATAAAGTCACCTTGAATTCTTTTAGTTTGGCAGCATCATGCTTTCTTATCTTTCTTGCTGGAACCCAGACTCAAGTAAATTTATTCATTCACTCAGCAAATATTTATTAAAAGCCTACTGTGTACCGAGCATTATTGTATGTGCTGTAAATACAGGAGTAAATAAGATAGACAAAGAACTATACACACACAACACTTACACACGTATATACATATATACACATGTATATACATACACATGCACACATATATACACATATGTAGTCACACAAACACGCATACATACTGCTTCTCTGCAGTATAACACAGTTATTAACAGTACAATACAGATTCTGAAGTTACACTACCTAGTTTCAAATTCCTGCCCTATTGACTAACTGTAAGATTCTGCCAGGATTCATTAAATCTCTCTGTGATATGGTTTATTCATTTTTAAAATTAAAGATAGCTGGATGGATTGATAGACAGATGGATATTCAGACAGACAGGTAGACAGATAGAAACACAGATAGGATTCACTTCATTAGGATGTTGAGAGGATTAAGTGAGATAATACAAGTATAGCCCTTACTGATGAGACCCAATAAGCCCTGAATAAATGCAAACGTTTTGTATTATGTCATGGAGCTTCCATTCCAATGGAGGCGTAGTAGATGAATAAGAAAGGCCTGGGTTATGCCATAAACAGGCCATGGTGTCCTTGAACACAGTACTTTGAATCTCAGAAATTCCATTTTCTCACCCATTAAATGAGAAAAATAAACTCTATTTTGTAGGTTGGGAAAGAATTAAATCGGATGGTATATGGGGAACAGTTAATGCAATTATGTCACTCAATAAATGCTATTGTCTTCTATGCCTTTGCTTCTTAATTCAGATCCCTTGCTTTTCAGAACTGATATGATGTTCAAAATCAGCTGCTTCTATACAGACTGCAGGGAAACTGCTGGCTTCCATCTCACTCCCTGACACCCCCTTTCTCCAGTGAGGCAGGCAGAAGACAGGTGATCTGAGGAGTAGATGAGCAGGGTTCCAAGAAACACATGCTGTGGCTGCAGGTAGGGTGTAGAACGAGAGAGAAGTTGGAGTGGGGACACAGTGACTTCCGTCTGCAGGGGAACCGGGGGAGTCAGGGTCCAGGCGCAGGAATGCAGAGAGCAGAGAAACAAGGCATGCAGACAGAAAAGTGACTTTGCTTCTCATGGGTTTTTTTCCCCTTCCCCTAGTGTTTTCTCTTTATTTTTAGTAAAATTTCCTTTGCAAATTGTAACCTTTGTGTGCTAAGTGAAAACAGCAAATGGCAGACTATCCACGCTTTGGCCAGGATAATAAACGGCAACAATGGGTACCTCTGTGGCAGGAGAGGTGGCCCAAGATGGAGACAGCCTTCAACCCTTCCCAAGTGTAGCTGCTTGCCAGATGGTGTCTACCCCTCACCACTTTTCTTGCCTCCCCCCCCCACCACAATGACATATTTCTTAGACAAAGAAAATTCTAAAGTAAATATGGTAACACTTTAGCTTGTGCTAATCTGGTTGTTGAGTCAATGAGCATCTCTTGTATTATACTTCTTTGCACATATAAAATATTTTTAAAAATTCCACCCTTAGGAAATAATCTGAATCTTAAACAAAGGAATAAGCACAAAAATATTTCTCTAAATATTAATTATCAGAGAGGGGTAAAAAAAGGAAAGAAACCATCAGGGGTCAATACTGAGGTGAGGGCTTGGTGAATCATGGTGCACCCATTCAGTGGAATATTAACCAGTTGTTAAAAGGATTGCTTGCAGTGTGGGGAGGGGCCTGCGCTGTGTGAAAAAGTAGAACCAAAAATTTATATGCGATATAAACAATGAAAATACACTAGCATGTCAGCATTGCTTGCCCAGAAATTGTACAATAACAAGAGTTAACATTTACTTACTATATGATAGGTATTATTTTAGGTTGCTTATGTATGTAAACTTATATAAGTCTCAGAACAACTCTACTATTAAATACTATTACAATCCTCATTTTACGGATGAGGAAACTGAGAAGTTAAAGAACTTGTCAAAGTGCACACAGCTAGCAAGCAGCAGAAATGGGATTTGAGCCCTGGCAGTAAGCTCTAAAAGCAAGCTCTTAGCTACTATGCTATACTACCTCCCATAAATAGCTATACCAACTGCCAAGGGCAGTAATCATCTCAGTTAATCCTCACAACAACCCGTGTGTAGATATTATTAACCTCATTAAAGAGATGAAAAACTCAGCATTAGAGACGGCCAAGTAATTTGCCCAAGGACACAAAGGCAGGAACCAAGAACCCAAGTCTCATCCATAGCCCACGTCCTAATCATGACGCTATACATAATTCTACTTGCACTATTTTCTAAATCTTCTACAATGAGCATATATTTTTACTTTGATAAAAAATAAAGGGGAAAAAACAGAAAGAAAACAATCCAAAAGAAGCAGCTTTTTATAACAAAGAAATTTAAACTACAAAGGAATATTACATTTTAGATAAAAAAAATTAAACTCCCATTTTATGGCTTTCCTTTCAGTCTTTTTTAATATTCATTTTTCACAGTACTGTAGAAGAGTACATACAATTTTATATCACAAGAAATAATTTTGACTGGTAACACTTGGGAAAGGCAACAATTCTTCATATGATTGGTTGGATAAACCCACTGCCATTGGCAGTTCACATCTAGAATTCAATTTAATGGAATGACCAATGATTTTCTCTCCAAGCTATCCAAGTTGTGTCTCATTACCCATTAACAACCAAGAATTACTAATCACTGGGTGAGCTGAAAGCCTGAGCACATAAGCACGTGACACATCACAAGAACAGAGCCCCTGCCTCTTCCAGAACACTGCTGACACGCAGTGCCAAAAATTGGACAAATCAGGTCCATATCTGAAGCTGCTGTTTTAATGCAGACACTATGAAACAGAGATATAGGGCCTGAAAAGAAAGTTGCATTTACCACCATCCTCACTTCATCCTGAAACATTGCTTCCTTTCTAAACACCCCTCTGGTTAGACGACTTCCCTTGCACTCTGGTAAACTGAGTCTCATGGTGGAGAAAGGGTGAGGGAAGAGGTGGGGATTAGATAAAATCTGTCAAACAAACTATAGATAGGCTGGCACCAAATATCTCCCACTGCTCAGTTCACATTCTAAGAAACGTGTCTTTTTCTCAGAATTCAGTTGTATTTGAATGGTCTAAATCTCAAATTCTTCATTTTGCTCTCAAAGTCATAATGGTCATCTCCATTTACTTTCAAATATTATAATAAACCTCATTGCTTGATTTCCTTTTTAAATTTAGAGGTAGATATTTATTTTTTATGAATTTTTAATTTTTAATTACTATGGGTACATAATCATTGTATATATTTATGGGGTTAAAGATGTTAATAGATATTTCTAACTGTGGGTTTCCTAATTATGCTAACTGGGGAGATATTCAGGTCACAACAGGGTTACCTACACACCGCTCCAGCTCAGTTAAATTTCTGCCAATTCTGAGTCTGCAAAAATGTACATCCACAGTATTTAATAAACTCCTTTAAAATGACAGTTTGGGAAACAGGTGGTCCACCCTCAGAGATTAATCTGGTTAATACAGGCTTATAAGCAATAAAGCTTTTTCTAAAAAATGTAATAAGATGATAAATTTTATTTACAACAACTCCAGGGGTCTGGAGGAAACAGACCACCATGGCAGGGTTACTCCCCTAGAAAGAAGTGCTCAGAGAGGAAATGAGGTTATACCTCCTGGGAGCTATGTGAGCAGCTGTAAATCCTTCTTACCACAGCCCTCATCCACCCCATCTTCAAATAAAATCTTTCCAAAGTTACTAGCTCACAAAAATGTTGAGCGTAAATGGAATTTTTGTAGAAATGGTCAACGGGTGGAATTCTGAATTCTGGCCTGATTGACACAGACTTATAAACTACTGACCCATGGCTTATATGATTATAAAAATAGAACATACTCACCAAAAAAAAATCTACAAAAATGAAAGGGGAGAAAGTAAAACTCTAAAAGAGTGTCTTAATGATCTTGAGTTAGGGAATGATGTCTTAAGCAAGAAACTAAAAGGAAAAGATTGATAAAATAGATTAATCAAATGTAAAAACCAAAGACACTATGTAAAAAAAAGTAAATAGAGAAGCCCCAGATGAGAAAAGATCTTTGTCATACATATAACAAACGATTAGATCCCAGTATACATAAAGAATTCTTACCAACCAATGAGAAAGATGCACATCAAAAAAGGCAAAAGCTACTACAAAATAATGCACTGCAGAAAAAACTTAAATGATCAATAATCATATGAAAAGATACCGAACCTGGCCGGGCACGGTGGCTCACGTCTGTAATCCTAGCTCTCTGGGAGGCCGAGGCGGGCGGATTGTTTGAGCTCAGGAGTTCGAAACCAGCCTGAGCAAGAGCGAGACCTCGTCTCTACTAAAAATAGAAAGAAATTAATTGGACAACTAAAAATACATAGAAAAAAATTAGCCGGGCATGGTGGCGCATGCCTGTAGTCCCAGCTACTCGGGAGGCTGAGGCAGAAGGATTGCTTGAGCCCAGGAGTTTGAGGTTGCTGTGAGCTAGGATGATGCCACGGCACTCTAGCCCAGGCAACACAGTGAGACTCTGTCTCAAAAAAAAAAAAAAAAAAAGATACTGAACCTTATTAATTATCAAGGAATGGCAAAGGAAAAATACAAGGTACCATTTTTTATGTACTACATTGACAATTAAAATGTAAAAATATGACAATACCACTGCTGATGAGGATACGGAGAAACCAGGATTCTTACACATTGCTGATGCAAGCATAACTCAGGCAGCAATTTGGCAGTATCCAGTAAAGTTAAAGAGCTGCATGCCCTACCACCCAGCAATTCTACTCCTAGTTAGACGCTCTGGAGAAAAATCTCCCATGTGTGCACGTGGAAATTTATACTGCCTCACTGCCTATATTGGGAAACTTTAAATCTCCATCAACAAGAGAAAGGATGAATCAAATCTTGTAAATTCCTACAATGCAAAAGTATAGTGTAATAAAAATAAATAAACTGTATCTACACGTACTAATGTGATCAATCTCCAAAACACAATACTAAGCTAAAAAACAGACAGTATAGCATGCATGATGATGTCTTTTATATAGTTTTTAAAAATGCAAAACAATCCCATTTTATGTTTAGACAGGTATGCATATACAGGAAAAGCATAAAAATATGCTGAAAATGATCACACCCAATTCAAGCTAGTGATTGTCTCCTGGAAAAAGATCATGAAACCTAGGAGGACCTGCAGGAACCCTCAACTGCAATTGTTAGGTTTTCTTTCTTAAACTGGGAAGCAAGTATACAGGTGTTGTTATATTATTCTCTGTACTTTTTACAGGCATAAATATTTCACAGAAAAAACAGAGAATAAAGAACCTCACTAGCTAAGGTAGGTGTAACGGGTAAAATAAGGACTTAGAGAGCTATGACACACATACTCTGTAATAATATCTCAGTATCAAAATGGCCAAATTTATCCTTTGGGACCCACTTCCAAAGTTAATTACACTTTGCTTATCACTGAAACTGACTAAACATACATACCTTAAACACCTAATGCAATAGATCCACATATAAAAGCGATTCCAGGAATTTTCCTAGTTTTTTCTCCTTTTGTTTCACTGATTTTGAGGAAGACAGATACACACTGATGTCCACTGTACCCTGATACCAAAATGTCCTGCACCGAGGCAGTCAGTTACAGGCCACAGGGGAGGAGACATCAACTCGCTTCCCTTGGTCTTCACCTCCGCTGTCATAGCACAGGTAGGAACAAAGGGGACCTCACAGAAGCACAACGTGGGATCTTTTGACTGGACCAAAAAAACAGTTAAGAATATATCCCCGGTAAAGTTAGAGAAAAGAGCAAAGGAACACAAGAACCACAAATAAGGGTAATAAATGTGGACACCACAGTGGCACAGTCCACTATTGAATCGTTTCCTTTTCATGGCTACATGATGGAAACCACATGACAAGTATATATATAAGGGAACCAACATTTTAAGGAAAATCTGGGGCTGTCTTATGAAGACTCCAATGGGTTAAATTAGATTTTTTTTTTTGAAAAGTCAATATTTGGATTTGTAAGGTCCAAGATAAGCCAGTACAAAATAGCATAAAAATCCCCTGACCTAACTCACAGTTTATACATTAAGTCAAACCAAAAATAAGTTATCAGCTGCTCTGTCAGTATAGAAAAATCAATATTTTCCTATCATACCATCTGCTTTAGCGTTGCAAGTTAATAAATTTAGCTGGTGAAATTTTCTTCTCTCTTTGGATTCTGGAGAGAGAAAATATATTTTCAATAGTTAATCTAGTCACTCACTATATAGAGGAATGAAAAGTGAAATACTATTATTTGAACATGTGAGTTTGTCATGTATGGTAATAGAATTCTTCAGCCACTGAAGTAACAAACCTGTATTACATCTATAATTCAGTTCGCCCCATTCCTAGTCTTCCTGCTTCCCAAATTCCTGCCCTCTTTACCCACCAAACGGTATCAGTCAATTAAGAGGATAAAATAACGCAAACTCTAGAAAGTAACTTAGGATTTGGGACCCACTTTCAAACCTGAATACATTTTGTTTTTTCTCTGAAAATATACAATTCACTACATCTATATACCTTGAACACATATATGTTAAATACAAACATATCCACAAACAGATAAGATTCAGAGAATGTTCCTAATTTCCTCTAATTTTTTAGGAAGACATTGGTATTGAAAGAGATAGGCACACACTGAGATTCCTCATACCTTGATAATATTTATCTTCTGAAGAAATTAAGTTAAATGTGATCTTCAACTTTTAAACCTGGGCAAATAATACCCAGTGAAAATAGACTTTAACAAGAATTTTCAAAACAATGAAATATATATTGAGTACCTACTATGTGCCTAGCATATATAATGTCTTCATGTTTTCTTGTATGTGTTGCTATAATACCAAAGCATTAAAACTGATGCTGGTATTTCCATTCAATCCCTGTTTTAAATTTCAAAACATTTCAAAAATTCTACAAAAAAACTTTTCTTTTAA
>NW_012148197.1:3000200-3006936 GCF_000956105.1 Propithecus coquereli | reverse complement strand
ATCCTCCTGCCTCAGCCTCCAAGAGTGCTAGGATTATAGGCGTGAGCCACCGCGCCCGGCCCTATTTTCCTATTAATGTGACTGGCAGCAATTGACCGACCAGTCAGATAAAAGTTCCTTTTGATGTAAGTTTTTGAGTTAGTAGAGTATATCCAAATGGACTCTGGTTTGAGAAATTGTGAAATTAACAGAACTTTTCTGCTTCTGGTATACTCTATGATGTCAAGAAAATTGCTGTATCTTTTCTGTAACTTTCTTTGCACTTCCCATTTATCTCATCTTCTGGGATTGTTGAAAGTTAATGTCTATAAAAGGTTTTGTGTTTTCTTGACAAAAAGAGGGTAAGTGAGAGAAAAGCAGCAGTATATCATTGCAATGTGTAGACATTTAGGTGAGTCCATACAACCTGAATGTAAAATTTTAAGTTTCCCAGAAACACAACATAAAGACAACTACCTATGGTGCCATACTTCCACAAGAAAATAGCATCCTCTTTATTATCTTTTTTTCCCTAGAGGAGAAGAAAATAAAGATTTTTGGAATAAGGATATATCTAATAAAATGATAGAAAAGATATTTAAAAGGTTTAGATATTCTCATACCATAAAAGACATTTAGATGATCTATAATTCTATTCTCTGAAAATTGGAACAACTAATTCAGTCCTGAAAAGTACTAAATGGGATTCAACAAGCCTATGGTACATCGATTTATGTAAACGTGAAGGGCAAGTTGAGCACTGTAGTTGTGGGCCGTCAGTGGGGTGACATGGGTGATACGATGCTGTGGACCACGGTTTGGCGTTGGGGGTGTGGAGGGGAGGGCAAGGCAAGACTGGCTAAAGATTGGTAGTGGTTAAGGTTTCCAAAGGCCAATGGCTGGAAGTTTATCTCACCAGCCAAATAATAACTATAATACTAAAAATAGAAATGATAACGATGATGGTGACACTAACGGGCAATTAAGTTGGCGTCATAGGAAAAAATATATAGAAAGATAACGTTTGTTCTCCTTGACTTCTACGAAGGCTGTGGGTGTGTGAACAGGGGATTGCTGAATAACCCAGGCCCCCAAGATCACACCTCAGGACACGCCACAGATGGAAATGTTGCCTGTGACTCCACAGTGGACGTGAACTTCCTGGGAAGGTTGTGAGGAAAACTCCCCTCTCTCCTTAATTATCACAAG
This sequence comes from Propithecus coquereli, assembly GCF_000956105.1. NCBI lineage: Eukaryota > Metazoa > Chordata > Mammalia > Primates > Indriidae > Propithecus > Propithecus coquereli. Next base: position 3,005,748 of record NW_012148197.1, on the reverse strand, counting down.
TGGGGTGAAGGATGTTCAATGCTTGAAATTTAGCAACATGAAAATATTTTGAAATGGAAACATTTTGGCTTACATTTGTCACTTCCTTAATTCCTAATATAAGATATTTTCTGTTTCTGAGACTTTTTCTTAAAATTCATGCCAAGTATTCACAGGGGGTTTTGGCAGCTCGTGTTTAACCTGGATAGCAAAAAAAGTTCACAGAGGGAAAAAGCTATACCCCAACCAAGGCAGTATTCCTTAAGCCCATCCATTCATTCATTCAACAATTTATTGAGCATCTACTCATTCTGTAGCAGTGAACAGGAACAAGAGGATCTGTTCTCACAGAGGCACAATCTACATGGGGGAGGCAGAAAAAGAACACACAAATAAAAGTGATATTTTTAGACAGTGGTAATTAGACAAAGGGAATTAAAGAGGAAAGTGTGATCAAGTCTGGGCAGGAGGTGACAGTGGAGCCAGTACTTGGACACTGGGGAGGCAGCAGGCGTGCTACGTCTAAGGACAGAGCATGGCCAGGGGCTGTAACAGCAAGTACGATATCCCCAGGCTGGATCAAGACTAAAGTATTGGAGGAAATAAAAGCCTGGTGGGTGGGTGGCATAAGAAGTCGGGGAGGTGGCAGGGGCCACATGGGAAACCTATAAAAGGGCCCGATGACCTGCTATATGTTCCTTACTTGGCTATAAATTCTCCCAAAAAGGTATCAGCTACTTTTATCACTATCAGATCCACTACTCTTAAGTCCATCTATCCTCCTGCCTCCTTGTTCATAGCAGGTGATGGGCTTGGTGAATAGTCTAGGTGAAAACAATAACAAAGTATTTTTTTTTCTTACTAGCAACCTGTAAACAACTGGGAGCATCAACCATACGTTACACAACGGTGCCCTTGTATAGCGTGTATTCCGTGACCTCAGAACTTCCCTACATAATCCAGCATGGTTGGGTGGCAAATGTACTGGCCTAGGAGTTAAGAGATCTTGTTCTAATATGATCCCCACTATTGCTAACCCATGATTTCCACAAGTTATTTAATGGCTCATTTCTCAATTCCATCACCTGCAAAACCAAGGGACTGTATTGATAATCCATCTTTCCATCTATAATATATTACCATATTGATTTCTACATTCCATCTCTATTGCTATAGTCAAATCCATACCCCAAACTTATTTACAGTTGAAAAGTGTACGGTAGTATTGTATCCCAACCAAATTAAGACATCAGAAATTAACTCTTACATAACTTTTGAGAATACATAAACTCATGCAATTAACAATGGGCTCAGTGAAGCAGTAATTTTAAAAAACGGTAGTTTTATTTCCCAAAAAGTTCTGCTAATTTCCCAAAATGGGTCCTGCTAATTTCTGAAAATGTTCCATAATTCCAGGAAGATGTCTGTACATGGGAAAAGTCTGCCTGTTATCTGTGATATTAACAACTATTCACAAAATAATGGGAGTAAACAAAGGACAACAAAAATTCCCAGTTCACCTCATGTCCTTTAAGTTGAGGATATCAAAGTATGTTAGGTATATAACAGCAAATAAAAGGACAGCCACCATTTGACACTGGCTTATGTTGTGCTTTGAGCAAAACATCAAATAAAAATTGCGTACCATCTTTATACAGTGTTTCCTTCCAAACTCAACCATGTTAAATAAAAAATACAGTTACTAATTTTCAGGTCCCAACAATAGTCAACCTAAGTCACCAAAAGGAGAGAAAATATTTTATTCTAAAATACTTGATTCTGGTAAGTCTCTGAAGAATCAGGTGAACCCTAGGAAATCAGGTAGTGTATTAAAACGTTAAATATGCATTTCTGGTAATCCCACTTCTAATGATCCATCCTACAAAGATAATTGCTTATGTATGTGCACATCTAGAGAACACAATGCTCACTACAGCATTGCTAATAATTGCAAAAATTGAGACACAGCCTAAAGATCCATCAGTAGCAAAATGACTCAATACGGTGTGTCATATACCGTGGGTCCTTCATAGCCATGAAAAGAATGAGTTTTTATGGAACAATGTCTCCGATATATTTTAAAAGGCAAATTGAAGACCACTATATTTATCATGACTGAGGGAAATAAAAAAAATATGTGGAGAGGTGGCAGTGCTTTAATATTTTTATTATTTTAGGATTATAAAAATAATATGTATTTTTGAAATATCCAAAAACATAAAGCAACAAATTAAACTACATCAATGGTTAGGTGTGTGTCATCTATTCTCTTTTATGGTTTGCCAATAAATGCATTTTTTGCCAAAATTAAATTTTATGACACATATTAATCTGACACTTGCTTTTAAGCCTTAATGCCATCCTCTTTTAATAGTCACATAACAGTTTATAGTATGAATGGACCAAAACTTATTCAACTGGTCTCATCAATATCTAGCTGGCTTCCTTTTTTTTCCTTGATAATCATACGTAAAATCATCTGTAACATTTTAAGATATGGGCATATATATAACTACTATATAGATAATAATCTCTGTGAGCACTGAGGCAGGTAGAGGGATTCTGACTTATTTCATTTCCCTATATAATACTGAAAAGGGGGTAAAATTCTGAGTAATATTTCTTACTTTTCTGTATTTTTTAAATACTTTAAATCTGAACCCTACTTTGAACTGACTTTCACTAGGAAAGTATGCAAGCTTAAATTCACTGCCTGTGTTTCCCTCTAAGCTTCCTCCAAGATATCTGGCATACAGTATATGGCTTCTAGCACCCTTCCCACATGAACAAGTTAGCTCACAGAAAGGAGTCCAAGTAAGATGGGAGTGTGAGGCTCTAATTTGGAAATATAGAAAGAAGATGGGAAAAGTAAATTAATTTTAAAACAGACTAAATCTAGTCTAGGAGAGTTTAACAGCACGGTATTTGCTATAGATTAAATGTTGGTGTCCCCACAAAGTTCACATGTTGAAACCTAATCTTCTAATGTGATGGCATTAATATTTGATGGAGGATCTTTGCAAAGTAATTAGGTCATAAGGGTGGAGACCTCATGAACGGGATTGGTGACCTGATAAAAGAAACCCTGGAGAGCTCCTTTGCCCCCTTCCACCAAGTGAGGACACAGAGAGAAGGCAGGTGTCTGTGAGTAAGAAAGAAGGTCTTCACCCGACACTGTATGTACTGGTGCCTTCAACCTGGACTTCCCAGCCTCTAGAACTGTGAGAAATAAATGTCTGCTGTTTATAAGCCACCTAGTCTATATTCTGTTACAGCAGCCCAAATGGATGAAGACAGATTTTATATTAAAAATGTCTGGATAAGGAGAAACGTGGCTGCCACCATAAGTAAGAGGCAGACAGCAAAATGAACCAGTGAATGAATGAATGAAATGATGAACTGAATGAATAAATGGGAAGAGGCTTTTTATCATACATCAATCTCTTGAACCTTCTCCAAGACCTGGAATGAATTTGAGTCCTAAGTTCATCTTTTGGAACCTATCACACACTGGAAAACATCTCCGAAAAGTCAGAGGTACAATACTAAAGAGCAGAACTAAGAATTTCCAGAAACTGGTTCCACATTTTCCATTCTGGTGACCTGAGTAATTTCCACGACAGGCAAGTCAGTCCTAAATCCCCAACAAATGGAGGCGGAATTGGACTACGTAAGCTTTGTGATTGGTTCCAAAATTTTTGAGAGGTGAAAATTCCTTGAGAGCTGTTGGGGTGGTGGAGATGATGAAAGAAAGTAACACAATCAGAGCTGCCTGCCCTCACAGCGGAGTCCCAGCCAGGCGCAGCTGTAGATGGATGGGAGTGGCTGCCCCAGTTCAGTTTCTTTGGATTGTATCAGGGATGCTGAAGCACGAATTATCACCAGGCAGTGAGCAGGTGCTATAGCATGGTGGGCTAGAGGAGATGACATGCAAAACCACAGAGAGACAGGACAACAGTGTTGACGGTTGTAGATGATTAGGGCAGGGAATAAGGATAGAGGGATTTGACGAAATCAATGTGGTTAAAAAGGAAGTGGGTCACAGAGGGGATAACAGCTAGAAGACATTAAAACCTTTGATCAGGAATTTCAAATGGATAGATATGAGGAGTACCTGAATCAGAAAAATACCTTTTCCTTTCACCCCCTCTCATCATTTCACAGGGCATCAAGGCATTAAAACATGGTTCTCTGGTGTGATTCATTATAAAAAGTTTCATTGGTGCCAGATCAATTCATTTTTTAAAAGACATTAAAAAGAAGATTTAGGGGATAAAATAATCTTTTATTGCCACTGCAATGTATCACGGTAGTCAGCAATATGCAGGTGTTAATCTTAGGGCGCTTATTTTAAAACAGATCTATATTGGGATGGTTTGGATGTTCAAACTCATCACAATTTTAATTTTGACTAAATGTTTTATTGTATTTCACAAGATGCAAATTCTTAATTTTAAGAGCTCAATTCCTTTGATACAAGCATGCAGTATTTGGCACAAATAATCTATTTCATACACACATACAATATATCATACAAACAAGTATTTTTCTGCATTTACAACACTGAACAAGTTCAATGAATATACAGATGGAAATCTAGTGCATATTGAAAAATGTAATGAAACTGTGCTACTCTTATTGCCTAATAAATATTAAATAATCCATCCTCATCAATTTCATGAAAAAGGTATTCATATAATTCTCACATGGTACTTGCTGAATGTTATAAAAGCAAGTGATACAGAGAGTCTTCAGCTCATTATTTAGGATCTTTCTATTCAGATTTAAAGCTTATACTCTAAGAAGAGTGCTAACACCACATATTACATAGTTCACAGAGCCATACACCTTGAGCACTGGAAGGGATCCAACTCAACAGGAATGAAATTTTAATGTAGCATCATTCACGCAATGGCACCAAAACATAACTCTCCATGAAAAATAATGGATTTTTACTTTCTGTATCAATTTTTTAATGTTTCTATTTTGCAAAATTTCTCGTGGATTTCACAAGTAAAGACCAATATTGGTCACAGAAACCCAGGGTGGAAGATATCATTATTCTAAACAGCCTAATCTAGGATGGCTTCCTCCATGCAAGAAATGTAGACTTTGAAATGGAAGGTAATTGAAAAGCAGATCAGCTCTCATCTGAAATTCTGATGATGCCATTTTGCAGCCCAAGCTTCCTTTTAAGTGAGGAATTTCACCCTTTACATCGGGTCCCAAATCGATCCATCTATTTAGCCCCCATCATCAGAAATACTGAGACATACCAGAGCTCAGAGTGAAACAGGTGCATCTGCATACAGCTGTCTAAGGGATGCACACCCAGTCCCATGCACAGCTGGGATGTAGTAATAGATGCTTGGCAGGCTGTCATTTATCAACTGTGTCTCTAATCTCAGAGATAACCAGGCAGAACACCATGGCCACCTGCCACAAACTCACAGCCATAAGTTTTCCAGCCTGGGCTTTGTCCTGCCAGGCACATGGGTAGCACTAGAACACACAAAAATGGGATAGTGGGATCAGGCTGGGGACAAATGAAAGTTACACTTATTTATAT
>NW_012148197.1:2981494-3000150 GCF_000956105.1 Propithecus coquereli | reverse complement strand
GGAGGAAGAGAGAGAGAGAGAGAGAGAGAGAACAAAAGGCTCACTTGTGCAGAATTTGAAAGGAGAGGCATCCTGGATATGATCTAAGGCGTATTCTGTAGTCATCTACTCAATAAATACAGCCAGGCATTGTTCTAGGTACTTGAGATATATTAATCAGCAAAACCAAGATCCTTGCCCTCATGTAATTTGGGGAAAGACATAGCAAGAGATATAATAAATGGCAAAATAATATAATTATAAAATGATAAGTAATATGGCAAAATGAAATGGTAAAGCAGAGTAAGGAAGACTAGGTATGCCAAGGTTTGGGGGAAGAAGGGGAAAATTGACAAGTTACAACTTTAGATAGGATAGTCAAGGTAGGCCCGACTGAGAGTGTGAGATCTGAACACAAACTTAAGGGAATTCACCACGGAAATACCTAGAAGAGGAGCTGTTCCAGGTAGAGGGAATGGGCAGCATGAAGTCCCAAGGCGGGAGCATGGTAGGCCTATTGAAAGGGGCAAGGAGGCCTATGTGGCAAGTCGAGACAGTAGGGGGGAGAGTGACAGGAGAGGAGGTCCAAAATATAAGAGTCATATCGTGGGGGCCTTGAAACCATTGTAGGAGTAGGAGATTCTACCATGAGGGAAGTGGGCAGCCACCACCGAGTCAACTGTCTATCAGTGTTCCAATAGTTAAGTCCATCTTTCGGTTCCACCCAAAAGTATGGCAGACGGTTTGGGGACATTAGGGCACACAGCTGAATTATCTTTGCAAATTTAGGTTCCAACACTTTATCTTAAGGGAAGTTCATTTTAAGTGAGAGTATGGAACTAAGTATGGTCAAGAACTATAGTCTTGAAGACATTCTATTTGGAGACTTCAAACACACGGATTCATTGTCAGTGTCAAAAATATTTTTCCACTTCTAAGAAAGAACACAGAAGTCTGCTACCAAGGCTGTTGGCTATTCTTGAGAAAGTTTAATTTTAATCTTATTCTCATTTGGCCTGGTAGCAAACTACACAAAAAAAAATGATATGAAACCAGAATCTGCACAACCTTTGACTATGACCCTAGCTAAAAGGTGTTCCCAGGCTTCTCTCTAGCCAAAAAATGAGTAAGATTGTAAATGGATTGTTTCCTAGTATGCCTATCTTCTATAATTCAGGTCAAATTCTAAAATAAAGTATATTACAATTTGCCAGAACCTTAGCCTTGTCTTAGAACAAGTTATAGTCTAGCTTTTAAAATTAAAACTGAAATTAAATACACAGAAGCAATGTAGAAATCAGAACCCCCAAAATCAATAGATGTTTAATGGTTCTCATTTCTTTATAGCTAATACTCAGCTATTAAAAGGAATTTAATGCTGACTAGGCACTTGGCTTCATAATAGCCTGCTACGTTCCATCCAGTGAGCTTATAATTAATTTTTTTAAATAATGTAATTGAGATCCCAGGGAAAAATATGTAACTATCAAGAGATCCTCTATGGTTGTTCCTTTTTTAAGTAAAGCAATCTATACCATATATACAAAATCTTACTTTCACTATAATTATTCCACAATATATTTGAAGAACACAATTTCATGTTGCCAAAGCCCTATTTTTTTTTTCTTTGAGACAAGGTCTCACTCTGTCACCTGGGCTAGAGTGCAGTGGCATCATTATAGCTCACTGCAGCCTCAAACTCCTGGGCTCAGGTGATCCTCCTACATCGGCCTCCCTCCCAACTAGCTCAGACTACTGGTGCGTGCCACCACGCCTGGCTGATTTTTCTATGTTTTGTAGAGACAAGGTCTCTCTCTTGCTCAGGCTGGTCTGGAACATCTGGCCTTAAGCATCCTTCCACCTCAGCCTCAAAGCCCTATTTTAACTCTATAAATCACATTAATTTATAGATTGTTAGTGTTTAGATATACTTTAGCCCTAAAAGCTAAAGAAGGTTTCTGTTATCTTTGGATCACCTGGCATGTCACTGACAATGAAACAGTCCCCTGTGAATCCATAGATACGACCGGAGCTTGCAAAGAGAAAGAGTAAGAGAGCCAGCAACAAAAGCCTCAGCATGGTGCAGAAACACTGGTCAGAAAGTTGTATTTTGAAACAAGGAAGGCACTTCCTAACTCTGAAAAACAAAGGCTGTGGGGGGACCAGAAGCTGCCCATCAGGGGAGCAGCAGGGGAGGCCGTGTCCTTGGGGACCAGCTAGATTTTGATTCAAGTCAGGGAAATGGGGAAAGATTTAGAGATGTGGAAGGACTAGGGAGAGAGAAGAGTGGAGGATTGGCTCATGAAGACAATAGTTTGGATGTCATAAATTACCAGAGAGACTTGGGTTTGTAAGAACTAATCAAAGAAAACAGGAACGTGGAGCATGAGTAAATTTAGCCCCATAGTACTGGTTGTGGTGAACAATCAGACTTGAGAGGACCCCACTCGACGTCCAGCAGCTACAGTGAGAAGGTACGCTTTGATTTCCTAGAGGTCAGTGAGGTGGCAGCTGGTAGCAGCAATATAAGTCACATGGTCCTTTGCCACAAAGGCAGGTTGCTTGCATGTCTGGTTGGCACTTCCCAAAGGTGGGTCCATCACTATCACCCTGAATGGTCTCCTGGTCCATGGGAGGCAGGCAATGAATGGGTGAACTGCTAGTCTCATGCTGATTCCCATATTCTAGACCCAGTGGTGGCTGGGCAAACTACCGGTGCAGGAAGCGTGCTTACCTGTCTCCTTACACCTGAAGTCTTGAGTGTGGGTTCTGTCTTTTCCTCAGGACCCTGTGCCCTCAAACAGATTTTATGGAGTCTGTTTGATCCTTCATTACTGCACTGTCTGTCCCTCTGCCTTTTCTCTCCTACCTTATATTTTATTAGTTTCCTTCTACATGTTGTTTTGTTTAACTGTAGACTTACATAGACTTAACTGTGTTTTGTATATATTTGTTGACAAAAAAGATAAAATTTTATTTTTTTTCTTTTTTCTTTTTTTTTTTTTTTTTTAAAGATGGGTCTCCCTATCTTGCCCAGGCTGGCTATAAGCTCCTGGACTCAAGCAATCCTTCTACCTCAGCCTCTCAAATAGCTGGGATTACAGGTGCACGCCAACACACCTGGCTAGAAGTTTCTTTCTTTCTTACATACATGTATTCCAGGGAGGCAGTTCAAGGCTGATGACAGCTCCATGGTGTCACAGGGGATCCAGTTTCCTATCTCATGGTTTCCATCCTCAAGACATCATGTCTGAGTTGCAAGCCAGGAGGAGGGAAATCAGAATGGAGCAAAGCATCCTACTCAGTCAGATCCCTTTAAACAATGATCTCAAAACCCTCAAACAACAGTTCACTCACAACTCACCAACCAGAATTGCTACCTAGCCACCTCTAGCTGCAAGGAAGGCTGGGTAAAGCCGTCTGCCTCAGATGGCAACATGGGTAGCTAAATATTGGGGTCCTGGAACAAAGAAAGAGGGGGAAATGGTTACTGGGTAGAAGCCAGCTGTGTCACTGGTGACCCTCTTGAGGAAGGTCCCTCCGTGATTTCTGTTGCCCACCCAGGACAGCTCTCCCTCCAGTGGCAGGAGCATGCTGCAGGGTGAACGTTGCATACCAGTGTCTTCCTAAACTCCTGCTCTGAGCTGCACGGTTACCAAAACCATCAACCATCGTCAGCATGGTCCTCAAAACCCAGCAAAGCATTCATCAGTCCCATGGCCTTGAGAATTTATTCATTCTCTCTATGCTGTTGTGTATCAGCTGTACAAAAGAATACTAAATACCTACAGTATAGGACTGTTGGGATTTCAGTCAACACAGTACTTTTCCTCTCCTGTCTGATCTACCTTCCAGATAGCAGAGGGCAGAAGGGATATCCTGAGGGGAGGCATTTAGGGAGATGCCAGTCAAAAACCCAACACTTTATCACAATCCAAATAGGCAAGGCCAAAAGGGACAGACCAGCTAAGAAACCAAAGTGATGAGGATGGCAGAAACCACATAAGAGGACAGATCTGAATAGGACGTTGGGAGGTGGGTCCCTAAGAATTCTATGGGCCACCAGTTATGGCCACCTCAGCCTACTGCAGACAGGAAGCTGTTAATGTCAGGACACTTCATACTAAATCACTCTTCCCTTTCACTCTGCAGTCCCCAACCCCCAGTCTGAGGACTGGCACTGGTCCCTGGCCTGTTAAGAATTGGCTGCACAGCAGGAGGTGAGCTGTGGGCAAGTGAGCAAAGCTTCATCTGTATTTACAGCCGCTCCCCATCACTCACATCACTGCCCGAGCTCCACCTCCTGTTAGATCAGCAGTGGCGTTAGATTCTCATAGGAGCATGACCCCTACTGTAAACTGCACATGCGAGGAATCTAGGTTGCACGCTTCTTATGAGAATCTAATGCCTGCTGATCTGAGGTGGAGCTCAGGTAGGGATGCTAGCACTAGGGAGTGGCTGCAAATACAGATTATCATTAGCAGAGAAGTTTGACTACACAGAGACCATAATAAATCAATTGCTTGCAGACTCATATCAAAACCCTATCAGTGAGTGGCAAATGACAATGTAATAATAATAGAAATAAAGTGCATAATAAATGTAATGCACTTGAATCATCCCAAAACCATCCCCCCCACACCCCTCCAGTTCGTGGAAAAATTGTCTTCCATGAAGCAGGTCCCTGGTGCCAAAAAGGTTGGGGACTGCTGCTTTCATTCACATCTATGCTCTCAGGAACATACTGGAAGAGCACAAAATTATGCCTTACACTTCAGGAAAAAGCACACAAGTAAAAGTGGACCTAAAATAGAAAGAAATCATTTGGTTCCTGGGATTTATGAACTCAAGCCTACTCTTAAGAGCAAGAAAAAAAATTGTTTTAAACTAACATTTATCGAGCGCATATTTTACTATGTGCCAGGTACTGCTCGAAATGTTCTGAGTGTTTTATTTCATTTACTCTCATAACTTCATGTGAGAAAAACAGTAATATCCCTGTTTGGCCAACAAGGGAACTGAGGCACAAAAGAGTATGAATTACTTTCCTCTGTCTATGAACACTAGGCGTGATTAGGGGTAGATAATAATTTTGGAAATAGCCAGGTAATGCTTCTCAGGTACTGGCTTTACAACAAATGCTTCAAACTGGGTGCAGGATATTCAACACCATGGTGAGGAGCTCACACCCAACCTTATAACCCTGAAAGACAAAATGCAGAGTGATCACCCGGGGCCATGTTTTACATCAAGCAACAGAGTCCCACGCGTAGTGTTGCTTGGCGTTATTCACGACGAGGTCGTCGTTCCTTCCTGACAGAATTTATGCACACACTTGAAGATATGTAGGGCTGTGAAGATGGATTAAGCATACCACTGGGACTGCACTTATGCACAGAGACGAGAAGATGCTCTGGAAAGGATAAAATATTTCTGCAAAGAGTTGTTTTTTTTTTTTCAAACCTTCGAAGCTCTACAGTAGTTCCTTTTATCAAGCAAAAGCTCAAAGATGGCATTAAAGATTTTCTGTGTTATTCATTGCTATTTTCAGGAATCAGGGAAGTCTGCAAAAAAACATGTTCCATCTTCCAATTTGACATCCTCAAATAATATAATTTCCTACGTGGGTCTGTTAATGTTATTTTTGTTTCCCTTTTTAGTTTTGACATTTCAAAAAAGAAAATCCTTGAAACTAGCAGACAAATCTTGAACTAGGAAGTGAAAGCATCATTTTTCCCCCAACATATTGCTCTCTTGAAAGAAGTAATAGTTTTCTACCTGAAATCAATAAAATTGCATTTTAAAATAACCATTAAACATAATATTCGCATAATTCTATGAGTAGCACAGGACCTCTAAGCCTAATCAATAACAAAGTGTTAATTAAAGTTTGGAAATGGGATCAATTTACCTAATAGAAATGATAGATAACTGTTATAAGAAAAGCTAAAGGGAATAAAAAGAAATAAGAGGAACATAATAAGATGAATCCAAATAAGTCGAACTCACAGAAACCGAGAGTAGAAAGGTGGTTGCCAGGGGTAGGGTATGAGTGAAATGGTGGTGGGAGGGGTGAAGATTTTGGTAAAGGATACAAACTTTCAGTTATAAGAGGAATAAGTTCTGGAGATCAAATGTATAGCATGGTAACTGTAGTTAAGAATAATGTATTATATACTTGAAATTTGCTAGAAGGTAGATCTTAAGTGTTTCCTACCCCACCAGACACACACACAATGGTAACTATGCAAGGTGACAGATGTGTTAATTAGTTTGATGGTGGTAATCACTTCACAATGTCTATGCATTATCAAGATGTCACATTGTACATCTCAAGTACGTATAATTTTTATTTTTCAATTATACCTCATTAAAGCTGGGGGGCAATAAATTTAAACATTTTTAAATTTTTTAAAGAAAAATTTTCTGGGTCCCAAGATAAGTCTAGAAAATAGAGATCTCCATACTTCCCTGGGTTTATAACTGACAAAAATTCACGCAAAAGAATTATGTTTAAAAATTTATGTTATACTAAAAAAAAGAGACCAGACCTAAATACCTTCAAATGCATTCCGTCTATTTCACATACCACTGTTGGTTTGGCTTCATAGCAGTCAGGTTTAGGCAGACGCAGTGTATTCCTTGCAAGCAGATTTCTGTGTCCTCTTGGTTTTACAATATTGTATACATAATGAGATGAGGACACCAGGGAAACAGCTGCAATATGTGAAATGGCAGCAAATAAGGGGGACCAGGGCTCAGAGAACGGGCCGGGGAAAATATCTACTCATAGGACTGCTGTGCAGATTAAAGGAAAATTACAGAAAGCTCTGAGCACAGTGCCTCACACATTGTAAATGTCCAATAATTCGTGTCTATTGTTATTATTACTGGAAAGCAACAGAATTATTCCTAGAGTGCACATTTTGAAGCTTCATGGATTCCTCAAGGACTTCCACTTAATGAAGTAGCAGATTACCAAATGTATTAATTAGCTCTGGTGGCCTGAAAGAGTTTATTCAATTTCCAAAATAATAAGATGGCTAGAAAGGGGCTTAATGAAATCCCGTGAGAAACTTCACTACCTCTCTTTCTAAATGCTCTGTACACTTATGCAATGCATACTCAAATATTATCAAAGCAACTACCAACTCTAAGACACACACTAGGTCATTATTATTTCCAGCCTCTGTCTCTCCCTCTTTCTCTTTCTCTCTCTCTCAGATTTCTTTTTAATTATCTGTAACATGTTCTCCAGTTTTGAAGACTGGACCCATAATCAGCATCACCCTAAATGTTTAAGACATATCCACAACACAATTTCTGACCTCATTAAATTGATCGTAGTCTGAGAGTTCAGCACTTTCGTTTATCCTTAGTTTCCCCCATCGCCTGTCTCTCAGCTCTCTTACAAAGCTTACAGCAAAGCCCCCTTCACTTTTCTTCTGTCTGACTCAACCACTTACTCCCCACGTTTTAGTTATTCACATGACCTTAATGACATCTCCAAGCAATAAGAATCGTGTATGCCACGGGAGCTGAAAGTGCTGATGAGATGGAATTGAATTGTCAAGCAATGTCCCTTCCGATTTCTTTAAGCGTTGAGTAGATGATTCTACTCCAGCAATAAAAACATGAACAGTTTTGTTTAGGAACAGGACAGAGGTAGGAAAATCCTTTGGGTTCATCAGATCCCAAAACCGAAAACTGAAGAAGAGAGATCTCCGAGCCACAGCAACTTTGATTTCTCTCCTTTGGCTTTGAACGGAAGCCTGGAGCCAACCCCATCAGAAGGATCGAGAAGTGCCAGAGATAGGGCTGGCGACAAGGAAGTAATGGACTTGGCACTTCTGCAATCTGCTGAGATGAATGGCAGCAATCAAGGAGGCTGACGGACACTCCACGACCTCTCCCAAGGCTCTTGAGAGCAATAACACTTCTGGGAGAGCTCAGAAAAAGTCCTTCCTTCAACCTGTGTTCATATGGTGCCGTTTTTCACTTCTTCCCAATCTTACACTCATTCTAATTGAATAAATTTCTATACTAATTTACTGTCCATCTGGCCTTCTAAAAGTTGCCACATATGACCAACTTGTACCCCTTGATGAAAATATCCAGATCTGTATTTGAGTACTAATAATAACAGTAGTATATTTGTCGGGCACTCCTTTAAGCCCTTTCATTACCTCCTCTAATCCTCACAGCAATCCTGCAAGGCAGATATTGGTTTTACCACTTGACAGAGGGTCAGTAATTTGCCCAAGGTCACAATTAGTAAAAGGCCAGCATCAGATCTGAACCCAGGTCGCTGGATCCTGAGCATGTTCTGGGTAAGTAACCAGGAAAAAGTCACTCAGTGGGTAAAAAGATTCCAACTCTGGTGTCGTGAGGCTCAATGTTCTCTCCACTGCACTGAGTTGCCTCTGTGACTTGAAAGATAGTCCCTTTTTCTTTACATTTGCCTAATCCTACTTATGTTTCAAGAAACAGTTCAGATTATACCCTCCCACTTTATTTAACTCAGCTACCTTTTGTACAGCACCTTTTATTTACAAAGCACTGGTTGATCCACAGAGAAAAAATTCCTCTTTCCTCACATCCTTGTCCCTTTGAATCACATGTATATATTCATTCAATCAACAAATATTTTTAAACATCCGCTAGTGCAGGGCACCATCCTAGGCCCTTGAGACATGACAGTGAATAAGGCAGACAGCTCACACTCTGATGGGGAAGACAGATGAGTAAAATATAAAGTGATGCTAAAATGGGAGGGAACAACATCAGAGGCAATAAATGCACATAAGAGAGATGACTAAACCAGACCGGGCTGTTAGGGAAGAAATATTAATACTTCCAGGATTTGGAGGAGTCATTGAAGCTATCCAGGGGTGGGAACGGGGAAGAAACAGAATGCACAGGGACTAAGCATGCCTAGTCCTGGCAGTGAGGGAGGCTGTGATACATTGAGAGAACTACAAGTATGCAACACAGTAGAGCTGGCAAGATAGAGCTCTTGTGTGTGGATGCAGCGAGGAGGGGATGGGTTGGAGCAATTGGAGCAAGGCCATTGGAAGCACTGAAGGTCTTTATGCTGGAATTGACTTGATTGAAACTGCATTTTAGAAATATCACTCTGGGCCGGGCGTGGTGGCTCACGCCTGTAATCCTAGCTCTCTGGGAGGCTGGGGCGGGTGGATTGTTTGAGCTCAGGAGTTCGAAACCAGCCTGAGCAAGAGCGAGACCTCGTCTCTACTAAAATTAGAAAGAAATTAATTGGACAACTAAAAATATATAGAAAAAATTAGCCGTGCATGGTGGCGCATGCCTGTAGTCCCAGCTACTCAGGAGGCTGAGGCAGGAGGATCGCTTGAGCCCAGGAGTTTGAGGTTGCTGTGAGCGAGGATGATGCCACGGCACTCTAGCCCGGGCAACACTGTGAGACTCTGTCTCAAAAAAAAAAAAAAAAAAAAAAGAAATATCACTCTGGCAGTGAGGTGGAGACCAGGCTGGAAGCGGGAAAGCCTGGAGGCAGAAAGACCAGCCAGAAGCCACCCTGAATGGGGATGGTGTGGACTGGGGATGTGGAAGTGGGAACGTAGCAAGGTGGGTAGAACTGAGAAGTTTTTGGAAAATAAAAAGAGAGCATCACAGAGATTGACTGGATATAGGAATGAGGAAGAAAGAGGAACCAAAGATGATGTGCAGGCTTCTGGCTTGATGTTGGGCCACACTAAGAGCTTCTCATCACACTGGGACCACATTTGCTGCGGCCTTCAAAGCCCATGATGTCGGGTCCTAGCCACCTCTCCAATCCCACCCAGCTCTGTGTCACTCGCCACACTGGCCTTCTTATGCTTCGGAACACATCAGCTTGTCCCCACCTTCACATGTTCTCACCAGCTAGCTGCTCCCTGCATCCAAAGTAGTTTCCCCAGAGCTTCATGTCGCTGGTTCCTTCCTGCCATTCAGGTCCCTACTTAAATGCAACCTCCTCAAGAGGCCTTCTCTGACCACCTTATCTTTTATGTTATTTTTATTTTTCAGTATTTCTCACTATCTGTACTTCTTTTGTTATTAGTATTTAGTCCCTGCTTCCTGCTGTCTACACAATTCTAGAGTGTAAGCTTTATGAAAGCAAGAAGCTTGTTTTGTTCATTGCTGAATCTCTAACACCTTGAGCAGCACCTAGCATATGGTAACTACTCAGTAAATATTTGTTGAGTGCATAAATTACTGAAGAAATAACTGATTCTGTGAATGCATGGAGAATTCACTGGGAGAGTAGGTTTGGAAGGCATAAGGAATACAATTTTGATATGAGGTCCTAGAGGTATATAAACCAATAAAAGCGCAGGTCTACATCTGGAAGATAGCTAATATGCAGCTCAGGACAGAGACTGTGCCTGAGAATCAATCCAGTCACCACCATGCAGATGATAACTGAAGTCATGGGACTGAAGGAGAATGTCCAGGCAGACAGTGAGTGAGAAGGTGAGGGAGCCAGCACCTAGAACAGTACCTGGAATGCAGTCTAAATATTTATTGTACAAATTAACACACTGGCTGCCACACTAAAAAAAAAAATTCTTTTCCTTGGGGCCACAGTGTTTTATTACGAAAATACAATAAAAACTTTGAAAACAAAACGATCCTTTCTAATTTAATGAAAAATTTGTTATTTTTTATTGTTTTCTGTGTGTGAGTTATATGCAACTTGAAAAATAGTTCTTGCGGCTCCCAAGGTGAAGAGACATGTGAGTTATATATGCTTCCTGAGGCCCCACACTCAAAACTAGTGTGAGTTAAATACAACTCACATGGCAGTTAATGTGTTAACAAATGAATGGATGGATATGTTTTAGTTACTTGCAAACACATCCAACCCTATAAAACACTATATAAGTTTCCTTTCGACATCAACTTTGGACCATTTCTTTTTTATTTTCTTTTTTGTGAGACAGGGTCTCACTCTACGGCCCAGATTGGAGTGCAGTGGCGTGACCACAGCTCACTATAACCTCCTACTCCCAGACTCAAGCAATCCTCCTGGTTCATCCTCCCAAGTAGCTAGGACTACAGGTGCATGCCCCCATGCCCGGGTAATTTTTTTATTTTTTGTAGAAATGAGGTCTCGCTATATTGCCCTGACTGGTCTCAAACTCCTAGGCTCAAGCGATTCTCCCACCTCGACCTCCCAAATTGCTAGGATTACAGGCATGAGCCACCATGCCCAGCTCCATTTATCTTTTTAACACTTACAGCCTACTACATGGTTCAATAAATCACCAGGTGGGGGAATTCACAATATATTATGAATTTTTATCATCTGGATCCAGAAGATCTGAGTCAACCTGGGGTGGATTGCATTACTGCTCACAAATATCCACTCTCCCCTCCTGCCCCTGTCCCACCTCCCACCCCGTGGGATTGCCCATGTGACTTGTTTCAGCCAATGGCCTGTGAGCAACATGATGCACATCACATCATGTCCTGGCTTTACATCTGACTGTGTAGTTGATTCAGTCTCTTGGGTTCTCACCCACCATCATGAGATCAGAGCTGTTCCTCTCAGTCTGGGTTCCAGAATGACAACATGAATTAGTCATCCAGCAGCCTGGACAGAAGCCACAGCCAACCCACAGCTGTAAGTAACAGGAGCGAGAAGCAAATGACTGCTGGTATGAGACACTGGGACTTGAGGGTTATTACTGCAGCAAAAGTTGACTGATTCTTGGACTTCGAGAAGACACTAAATGCCTCTGGGTTGGGAAGAAGGGAGTACAGACCTCAAGACAAGGACTTCATAGACAAATTCCATGTCAAATGACTCTCTTGAAAGATAGGCCTGCACCCTGCCTAGAAGGAAGTTCAAGCCAAGAGGATGTAATTTTTACCTCACCTAGTGGAACGTGCCCAACTGAAAACTAATGGGTGAATAATCCAGGAGTTTGTATTCATTCTTAAGTGGACGCAGTTTGAATCTGCTATTGTAGACTCTGTTATGATGCCCCCTGGCTTATTTCCCCATCTTGTGTCTGGCCCCCCACTCACCATCTCTGTTTTGAATTTTTAAGACTACAGTTCATAAGCTCCTTTGAAAGAAAACTCGATAAAACTATAAACAGAAAGAAGTATTAAAATTAAAATAATAATAAGAGTAATCAATTTTCATTTCTTTTACACTCCTATAATTCCTATAGACTTAATCAAGTCATGAAATTTTATTTATAGAAAATTATAGATGAAGAAAAATGAACAGAAATACATTTTCCATTTTTGCTTAATTAAAATCATTCCCTCAAATAAGACAATATAAATACTCGCACTTAAAAGCTTATTGTTGTGGGCTATAGCTACATATTTTTCACGATGTGACAATATTGATCTTAATATTTGTGTCAAAAATTAAATGAAATATGAAATAGTATATTTGTAGAAAGTTTTTAAATTGGCATACAAGTAACCTAGACACTCATATATGTATACTTTAGCCAACTCTTCCAAGTACAAACAATAAATATCATAAATGCAGTCATCTGATAAAAATCACATATTGATAACTATAATGGTAAAACAAAATGCAAAGAAAATGGGTTAAGAATTACTTTGCAAAAATTCACAGTTTAGAAGTGAAGAGGAATGCCAGGACTAATATGTCAGGCACCACCCAAAGATACTTTATGTATATTCCCTTTCATTAAATATGTAAATGAGGAAGCATGTATATTATCTCTGTTTTACTGATGAGGAAAATGACTCAAAAAGATTAAGAAACTTGATGAAGATTTTACTTAATTTTCTAGAAATTTTACTCCAATTCTGAAACAAAAACAATCTTACATTTAAATTATAAAGAAGACTAATATTCAACTTTATCTAAAAATCACTATGAACATACACTAAACTACAGCCAATATACCTAGATATCATACTATGTCAAGTTCTCTGAGGTTTGTTAAATGAAACAGAATATTTTAAGGTAATCATCACTTGTGATAGTGTTTAAGTGATCGCCCCAGGGAGGTGGGCCAGATGCAAGAGTCCCGTGACCTGGGGCTACGGGGGCAGGGGGCACACACCAGAAAACAGCCATACACCTGTTTACTATACCAATATACTATAAGTAACTATGTGTATAACCAGCATCACTCTACAAATGAAATGATTAGAATTTCCATGGCTAAAAGTCGGCAATTACCAGAAGAGGAACAACATAGACACCAACCTCTCCTTAGGAGAATATAAACTCATTTATAGGCATTCATTATCAATGGAGAGAAAGAAATGATCACTGAATTCTGCTCCTTGGGTACCAAGCTCTCGGACAGCCACCTGACAGATAAAGAAGTAGCAAACCAACTCAGAAAAGCTAACATGTTCTTCAGCAGGACGGCGGATAGAATGGAACATCAATGTGGCACTGATCTACCAATCAAAGGGTAGTTTCTGGTGTCAAATCCACAATACATCAAGGTGGCTGAGATTTGCCATAAATAATACATTTATAGTCATGCTTCACCAAGAAGAGTCATATAGCCAACTATCAAGTGCCAGAACCTATTATATAATCCAATATGAAGCCATGGGGCACTGTGGTCACAACACGGAAAATGCAGGCTTTGGAGTCAGAGAAGCTGGGGTCCTGAATTGGAACTTACTAACTGAGAAGACAGGCAAACTGATTTATACTCTGAGTCTCAATTTCCTCATCTGTAAAATGGGAACAATGCCTTACCTTTCTGGCAAAAAATAAATGAGATAGCATAAATAAGATACATAGTATTTAGAAAGTCCTCAGTAAATGACAGCTATTTATGTTATTAATTACTAGATCAGCTTAGAAGTTGTATTCTCAGCAGTGTGTGTATATATATATATATATGAAATAGTATATTTGGAGAAAGTTTTTAAATTAACATACAAGTAACCTAGACACTCATATTTTATACTTTAGCCATATGTATATATGTGTGTGTGTATATATATATATATATGAAATAGTATATTTGGAGAAAGTTTTTAAATTAACATACAAGTAACCTAGACACTCATATTTTATACTTTAGCCATATGTATATATGTGTGTGTGTATATATATATATATACACATACACATTTATTTATTCTTAACTAGATAAGGGATAGAAATGTGATATCACAAAAGTTGCCGCAAGGTAAATAGAGTTCAGGCAAGTACAAAGGACAGCAGAAAAGTTTTTTAAAGGCACACTGAAGCACAACCTCGAAGAGTGCGCTTTTACCTGCAAAATGCTGATAAGCAGCGCCACAGCCACCAAGGTAGATAGAGGACGTGTGTTAGGATGCCTCACTTGTGGCAACAGTGTTGGATAGATGGTGAGAATGAAAGCCTGGGCCCCCAGTAAATCAGACCTGATCATAGCTAAGAGAGTCCTGTGCCACAAACCAAGAAACGGCTTTCATAGCAAATTACATCACAGAAACTGTTAATCATGCAGTGGCCTCTTCAATCACATCCACCCTCACGGCTAGCATCATCACTGGCAGCATCTGAAGGACAATAAAATAAAAAATGCCCCATCAGCCCATTGTGAATAAAGGTGAAAAACACACGCTGAGAGTTATGAGTACTCACACATAGACCTAAAAGCAGGACAAGAGACTTATCTATCAGAGAGTCTGATTAGAAATAGATATTTGAAGGAACATTCAGAGAAAAAAATATCATAGCTTCCCTCTGAGAAGCATTCTACACATCTGCCCACAGAGTCAAAAATAATAGAAAATAGTGACCCTGATGTACACAATTTACTTGGATTTTCAAATATCTTTCGATAAGGCTTTTAAGTCCTGTGGTGTTTTATACCCACACACAAAGGTCTCCTTAGTGGAAAGGCATCCAGACATTACTTTGAATCACATCAAACTTTCAAGACCTGACCACAGAACAAACACCGAGTGCATAACAATGTAAAGTCAAAGTTTAAACTTGTGCCATAATTCTCAGCAGGAGAAAAGATACCAGAGGCAGGTTAAAGAAACATTCAGTCATTGCCTAGAATCACATATGTTATCTCTTCCACAATTCCTGCCAGTAGAGGAGACCTGGTAGGGCAAATGCTAATGAAATCCCAAGAGCTCCACCTTTCTAGGACTGTGAACTGTAGATGAGGGAGCATGTGTTCTTTGTTCTCTGAGCCAGCTCTCCTTTCTTCTTTTATTTTTTTGTAAAGGGAAGAAGACACTTTGGAGGATCTCATCTGTTTTCATGGACATATGAAAGGTGATGACTCAAGAAAAATAGCCAGTTTGCTCACTGTCAGGAAAAAAAAAAATATATATATATGTGCATATATATGAATAAAATGTATATGTATACACACATGTGCACAAGTATGCATATAATATATATACACATACATATATGAGTATGTACACATACATATGAGTGTATATATACACATACATACATATACTATATATACACATAAATATATACTGTATACATATAAAACATATACATGTACACATATATGTACATATCCACACACATATACTTACATGCATAAGATACACACATAAATACATACATATAGTACATAACTTTATTTAGATATACTCCACTTTTTTTTTAGCACCTTTACCCAGTTTAGGGGGAGCAGGTGGGCTCTGTATATGTGGATAAATGTTTCCAATTACAAATATCCCATGGTAAATACCCTCCCATGATCAAAAGCATGTTCATCCAAGGCAAGCAGAAAGAGACAGTTAAATTGAGAAAGCTAGATTACTTCAAGTACTTTTATTTCCTCTCTCTCTAAATTCAAGCAAAATATACAATTAAACAACTGCTACTGAAAAAAATGATGTAGAGCGTATATATTTGCGTGGTTTTGTATAGCACCCAGGTGCCTAATCAAATAATAATGTGAGAAAATGCAGCAAACTTACTTAGGTAAAATTCATCATGATCAAAAAGCACAATGCTAAGAGTATATGCTTTCATAGCACTTTAGAATGTCTGGACTGGTCTCTGCCCTCAGCTGTGGTGCAGTGAGGAAGTAGCATCCTGCAAAGACAGAAATAACAGTTCTGCAGCCCTGGGCCTCAGCAGGGGCCCCACCTTGCCACTCACTAGGTGTGGGTGTTGGAAATGAGGGTCCTCTTCTATGAAAGGCAGATAATCATACCTACTTCACTGGCTTACCATGAGGCATGAATAAGAAAACATTTTGTAAATGTTAAAGCACTCTACAAACAATAAGGAGAAAAACATAGTCTTTATAACTGCTCTAAAGTGGACTGGACAAGTTTTATTACCCCGATTTCACAGAAAAAGTCCATGTGGTCATGTGACCGACAAACAGCATTCTGTGGCTCATCCTAGGTTGCCTCTCTTAAAGCACAATTCCCCATTTTTATTATGAGTTATTAAGATCATT
The DNA here is from genome assembly GCF_000956105.1 of Propithecus coquereli. Taxonomy (NCBI): domain Eukaryota; kingdom Metazoa; phylum Chordata; class Mammalia; order Primates; family Indriidae; genus Propithecus; species Propithecus coquereli. The sequence continues at coordinate 2,983,747 of NW_012148197.1, read as the reverse complement.
ATATTTTAAAATACCTTTGAAACAAGCTACAAATACATAATTTCTTCAAATCCATGTTTTTATAATATTATCATGGATGATGTAATATATGTAAGATACTTTAAAAATGATTTTTAAGCTGTGAAAATGAACAAAATTATACAAATGTGTATTTTTGTTAATTCAGTCAATTCACTGAATATCTACCATGTTCCCCACCCTATGCCAGCGCCCTGGGGAGACAGCACAGACTACGGTGAGATCCCTGCCCTCGTGAAGTTTTGTATTCTCCTGGAGAAGGACGTCCATAATCAATCAAACGAACAAGAGAAGGACCTGGTGTGGTAAGTGTGCTGTGGCATATACACAGCGGGGTGAGACGGAGAATGACCGAGGCTGGCGTAGGAGCAGGGAGGAAGGATGTGTTAAAACAGGTGGTGAGAGAGGCCCTCTCTGAGATACGACTTTTGCAGGAAGACCCAAAAGATGAGAAGGCCAGCCTGGGAAATAACGGAGGAAGAACGATTCGGGCAGATGGAGGACCCAGAGAAATGCTGCAAGGGACATGGTTGGAGACTAGTCAGGAGACTGTGCCAGCAGAAAGAAGAAAACTTACGGCCACTATGGCAGAGTGTGACAGCAGTGGACAGAGTGGAGATGTATTTAGGGAGTAAAATCACCAAGACTCAGGGATGGATTGGATGTGTGGAAGGAGGATGCAAATCTTGTACCGGAGCATGTGGGAGAACGTTTTGTAAGTAATCATTAGAACAGGTGAGACTACCTAGTTGGGAAGAGAAAAATTCTGGATACAATAGATGGCATGTCAGAAGCAGACTTTTTTAAAAAATTATTTTAAATTGTGGTAAAATACACATACATAAATATTACCACCTTAATCATTTTTCAGTGTACAGTGCAGTGGCATTAAGCACATTCACATTGTTGTGTGGTCATCACCACCATCCATCTCCAGAATTCTTTTCATCTTGCAAAACTGAAACTTCATACCCATTAACACATTAACTGCCATGTGAGTTGTATTTAACTCACACTAGTTTTGAGCCCAGGGCCTCATGAAGCATATGTCACTCACGCATCTCTTCACCTTGGGAGCCATGTGAAGTATTTTTCAAGTTGCATATAACTCATGCACAGAAAACAGCAAAAAATAACAAATTTTTCATTACATTAGAAAGGATCATTTTGTTTTCAAAGTTTTTATTCTATTTTCATAATAAAACACCATGGCCCCAAGGAAAAATTTTTTTGCCGGTACTGCAGTCAATGTCTAATTCTCTATTCCCCTCTCCCCCAGCCCCTGGCAACCACCATTCTTCTTCTGTTTCCATGAATGTGACTACTCTAGGGACTTCACATAAGTGGAATCACTCAGTATTTGCTTCTTTGTGGCCGGCTTATTTCACTCAGCAAAACGTCCTCCAGGCTCATCTGTGTTGTAGCATCTGTCAGAACTTCCTTTAGAAGGAGATGTTTTTATGATGAGGCCATGGAAAGAGTAATGGAACACAAAGCAAAGTCTATCTAGGCCTGAAACTGAAAGGGGCAGAGAGTAGATGCTCCCTCTGGGGTTCTAATTAGAAGGGGATGGGGGATAATATAGGCCTCTTAGGTCCTGGCAAGGGGATTTGAGAAACACCTCCAGGTGCCCACAGCAATCTCCCCTAAAGCACACTGAGCAAAGTGAAGATCATCCAAAGTGTTTTTTCTACCTTAAGCATCTAAGCCTCTGCAGGTCACTGGCACCAGCAGGGCCTCAGCGGAAATCAATGTGTTTCGGTCCAGCCTCTCTTTCCAAATGTAAAGCTGGACCTGGACGACAGCAAAGGGAAAGAAAAATCAACTATTACACAAGTTTTCCCCCCAGAGGCTTTAACATAGCACTCTATAATTTCCAAGCTTATATCTTCAATTCAATCATTTTCCAAGAAAATGGAGGTTATCAAAATGATTGTTATTATCCACAACATTTGGTAACAGAAAAACAACAGGGCCACGTCCCAGGTTAGTTTCTGTTGCCATCTAGAATCAGCTTTCAAACAATTTCTATCACTTCTTTAATTCACCCAGGAGGAGTCTACTGACAACAACCGTCTTCCACGAAATGGAAATCCTTAATCTCCAAACACTTGGACAAAGAAAGAAATTGCAAAAGACTTTGGAAAAGGAAGCTAACAATTTAGATTTGACTGACTGGGCTGTCTTATTTTTCTGATATTCTATTTTACTCAATTCTTTTTTTTTTTTTTTTTT
>NW_012148197.1:2972088-2979329 GCF_000956105.1 Propithecus coquereli | reverse complement strand
CCTAAAGTGATCTACAGAATTAATGCAATCCCTATCAAAATCCCATTATCATTCTTCACAGATCTGGAAAAAATAATTCTACGCTTTGTATGGAACCAGAAAAGACCTCGTATAGCCAAAGCAATCTTAAGTAAAAAGAACAAACTGGGAGGTATCAGTTTACTCAATTCTTAATCTCACAGAGGTCTTCAGTTCAGAAGAGAGCCTTCAGCAATAAGAAGGTGAGACTATGACATTATTTTGCAACTAAGTACTAGTACAAGGAATTTTGTTAAGGATTTGATTTGCTTACTCACAACTGATATATTACATTTGATGCTTTGCAATCTGCTTCAGATTGCAAAGAATTCTTTGCCTTTATTCACAACAGGTACTGAACAAGAAGAAAAGGCAAAGTAATGACAATATAGTCCTTTATAATCTGAGGCAGATATAACATCAAATGTAGTGTAATTAAACTAAAATAAAATCAATATTCCTCTTCATTAACATTCTACTTCACAAACTTAGGAATATTACCCATGAATATCTAATTGCAGTTTTCCCTCCTGAAGTTCTATTTTGAAACCTCTGTCAAACTGAAATTGAGCTCCCTGATCACATTAGTGAGCAGAGTTATTTTAGGAATAAAGGATTCTTGTCTTAAATCATTAAGACATTGCCTTTATGGCCCAGCATACTTTTAGCAACTGCTAGAATCACTGTGTCCCAGAAGTCAAAATGAATTTCAGGGTTCAACATCACTTGAGCAAAAGTCAAGGGCTGGCAATACAGCAAAGTCTCAGAAACTCAAATTAATGTAAGGGAGGAATTCACAGAAAGTGCTATTTTGAGAATGTTTTATATGAACAGCATGGTCTAGTCTCAAGAGGCGTGGACCAACAGTCACGAACTCTTAAGTCTGATGTTCTGATTCTTTTGCCAACTAGTTATGTCACTGCATGAGTCCCTGAACTTTTTTGAGGCTGTAGTTTCTCCTCTAATAAAATTTCTTCTCCTAACTCATAGACTTAGGGAACAGATAAAATAGGGTAGGTGTATGTGCTTATAAAACCAGAAATTATTAAACCTATAAGGTATTATTAAGTAAAAACAACTACTAGGTAAAAATCCTATGATAGCCTGCCGTTAAGGGGGGGAAAAAAAAGAGAGAAACTGAAACAAACCAGGACAGAGGGGTGGGTACAAATCGAGAGGCTCTTTTTAGTCTAGAGAAACAGCTTTGAAGGGGTGGGGGTTCTAGCCGACTCCCAAACATTCTCAGTCTAAAAGATCTCACGAAGGTGGATTCTGTTTTAGGAGCGTGTGGGGCAGTCACAGAGTTCTGAAATGGAAGCAAGCCTCTCTCTTCTCGGATCAGCCTTCCAGAACCTCGCATGCCTCCTGTGCCGCTGTAGGATGCAGACCCTGGTAAGAGCTCTGAAAAGCACAACTCCACCAGGGCAGGGCTGGGAGAAGACTAGAGTGCAGCTAGGTAACCAGGAAGCTGCTGGCAACTGAACACAAACGAGGCAGAAACAATGTCTTCTTTCCTCAGGAAAATATTCGGAGGAAAGTTTTTCCAGTCATTGCTAACTATGATAATTGCATTTGACATTTTAAGAGCACGACTCAATAGCTAAAACATGTCAATGTAAATGACTCGCAGTAGGAAATATAAATGGCTATATATTCAAAGACCAGTTGCTCCTTTTCTGAGGAAATGTGCTTCCAAAGTTTCTCACAGTTGCAAGTTAAAAAAAAAGAAAGTTCTAAAAATGCACCATGAATTTTGAGTAGGAATAATTTTTCTAATCTAGTAACAAATATTATAGAAAATAAAATTGCTAAATTCAATTATGTCAAGGAACTTACATATAAGATAAGGTATTTGTCTACAACATGCAGAGTAAAATTTAACAACTTTAGCTACCACTACTGTTCACTAAATAGTAAATGCATGTGATAACAGAACATTAATATTAGTACCTTAAGGAGAAAGTTATTTTATAAAATTATGGTATTAACTCTCCATAGCACCCTACCAATGCAGTCACACATTTTTATTCCCTACACCTGTTTTATAAGTTATCCATATTAAAAAAAGAAAAAAGATAAAGGAAGGAGGGAGGGAGGGAAGGAAGGAGGAATGAATCATTATTATTTGTTACTTTGATACAAGTGTTGTCTGTGGTTCAAATCTCAGACTCACCACTAGATAGCTATGAACAAATTATTTAATGGCTTTAAGCCTCAGAGTCTTAATACGCTGTAAAATAGAAGTATAAAGGTACCTGTCTCATAGCATTGTTATGAGAACTAAATAATTTACTCCATACAAAAGGCTTGGCTAAATGCCAGGTACATATAAGTACTCAGTCATCCTTATTGTTGATATGTCAAACATTTGCTATGAAACAATTAATCTTGCTGTTTTCAAGATTTTATTGATATTATTAAGATCAGCTGAAAAGTTTAATAAATATGTATTAGCCCTTTCTGATTTCTTTTGCTATCTTTCTAGCAGGAATCCCTAAGGTTTTGTGAATAAAACCTACTTTTTTCTTTTCAAAAGCAACAACAACAACGAAAACTTTTATAATTGAGGTGGAAGGCTTCTAATAATAATTCTCAGGATAAGAGAAGGCAGGCAGACACGAATTTCACTCTCTTCCTGGTAGAAAGAGCTGACAAATGTAGAGGAAGCCATCAAGCTAAGGGCTCAGAGAGCAAAAGTGTAGTTTTAGGCATTTGTTCATCTCCTTTGGAGTCTCTGACTACTGCACCTGAAGGGAGTTTTGTTGGCTGGCTGGTTTTGGGGGGTGTCTGTCTGTCTGTCTGTCTGCAAAGTTAGGAAGTCACATAACTGTATCCTAAAACTAGGAAGGTATGGAAGGTAGAAAGAGTAACACGTAATAAATGATTGTTGCTCCCAATCTAATGGAAGAGATAGACACTAATTAAGATCCAAGACAGACTGTGGTGCATACAATTTCAGAGACGCCAAGTGAGAGACTGACTTAGTGGCAGTCTCCCGCACATTGGCCCAAGGGAGAGGAAGAAGCCATGAATGATTGCTGCAAGACTCTTAGCTCTGTGAATGCAGGAACCACATTTATCTCGCTCCCCATGGTGTGCACAGCATTTAGCATAGTGCTTGGTAGATCTCAGGCACTGATAAGTATGTGTTGAAGGAATGACTAAAGAAATGAATGAGAACAAGGTTATGAGCCCACAGAGTGAAAAGATGGCATTGCCAGGAACTGAATGGGAAATGTAAAGGTGATGCGAGGTTGCAGCAGGAAGAACAGAAAGGAGAGTTTAGTTACTGATGCAGTGAGTCTGCTGATGTTTTTGCAGAACACAGAGGTAATAGTGACCTTCAGGAATACAGTCTTATAAGAGTGGTGACAGACCCAGATTAAACAGGATTCCATCTATTATAATAAAAACATGGTCCGAATTTTTTTTTAAAGGTACTTTGCCCAGGTCACTCTTGGCACTCAACTCTCTTTTCCATCCACTACCTTGACAGATTTTCACCATTTGGTTTTACCATCTTAGCATTTTACTACTTAGTGGAGTTTGCTATTTCCCAGTCTGGAAATTTCACTGTTCAAACCCATTTCTTGATTACCTATGTAAAATTCTGAGATTCTCTGCACTATTTTATTAATCTGCTAACTTCATCCACTAAGAGACCCGTTTATTTCCTTAATGTTAGTAAGTCTCTCCATCTCTTAGTTTTCGGCCCAATGTCAATATAATTCAGCTTCTGACAGTATTCTTTTATATAAAACCTGGTCAATAACTTTTAGTAATCTAAATGAAATATCCAGCCTTAGTTTTAACTTCATCAGACATGAATGAGCTCAATGAGGCAGCAGTATCTTTCCCCACAGGGTGATTACAACCTTCCCTATTCTCTACATACAAAGAAGTATTCCTAGTCTCCCAAAGAGCAAGGATATAGCCATTCCTTGGCCATCTGATAGGAATGATGCTTGGAAACAGAGAGATTCACTCCATAGTAAGACATCTCAGGTAGAAAATAACCCCAGTGTGCTGCAGAATAATAATCAGGCTAATTTACAGAAAGACATTTTTAGGAACACTCCTCATCCTCATAGAGATAAACAACCAAGACATTTGCCTCAAGAAGAAGCATGAGATCTATTCTGCAAAGAATTAACCAAGGCAGATTATAGTTCCAGGGCAAAAGTGGATGCTCCCAAAGTGAAGACTTCCTTCCTTTGGCATCTGAATGGGCAGTACATATCCTGAACATTCTCAGTGAAATTGACCATTTCAAAGGCCCCAACAGTCAACATGGAGTCCAAAATCAGCTCTCATCACAGAGAAGAGGGCTTGAGGCTAAAATGCCCCACTGAATCAACAAAGAAACCCATGCTGGCTAGCTACTTTTAACTCAAACTAGTTTTTTTTTAGTCTTTATTCTTTTATACTTAAAGTTGGAGAAAAAATTCCAAACATATACAAAGGTAGAAAGGATAGTATAATGCACTCTCATGTACCCAACACCCAGCCTCAAAAGTATTAATTCATGACCAATCTTGTGCCCTGCGTACCCAACCTGTTTCCTCAACCCACATAATTGTTTAGAAATTCCCAGACATAACATTCCATCAGTAAACATTTAGTTATGTATCTATAAAAGACAAGCTCTCCCCTTTCTAATAATAAACATAACACCAAAGTCACACCCCCCACAAAATCAATAACTCCTTGATATCAACACTCAGTGTTCATATTCCTTGATTGCCCTATAAATCTTCAGCCCCCAAACCCCAGGCCACAGACCAGTACCAGTCCATGGCCTGTTAGGGACCAGGCAGCAGAGCTCCACTGCCCTTCTCCCACTACCCGTCCACGGAAAAATTGTCTTCCATGAAACTTAGGATCTGGGAGACCGCACAGCAGGAAGTGAGCGGCCAGTGAGCAAAGCTTCATCTGTATTTACAGCCGCTCCCCATCACTCACATCACTGCCTGAGCTCTGCCTTCCCCCACCCCCATCCATGGAAAAATTGTCTTCCATGAAACCAGTCCCTCCTGCCAAAAAGATTGGGGAACTGCTGTATACGTGGTCTTATGCATACATATATACACACACAATACTCAACAAGTTCAAAATGATACCTCTAATTCAAAATCAAGACTATATGGCTTTAACTGTATTTTAACCTCATTGACCTTATATCTCTAACACTGACCTTATAGCCCTCCATGACAAAAATCCCAGCCCTCAATAATACCAACAAATTGCTAGTTTTCTTTATGATATATTATACAAACAACAGTCTCAGAATATGGATATCAAGACTATCATCAACATATAGCCAGGCATGGCATCTTGGCTTATAAATCCAGCTACTTGGGAAGCTGAGGTAAGATGATTGCTTGAAGCCAGGAGTTTGAGATCAGCTCTAGGCAACATAGCAAGACCCTGTCTCTAAAAAAAATTTTTTTTTTAAAAATTAGCTGGGTGTGGTGACTTGTGCCTGTAATCCCAGATGCTCTGGAGGCTGAGGCAGGAGGACCGCTTCAGCCCAGGAGTTAGAGGCTGCAGGGAGTTATGATCACACCACTGCACTCCAACCTGGGTGACAGAGCAAGACCCCGTCTCTAAAAAAAATAAATAAATAAAATAAGAACAATATGATTACTGAAAACAGTTCAAGATGTTTTGTGGTTACGTTTGTCCTTGGGGCACATCTCACTAAAGATATATTAAATACAAATCACTACATTTGAAAATACTTGGAAGAGTTCATCCCTGTGTGATTGCATTGCCAACTGAATATCCAATCAGATTCATCTATTTCATTTTATGATTGATTTTTTGGGATTATCTTTTAAATTTCTATTTTGTACATTACACCATAATGTAAAACACATAAATGGTTCCAAAGTCAAATTTTTAAAAATAACATAACCTTATTCCCTCTTCCTCCTAAAGTTAACTATTTTTATATCACAGTTTTTCCTTCTGTTTTAAAAAATAAAAGCATATATTTTTAATATAAGTATATATTTACTTTATCAGTAAATAGTATCATACTATAATATAAACACTTTTCTCCACTTTGCCTTTTTTTACCTAGCAATGTATCCCATAGATCATGCCACAAAAAAACATATAAATCATCTAGTATATTTTTATAGTACCATAGTACTCCATTCTGAAGATGTCCCACAGTTTATTCAACCAGCACCCCATTGATGGACATTTGGGTTGTTTTCAATCTTTCACTGCTATAAATAGTGCTGTAAAGAATAGCTTTGATTATACCTCTTTTTATACCTTTGCTATGTCCTATGAGTAGGCAGCCCTAAATTTTAAAATGTAAACAGAGAAATAAGTATTACCAAAAAAATTTAAAATAAAAAAAAGGAAAGACCGAAGGTAATTAAAAACTGACTCCAGAGGAAGTAAAAATAATAATAATTTTAAAACCTAATTAGTATCCTCAGAGAGGATCAAGAGAATACTGTAGCCATAAAATAAGAATGAACTGCTTTAAAAAATAAGGCAACAAGAATGAAGTTTTAGACTTTTTTAGCCAAATTCACCAGAAAGGCTAGAAGGTTAAGTTAAAATAATTTCACAAAATATAGAACAAATACACAAAAAGGTTAAAAATACGTGAGAAAAGTTAATAGGCCTGGAGGATCCATTCAGCTTCTATAACTATCTAACAGAATTCTAGGAAGAGAGAAAAAAGAAAGAAAAAAGTAGAAATAATTTCTTTTTTAAACAGACAAAAACTTCCCAGGGCTGATGACATTGGACTGAAAGGACCCACCGCGTGTCAAACAGAACCACAACCTGACCCAGCCTCAAGAAATTTCAAATACCAAAGATAAAGATAATATTTTAACATCTTCAAAAGAGATAAAAGAAAAACTGTTACAAAAGCAAAGGAATCAGACAGGGATCAGAATGCCCATAACAGTGGATGACGGGAGAAATGTACAAGTTCCCAGGGAAAATTAGTTTAAGCCTCTATATTTCCACTCACCTAAACTTTCATTTTAAATTAAGTATTAAATAAGAGGGCAAAATAAATCCATTTACAGTAATGTAAGAACACTGGCATGTATCATATGAGAAAATTACACGAAGGTCTTCAAAGAAAGAAGTATAGGGGATCCAAGAAACAGTGAAACTAACTCAGCAGTTGTAAAAAAAAATTCAAGGACAGCAAGTGTGCAAACCCAAAAATAATGGCTTCACGATGA
>NW_012148197.1:2932589-2971743 GCF_000956105.1 Propithecus coquereli | reverse complement strand
TGACTATTCTTATCTCCTGAAAATCTTCCAAGAGTAGTGTTAACAGGTGATAATTTACTCCAATGCCCAAAATACACAGTGACAAGCATGATTTACCTATAGCTAACCCATTCCCCTCGGAGCTTGCTCAGCCTCCTGTCCATCACTCTCTTGCTCTTTTCCATTTAACTGGCCATAAAAGCAATACAAATACACATTACTACTCCTGTTACATATTGTCTTCATTATATGATCACTTTTAAAATTCAGGTGAGTAGAATATTTACTTTTCTTTCACAAAAGAGAAATTAAGTTGCTTAATTTGGAATGCAATCCACAATTGACTTTTTTCTTATTTACCAGCCACCAATTAAAATGAAAATGATCTCTCTTTCTTGAACTAAATAAATATTATTGTCCTCTGGACCTCACTTTTTTTATAACCTGAGAATCTATTTCTTCAAAGAAGTCTGTCATAGTAGGAAAGTCTTATTTGTCCTCAGAGAAATTATTTTGCTCTACCACACTAGGCAATGTTTGCTTGAGTATTCAATGATTCCACCTTTCTTATAATAGATTTTACCCCTTGATAAGTATGTAAATGAGACTGATCTTTCTGTAGTTCTCAAGTTCTTTATAGACAGGAGTTAACGGTAGAAATTCTCAGGTGCCCAGACACAGTGATATAACAATTCACGTACTTTGACAAGTATGTTAATAATTTTATCCTTGAATTAATTCAAGACTCATGTTGGCATAGCATCAATTCCTTAATTAGAGTGATCTGAATCCCAGGTAAGGTCTTTACTAACTGTGCTACCATGAACAAGTCACTTAACTTCTGTAAGACTCAGTTTCTTCTTCTGTAAAATGGGGATAACACCCCTACTTTACAGAGTTACATCCCAGACTACTCTATCTAAAATGACATCTTCATCATTCTCCGTCTCTTTTATCTAATTTATTTTTCTTAATCATAGTGCATGTCTCTATTGGCTATTACTCTATATACCTATTCTTTATCGCCTGTCTCCAACACTAAATTTAAGTTTCTTAAGGATGGGGCTCTGCCTACTTTGTTCACATCTTTGTCTGAAGCCCTTAAAACAACGCTTAGTACATAGCAGGTGTTCAATAAGTGTTTCTTGAATGAATGGTTAAATGAATATTGCTGAGATAATTAAAATGAGATAACACGTAAAATGCTTGGTGCTTCGGCAAAAAGCACCTAATGAAAGGTAAATATCATTGTTTTTCTATGTCTATTTTGTCAATACTTCTCTTTATTTGCCTAATATTAAAAGACAAGGTAAGCAACACCTTTGGAGATCAAGACAAAGAATTTATGTTCTTCTGTCTTCTCCTTTTCATCCCTAACTTTATCAGATCTTCTCTAACAATGAAAACAAAATGTACCTGAGCCACTTATGGACAGAACTCTATGGTGACTATTTTAAGGAAGCTTGAAAAATATTTATAATAGTGATTATAAATAATAATCTATAAACACTGATAAAGTATTACTATGTTCCTAAATAAAGAGCAATAGCAAATGTTTGTTATGAAATCAAGTATAACTGTTAAGAGTAATTAAGTAAAAGGAAAGGATCCTATGCTAAATGGATAGATTAGTGAAACAAAGCCCACAATGTTTCTCAAACTGTGCACTCCAAGGCACTATGGTGGACTCACAGAGCACCACAAGATATTCTTAATTCTTGAAGAAAGCAGAGCCCCATCTTACACACACTGCAGGAATTCCTAGCTCAAAGCAGTTCACAGTTTCAACATTAGTTAGACTGTACTATATACCTTCTGATGATGTCATATCTTAGTCAAGCTGGGTTTTGGCAGTTGACGTGATAAAAGGCAAACATCACATAAAGATCAATGTGGAATGGAAAATGAGGGTGATGCTGTCCAATCTGATTTCAAGGTTTGTGAAGTGTGCAGGGCTGAACAGGTACACATATTCCATTAGTAAGTAATTGCAGTAATTTATGAATTAAATGAAAATATTATTTTTTCTTTCATTCTTTGTATATAAATTTCTCAAACAGGTACACTTTTTAGGACCTGACTACTCAATGTTGTTTGAACCCAATCACTTAATAAACAGAAACATTAAGTTTGTTTGTTTGTTGTCTAGGAGCACCATGAAATAAATTACTAAGAAACTAAGGGCCCTGTGAATGGATGAAGTTTGGGAACCTCTGCCATATGAATTACAGAAAAATCACAGTATCCCATGTAGAAATCAAAAAACTAAACTCATAATTTGCCAAGAAGTTCTAATACAGTGTGAGATTGGCTGGAGGCCCACTGAGAGAAGCATATCGTCAAAGATAATATATTCAAGTAACCAGAGAGGACTGAGTAAGCTTCTTGGACACTGAACCAAAGAGTATTGAAAACGAAACTCTCTTGGACACTGAACCAAAGAGTATTGAAAATGAAACTCTCAGAGGGTATTCTGTTCCGTAAGGACAACTCTGCAACTTGGGCCATGCTTCCCTCCCTCTGACCGAAGAAAGAAAAGATATTTTGAACTGCAAAATTACTCATGCAGGACAGATGCAAAAATGAGGGATGAAAAAATGGTAAAAAGGGGGTAAGGAGATGTTTCATAATAAATGTATAGAAATTCAGGATTCCATGTTCACTGGTACCTTGTCCCCAACTAGTTTCTCTAAGGCTTCATATTAAAATAGCATTCACTTTTTAATTTGACATCTGAGCATTTGCTGTCATAGCTGATTCTAAACCTATGTGATTGTGGGGTCTTAACTGCTGTGTGGTCTAGCCGCTACATTTCTTCATAAAAAAGTATTCAAGTAATCTATATGTGGTCATACTTAAAGTCCCTCTCAGCAGCCTGACCTGAAATTAAATCTTTCCCAATCATTTATTTGATAATTTAAATACAATCTCATCGGCCTACTTGTGTGGTGGTGGGGGGAGAGGGGAGGTGTGTGTGTGTTTAAATAATATAAATCCTCATCCATCATTCCTATTTCTAGAGATTCAATGCAGTTTCCTCCGCCAAGTTTCTGTGCTACATCAAGGCCTCACTTGCTGTCAATTGCCCAGTTAATCATTTTGGTTTTCAGGCTTCCAGAATATAAAAGCTTTTCTACCCCTTCCTGCGCCCATCAGTTATGCAGTTAAATGGGTTCACTGGTTTCTCATCCTCATTTTCCTCCTCCACAGCAATGTGTTCCCCGTGACAGTTCCAGGGAGGCCTTTATCAATCTGAGTCCTAAGGTTTTCCTTCCTCATCGGCTTTCCTCCAGGTGTAAGCTTTTGAAAAAAAAGCCACTCTCCCACCATTTTTAAACTTCAGGAGATCGGCAAACTTCAGAAAATTCCTTGGCTGCCTCATTGCCCCTGCAGGAAGAGCTCACTAACAGGATCACATGAAATGACTTATTTTTAGGCAAGAGGAGGAAGTGTAAGTAGGCTGAGCTGCGCCGATATCAAGTTGCTACTCTCTCTATTTCAAGTTTTCTCTTGCCTTGGAGGCAGCAGCCCAGGTTCAAATCCTAGCATCACCACTTACTAACTGTGTCACCTTAAGAAGGACACCGAACTTTCCTGATTCCCAGTGTCCTTGTCTGTAAGATGGAGACAGTAACATCTTCTCCACCTGGTGGTGCAGATGGAATACCAGCGGCTGACACGTAGGACACAGCACCCAGCGTCACTCTTTCCTCTTCCTCTCTTGTGCCCTTCACTCTTGATTGTGTTAATTAACTGCTGATCAATTAAACACTTAAGTTATCAGTACATATTATGTGATGGTCATAAAACTATATAAGCAGAAGCACTTTAAAATACAAGTCAGGCGGTTTTATTTTTTTCATAAGCAAGTTCTAATTCTTCTTCACAGCCATCCTCCCACCCTTCGACAATACAATGGGCAATAATTCTATCGAGGTAGGTTATCATGGAAAATAAGAAAACTGGCTGATTAAGACAGACACCCCTGCTCGCCTCACATCTGCATCCACACGCATTTTGAGGGCTCTTCATTGAAAGGGGACCTGCAGCAGGCACGTGCAGTATAAAAACACCCCGGCTGGAGCCGGCAGGCAGCCCAGGCCTTTCCACCCCGGGATTCCAAACCACCCTAGGATTCTGTGCCTTGTAGCTCTGTCAAGACAATTTCTAAAATTCCAGCGCTACAGGTTTTCCTACCCAGTGTTATTTACATAAGGGACTTTGGTTTACATGGAAAAGACGATATTTTTCTCGGTCTAAACCAGAATGAGAGAAAAACACTGCACTGGACATCAAGAACCCCCAAAGGAAATCCCACTTCTCCGACCCTCAGTCACCTGGTCTGAAAAATGTGGGCTGAGCTCAGTAAATGCTTCAGTTTCGTTTCAACTCTGAAATGCTGATTCTGGGATAAGGTTGCAGCCCTTCACACTGCTCGGTAAGACAGCAGGCCACAAATAAGCATGTGAGAACCACCACCTTGTCAGAAGTGCTCCATGACCATGCCGCTTTCAGCACTGGTTATCCCTGAGAAAGGGGTGGGGAGTGGAGAGCAAAAATTAAAGAAAAAAATAGCAGACATATATTAGGATCGATAGGGCTCTCTGCTCTCTATTCTAAAATAGAAACTTTTAACGACTGGTCAAAGATGTGCTGTTGTGCACCAGAAACATTCAGACAAGAACTCACGTGTGTCTTAAAGACAGTGATTCTCCATATGGATGATGCTGTTTTCTTCGGGGGCTCAGAAATTACCCAAACTGCTGGCTGCCACTGCCATCTTTCCTTCTAGACAGCACGTACGTTTCCTCCCTGCATGCCCTACGGAGTGGTTAATTAGCACTATCATGGGCCCAAAATAAATAGAGACTAGTCTTCACTATCTAGAGGCCCAGATTATTTTAATATTCTAAGAGTAACCAAGGCAACTAGAGTTTAACATAATGTTACTGCCAATAAAACTTTCCAATTTGTTCAATTTTGTAAGTCAGTTATTCTTTAAAACTGAAAAAAAATGGTGTTAAGTTTTAATGACACTTGGAAAAATTTTCAGTATTAACTCCCAGCTTTATAATCTAAGCCCACACCAATAAAATCTTAATCATCATCAAGTACTTCTCACATACACACACACACAGTTTATTTATATATCAGAGATACCACATCTTTGGGCATATATTTATAAACAGGTCCAAAGAGAAATTTTCATAAAAATGTTAATGATTTCCATAAAAATCCTCACATACTGCATGACACTTGCATATAATATTTTAATTAATCACCTGTTCATGAAACACTTGGGTCTTGCACGATTCAGCATGATTAATGCAGCATTAGTGTGAGGACATAGTAAAGATTGTCTAATAAAGCCCTCCTCGAGATGCTTCATATTTGCAAAGCACCACAGCTCAGTTAAAAGATCCATCGGCCGGGTAGATAATGCTGCAATCTGTTGTGCACACGATCTGGCCTCTTCCAGCCCTGTTTGACTTAGGGCGGACGAGTCGCATGGGAGATCCTCAGGCGATGAGGAAAGATAAAGCCAGAGCACATTGCACTTTGCAGCCCCTAAAAGCCGATTCAAAAATAGATATGTGTCCTTTCTCCTGAACAAATACTGGAATTTGTGATTGCCATAGATGAAAATAACTTGGCAGAGAAGAAAGATGAGTTAAAGATATCCCTTTCTTAGTAATTGCTACCATTTATTCATGCCTACTATGTGCCAGGACTGTGTACTCTACAGACATATGATACATTCTCCGAAAATCCCTGTAAGACATGTATGAAGAACTCCATTTTTCTGACGGAAAATGCGAAATAAGAGAGGTGAGCGGTAAGGAGCTGATCCCTTGCTTTTGCAACTTCAAAGACTGCCACCTTGCCTGTCCTTTAAAAGAACCGGGTTGTCAAACCTATACTATATTGAGAGATTTTTATATTCCTAATTTATAGACCTGAAAGTTTTCAGGAGCCTCACTCATCCACTCACCCCCACTCCCCGCAAAGGGCTTAGAGGAGAGGGATGTCTTCCTTAGTGTGCTGGTATCTGAGCCCTCGGAGACCTGCAAGGCCAGAGCAGTGAGCAGAGGGGTTAGAGCAGGAAACAAGGGGTCAGAGCAGTTCAGTGGTCTGTCAAAGGGTCAGTCACCCAGAAGAGACAGGGAAGAAGTGTGTAAGCAATTGCTGTGACTTTCTTCACGAGCATTCCATCTACCATGTAGTGGACTTCAGTGGTTTCATGTTTCTTCTATGTTTTGTTTGATTTTGTTTTGCTTCGTCTATCCAAACTTCTCTTTGAGTGGGTGGTCAGGGGTTATCTCCTGTTATGTTCAGTCTTGATAAAACTCACTGCCCCACCTCCCATTATGAAAGCCAATGCTGGAGGCAATTCCATACCCATTACCCAGGGGTCAGGCCCAGGTATGTGTGAGAGCTTGTCCTCTTCCCATTACCTAGGGGCCAGGGCACAGATGTGAGGGATATCACCCCCTCCCCATTACTTAGGGACCAGGACACAGATGTGAGAGATATCGCCCCCTCCCCATTACCTAGGGACCAGGACACAGATGTGAGGATATCACCCCCTCCCCATTACCTAGGGACCAGGACACAGATGTGAGGGATATCACCCCCTCCCCATTACCTAGGGGCCAGGGCACAGATGTGAGGGATATCGCCCCCTCCCCATTACCTAGGGGCCAGCACATGGGTGTATGGCCTTGGCTCTGCTAATCCGATATATCAGTTCAGACCAACTCTGGAGCAAAACTGAAGGGGTGACCAGCATTTATTCACAGCAGCTACATAAGTATCTGGTGGCAGCCACATTTTTGTCTAGTAGTATCAAAGTTCTGAGTATACTGCCCTTGCCAAAAGATGGGGCTACCGTCTCAGGATCCTGCTGTCTGCATGTTCTTCAAACATGGTTTCTAAGTTTGTCAATTCTTTCTCTGGCCCCTTTGAGAGGTATATCTTTCAAAAGCCCCTTGCCAGTTTTGTAGCCCAGAAATGTCTTTCGCAAGGGCCTAGGAGTCATCGCTTTAGAACATAACCATCAAGGCAGACCGGGCCCTATCTCTCAGTCTCTGTGGAAGGGTAGGAGTCTTCGGCAGGTGTCTTGCTCCAAACTGTAAAACAACCTCCTGTTATGAAGATATGAGAAAGTTTACTTTTCCTCAGGATAAGACCAATTAGCAAATTATTCCCCTCAACCCCCCAACCCTGCCCCTTTCTAGCTCTTATAAACTCCCCCACACTTTCAGCAGAGTGGAGTTCAGACTGTGTTCTGGTCTCCCTCCCCTAGCACAGTAGCCTTGGACAAAGTCCTCCTTGCCTGCTTAACTTTATCCTGTGCAATTTTCGTTTTGACAGTATTCACTGCCCCTCCCTAAAGGAGGACCATATTCCTCACCCCAGTACTCAGGTTTGGCCCATAGACTTGCTCTGGTCACTGAAAAGTACAGATAAGGGGTATGTCTCTTCCAGGCCAGGTGAATGCTCTGGCACCTGGCCTGTAGTTTGCCGGGTCTCTTTTCCCACTACCTCAGGTCTCTTTCCAGGGCAAAGGCTGACACGTGCACCTGGGATAGGGAGTGAAGGCAACAGAAGCACAGCTCCAGGTGACCCATTTGTGCCTGTGCAACATGAGCAAGAAATACATCTCTGCAGTTGGAAGCCACTAAGCTTTGGGGATCACTTGTTAACACAGCATAGACAGCGATTTTGACACACCTTTTCTGGCATTTGGCACTACAAAAGAGACGCTCTGGAATGAACCAATTGTCTCTAGAAGCCTGCCTTCTCATATTCCCTGTCATGAACTAAGGAGTCCCCTAGGGCTCCACCCCAGGACAAGACCCCACAGAAGGAATACAGGGTAAACTATGGGGCTTCAAAAGCAGCATGTGTCTTGCAGCAAAATAGGGGGCCTATAGACACAAGGGGCCAACTTTTTTTTTTTTTTTTTTGGTGTTCTTCAAAATACTCTGCTCACATTCCCCTAAAAGAACTTAAAAAAAAAAAAAAAACTTTGTGAACCTCCTCACATATTTTTAAATTGTCACCAAAAATTTTCATAAGTTTAAAAGTTAATTTTTTTGGTTAATGGGAAGTATGAAATATTAAATATTTTAGAAGACAAAATAAGGTGAAGATGGACTTTAATGGGAGTCAGTATTTCATGGCATGCTTTGATAAAATAGGTTTTAACTACCTTGCTGAAGAACTCCACTGAATCTGAGAGGAACCATATGAAATATGTATTCGTAGTTTTATCTAATGTATCTTTTAAACTTTGTTAGTCCTAGAAAATACAGCTGTTATTTTTAAAAGATTTGGTACTACTAATCTATGTTGCAAGGCCTGGCTTCATCCTTATCAGAAATACATGTAAGATCAGAAAGACAGGAAACCCACAAAACCCACAGGCCTAAGCTTCCTTAATTAATCATTAAAGGAGCCCTTCTCCAAAACTAATATTTCTAATCATCCCTTTCTTTGGTGCATGGGAGGTTTCTAATCCTAGGGCAAAGGTACCACATTAACACTTCAGATGGGTGAAGAATAGGCCATTATTTGTTAAAGTGAGGGAAGGAATGTGCAAAGCAGGCACTTTCTCAGGTGATTTTAGATAAAAATAAATGTGGAAGTTGAGAATCTTGAAAGCAGCATGTTACTGCAAACCCTTAACACTATCCATGCATGAGTACCCTTAGAGAGCGTACACTCCCCTGTTTGAAGGATAGTTTATATACATATAAACACAATCGGCATGCATGTGACAAAAAAACAGATGGGCAGGCTAATTCTCATGGGTGCTTTCGGGATTTGCAAAACAGGCTTGAGCAGAAGCCTCATCTCATTTGAAGTGACTCTTCCCCAAGACCAGGTGACAAGGCCTCACTGCAGTGCTATCTGCACAGCTATAGCAAAGCACCAGGAACCATTCCTGGGACATCAATGAAGATTGAGAATTGTGTTTCTCAGAACTTGAATCATGTATCTTAGAACGCCAACAAGACCATAAAATGTTTTTCCAGTTTTATACATATTTAAGAACTCATAGGTAATATATCTAACCTCTTCTGCTAAAAAGACCCCTGCTAGCAAGTACGCTTTTGAATAAAGAACTGTCGACACTGGCAGATTCAGAACTTCTACTGAGAAGAATTTATCGCACAGAATAATCTAAGTATATCACTTCACGCGGTAGTACTTCAATAATGATATATTCCCACGCTAGGGGGGTAGAAAGGTTTTTTATTAAGCTATGGGTATATTAAATATCATTATAACTATCATTATAAATTAATACATAGTATGCCATCTACTAGTATGCCATTATTGATGGTATTTTCTGAACAGAATACTATAGTTCAACATTCCATGTGGAAAGGCATCAAGGAAAATATTGTATGCTGATCACACATACGATTTAAGAGTCACACATCAGAATTCACTGAAATGACACAGAAAAAAACATTGTACTTACATGCCCACTGCCCCACACCCAAAAGAACTCTACAGAATCACAAACTTCCCTTCTTTCTTAAAAATTGGTAACTATGATGATTCTAGCCTTATTAGAAGTTTGGGGTCAGATCCTAAAATAACGTTTTATATGTGTTATCAGATTATTTGGGGGAACCTCTTATTTGCATAACTTAATAGCCGTCATGATTTCGTCATACATTTCTTTTGGGAAGGGGATGGCAGTAGAACAACAACAAAAAAACCCACATTACTGTTTACAGGGAGAAACATTCATAATAACTAAACACAACAGATAATTAACATAACAGATATAAACTAAACAACACAATCTAAGCACAAAACATGAAAAAGAACTGCTAGATAACATAAAATGCATTGCCTTTCATCTTAACTGTAATAAATTTTTAATGGGGCAGATCTCTTTGTATCAAAGTCAACTTTGATTTAATAAAGTTAAACCATATAATGCAACAATTGTATATCAAATAGAATCCTTCACACCACATTTTATTGCATTTTCCATTCTATCATACACTTGAAATCCTTCAAGTATTGCCTCTATGCTATCATCTTCCCCACCTCTCCTCTGAGCTTCCAGAATTAAAGTTTCCAGTACTGGATAAAAATGCCCACATAGATATTTCTCTAATATCTCTGAATCAAAAGGTCCAAAAACAAGCTGAAATGCTCTGCCCACAGATTTCTTTTTCTTCCTATGTTCAGTGACACCATCGCCTACCTATTTACTCTCTTGGGATCCTCTTCGACTCTCTCCCACTCTACATCCAGACAGTTGGTGAGTGCTGCAAGTTTCTTACATATGCGGCCCTTTCTTTTATATTCCCCTTATTCTACTTTTCCTCCTTTTTTGTTTTTTCACCATCTGTTCTTTGATCTTGTTAGATGGATGTTGGAACTTATGAATCTGCCAAGTCACTTAAATTTTCCATCATGTTTTTCATGTCTTTATCCCTGTGCCATATTCTGGAAAGATTTCTTAGGTTGATCTCCCACATCACTGGTTTACTATTAAGCTGTTTCCAGGCTGTGATATAATCTATCAGCTACATTTTTAATTTTAATAATTTTTTTTATTTTCCGAGATCTCTAAGTAGGTTCTTCATCGATGTCCATTCTTACTTTGTAAATACTTGTTTTCATTCTATAAATGTAGACATTTATTACCCTGTAGATATTAAATATTTTCATTTTGAAGACTTTTTCATATTATTCCATTATCTCTGTTTCCTCAGGAGCAAACCCTTGTGTGAGTTAAGTCATGGTGATCTCTTTCATGGAGGTGGCCTTCCTCAGGTCTTTGTAATTCCCTACTGACTTCCTACTTTATATGAGAAAATTTTCCCTGGTGCTCTTACGTGCTTCTGTTTAACTTCATTTGCTTTCTTCTTTTAGCCCAGATACGAATTTATTGATTTTATAATCCTTCCTTTTACATATTTCTTGGAGTTTTATATGGGAAGGGAACATTTCAGAACATGCTTTCTTCATTGACTTTGAACTAAAAGGTCTCTCATCACCTGTCTAGGGGATTTTGGCAATAGCCTCCTAACGCATCTCCTTTTCCCCAGCTTCTCAAGTCTGCCCACTGCAACCAGTGCTAGCCTTAAAGGCTCTGCTAAAGACCTGATAATTGAGTTTGGTATTATTCTTTTACCTAAAGAGTAGAAACATGTTCCTAGATCCTCCATGCCAAGAGAAAAAGAACTCTATTGTAGGGATCTTAGCAGAGACTAGAGTCTCATCTCATTTTCCGGCCTATTTCTCACCACATCCCTTCACAGACTGCACCCTCTAGCCATCCAACTACTCAGAGAATCTATGCAATTTCATGTTCGCTGCCTTTGCTGAAGCCACTCATTTCACTTCCACGTTCCATTCACCTGTCAAGATCCAGCTAAGACCCGACCATCTCTGCTACGAAACCTTCCATATGTAACAGGCATTTCTTTACCTGGGCCTCCATAAGGGATATTACCCACATCTCTATTAGTGTACTTATCTCACTGTGCCTTAATGCATTAGAATCCCCATGTAGGTCATAACGTCTTGAGCAAAAGGATATTTATTATGTATTTCCATATTTCCAGCAGCACCTAGCACAATGCTCAGTATATAATAGGTACCCAACAGCTTTTTTTTAAAACTAGATGCCCCTTGCTCCAATGCCTAGAAATGCTATTTGGCAAATATATAAAATTAAGTTCAAGGAATTCATGAATTAAACTGCAAGGAAGTAGAGACAGCCAAACCAGGATTCAGTATTTTAGCTCTGGATTGTAGGGAAAGGAAATGAGCTGCTGAAATTTGGAACCTGTACCAGCCTCAAGTACCGCCTCGCTGTCTGAGAAGCCTCCAGTGCCAGCCCAGCCCTCTGGGTTCCACCGCGTGCCTGAGAGCCTCTTGCACCGCATTTGCCTTCCTGTCATGTAACGGTGTGTTCCACCTGCCCCATTAGATTATGTACCCTCTGGGAGCAGAGAATAAATAAAAGTGTGTTGACTAAATAAATGCTTAAATACCCCATTTTCCCTCATTTGTCTTCAGAATAGCCCTGAGCTGTAAGGAAAGCTGTTGTTATTCTCATTTTCTAATAGGTAAACCAGAGTAAATGAAAGTTAAATGAACTCATGGTCATGGGAGAAAACAACTTGGTAGCAGAATTTAGGTCTTCTTAAAATCAATCACTTCCTCTCTGACACTAATACATAATATGAAGTGTCCACAGTGAGGATTATAACAATGGGACTGCTTGGATCTCTTTCCATAAAGGAAACAACCCTCACAATTGCATAACGAATAAAACGGACCTTTAAATAATCCAGAGAGTTCTGTTTCACCCCTTCACTCGATTCAAAGAGCCTCTAATTATAAATAAAGTAGTCATCCATACACCCATCAGCACCGCATAATGATTTCTAGGTGCCCAGGGAAAACAGAAGTTAACCTCTTCAGAAAGACTAAAAGCTAGAAACATCACCAGATTTAGCATATATTAATTTCTACCATTTTCACCATTTTTCATTATACGTAATGTCCTCTACTACAAACAAGATGCTTCTATGAAAACCTCACATAGCTGTATAGATTTTAAGTCATTATTGCTATTATTATTCATTTTATTAGCTATTTATTGAGTGCTTACTACGTGACAGGCATGTTGCTAAGAACTATATAAATTATCTCATTTAATCCTCATAAAAATGTTATGACGTAGGTACTACCATTACCGCATTTTAAACATGAGAGAACTGGGGCACAAACAGATGAAAATAATACATCCAAGGTCATGCAGCTAATAAGAGATCAAGCTGGGCCTTGTTCTCAATCCTTGCTGGTGCCACAGTCCTGGCTCCTACCCACTATGGACACTGTCCCTCATTACTGTCCACAGGAAGGATATATTTGGTCAGATACTTCCATGTGTTTGACATAATTATCAGGCTGAACTATATGAAATTGCTATTTTTGTAGACCAAAAATGGTCAATGGTTCAACCTAACAGAATGAACTTTAGATATTAATATTTGCAGCTTTTGGTTTCTTATCGATGTATTATTTTTGTTTTATATAACACATTTATTTAATAACTGCTGAAATTATTACAAATTACAATATAACCAGTAAGGCATAAACAGCAGTCACTCCTTGCAAGTAATTCCCCAATTCTGATCTCACACAGTCTTAATATTGATTATATGAGAAACACATTGGAAAGATGTGACCCGGAATTCTCTCCCAAAGAAAACCATTTCCAGATCAGCATATGTGAGAGCCATGGGTAATGATTTGTTTCTACAAATCTGCAACGATTTACTAGTACAGTATCTTTATTTCCTTTAAAACTCAAACAAAAAGGCTAAATAATTCCAAGAAAAAAGAATAAAATAAACGCCAGCACTGCTCCCTCTGGCGAGAGTTTGAAAACCAGGGCGCACCTGCAATCTGCTCTCCTTTTCACCTTCATCGATCCCTGTGTCTTTCCTTCCTGTCTTAGCGGGAAACGTGTTCTGCTTCTTGAAGAACAAACCCCCCATTGATGCTCTTTATCCCAGCCTCTGTCGCCTCCTCTGGAAACTTCCTCCCCTGTAAGGCAAATTCTCCTCTCTCTCTGTGTCAACTGCTCCCTCCTTCCTGGCTTTGCTCTCATCTCACAAACACGCTCAGGTGGTCAATCTGTACCAGCCACGCACACATGCAACCCCTTGCCTCAAAATTCTCTTTCCCTTCTTGCTTTCTCTTCCCTGCCAAAAGGTGATATGTTCTGTCTGTGCGTCTCACCTTCCACTCACTCATCACCCCCAGGCCACCTGGTTCTTGCCGTCACCCCTCTGGAATCATTCTCAGGAATGTCACCAGCGACCCCCTGGTTACTGAGCTCTCAGTTCTCATCCTACTTGGTCTCTCCCTAGCTTGTGTTAATGGCATCTCCTCCTTCCTCCAACGCTTTCTCCGGGATTCATTAACACTGAACTTCCCTGGCTCTCTTCCTACCTCTCTGATTACTCTCCAAGGCTTCCTTCTTTCTCAGTCTCATTCGCAGGTTTCTTCTTTGGCCCTTGTTTCCAAGACTTCCAGCTTCTCCTCGTTTCTCATCTTGCTCACTCTACTCTCCCCCTCTCTCCTCAACATACCTTTTTAAGTGGAGATGCTCCACTTAAAAATAGTCAAAAGCTAAACACATCAGCTTTTCTTCCTTCAAATCCACTGCAAAAAGAGCTCCTGATTTAGACCCATGCCATCTCCCAAAGGAAACCACCAGTCGTTCTGATATCCTTCCCAACCTTCCCTACAGCCTCATCTCTCATCACTACTCATGAGTAGCCAAGTGATCATCTACCATACCAGAGTTCTCATCCTGGGTATCCCATAGCTTTGATCCCTTTGTACAATTGTTTCCTTCACTTGGTATCACCCTTGACATTCAGATTTCTGCTCGTGTCACGCACTCTGTGAGGCTTTCTCTAATCTTCCTGAGAACACGCATTTCCTCCTCAATGTTCCCAAAGCACTTTGTGTATACCAGTAATGCAGCATTTACCGTACTGGCACCCACGGCACCCTTATATAGTCCTGTCTCCCTTCACTTCTGTTTCTGTCTTCACTGTTCCTTGACGGAAGGCACTGCGTTGCATCACCCTCTATGTCCCATGCAGCACTGAGCAGTGCCTGGCTCACAGTAGGTCTGCAAAGACATCTGGTTCCATCTAGCTAATCCATCTGTCTGGTGAAGTTTATATATAATCCTGATTAGATAAGGGCTTATACTAAGTGAGTTTTTGAGCCCCTTTAAACACTAATAATTCATTATGGAAGACAAAAAAAAATTCAAGAGGTACTTAATATAACACTTTTTTTCCTTCCCGAAGTAAATGTTTTCACAAAACATGACCCTTTAAGGTTCTTATCCAGAGAAGATTACCTGAACTGAACAAATATAACAGATTCTCTTGAGAACACCAATCGGTTTCCCAAGGCAGCCAACTGTTTACTGCTGCTTTCTGGACTCCTACTTTAAAAGTCCAAAATGACAAATTATCTCACAGGTCCCAGGCAAATACTTCATTGCTTTCTGAAATGTCAGTGCTGATGCCTATTCCTACTCAGTCTTGCCTCGCTTTAAGCCATTAGAAATATCTCTTCCTGCCAGCTTACATTTTGTTTTATAAAATTCTTTTCCTCCTTTCTTGTTTTCCAGGATATAATTTCTTTGATGAGCTTCTGCTCATTTCAAAACCTTGGGGAATTAAAATCTCTCTAATGTCATTATCCCATTGAAAGGCAGGGAGAAGAAACGAACTTCCAAGGAAGACGGCAATAAAAACGAAAACGGGTAAAACCGAAGACTTTTCCAACGGTAACATTTACTAAATGGCATCAAGTACTAAAGTAATAAGAAAGTATGTTAGCGATTAAAGACCTTATTATCTAACTTTAATCCTCATCAAAGCCCTGCAAGGTAAATGTCATTATCCTTGCTTAACAGATCAATAAACAGAGGTTCAGAGAAGTTTAGTAATTGCCCCGGGTTACCCAGATAATAAATGGTAACCCCTGCCATATGTTGGAGTGACTTGACACAATTGTCCGAGGAAAAACTGATCTGCCTGAAGGTGCTTTCTCTGCTCAGTGACATGTGGTTCCTGGCCAGATACCACTATTGCCAGGAAAACGCCAGTCCTATACTCTGCCTGCATTTATGCTGTGCACCGTGCTATGAGCCTTTAATACATTTTCCCATGTAATTACTGAGTGAGTTATGAATGGGCAGTATGATTTATTAAGTTATTATTTAATGAATTATGAATGGGGCAGTAATAACCTTTCCAATAAGGAAATGAAGCTCGGGATCTGAAGTTAAGAAACTAACCCAAAGTCTCAGAGTTAGTGGAGCTGATGGACCAGCCATGCTCCACAAACAAAGCCCATGTGCTCAGAACCAACCCTGCTGCCCCTTTGACTGTGAGCATGGCCGGCGCTGCCCTAAATCAGCAGGATCCTGCCTAAGATTATCAGCAGGAACTCAGCTCTCCTACTCTGCAGTTTGGTGGTAAGAATTCATATTCAATCCTCTCGGTTTCTAGATGTTCTAAAGCGTATCCTCTAATCACGCCACCTAATCATAGAGCTGCGTACCTTTTGCTCTCTGGATTTCTCATAGAAATGCCTTCCCTCGCTAAACCACAGTTGGGTTTTCAGAGTTCTCAGTGCCCCTTGTTTGCACTTAAGAAAACAGGAGGGTGCCGTGGAAAAGCACCCATGCCCTGAAACCAGACTGCTGGGTTCCAGGCCCTAGGTCTGCCACTGACTAAGTGACTTGGGCGAGTCATGTAGCCTCTCTGTGTCTCGGTTTATTCACCTATAAAATGGGGATGATGGCCCTATCTTCCTCAAAGAGCTTCTGTGACTGTTTAGTGAGTTAATACTTGTAAAGTGCTTATAATAGTGCCTGCTGCACAGCAAAATTCAATAAATAGAGCTAGGTATTTTATAGATTGTTAGATGACTCTGTATTGTGAGAAGAGAGAAACAATAGGAAAATCGAGAGACAGTAGCTTCCTGGAAACTAAGTATGTTTCAAGGAGGGAAAAATCACGTGCCTGATCCTTTCAAAGGTCACTGAGAAAGTGACCTTTGGATTTGGCTAAAAGGAGGTCTTCAGTGACCTTTAAAAAAATTTTTTCATAACTCTATGACTTATTCACCAAATAATGTAGCATGTTTATGATTCTTCTCTATTTATTCAGAGAAACATTTTTGGAAGATAAAATGTAACCCTAAATTTCATATATTTTGACAGAAAAATAATATGATAAATTGCAGATCAAGATAAACTAATTGCACTTATGTTGTTGGGCATGGAAGCTAGAAGTACTGGGTATATATCGAAATCTTTTTTCTGTTATCAGGTTTTTATTATTTAAAGTTACTGCCATTCTTAGTCTTTAAAAAAAAAAAAGATACTTAACCTTTTTTAAAGGAAAACTCACCAGAATAGCACAGACATGGATTTTCATTGTACAAATTATCCCAATCAAAACTTGTATTAACCTCTGACATCTTCAGCCAAACCCAGGTCTAATTAATACCTATTTAAGCATTCAGCTTTTGCCCTGTGGGCCAAAATAGAGTTGTCTACAAAGCAAGAATATATTTGCCCAATAGTAAATCTCAATGAGGAATGAATTTCTTTATTATTTTATTTAAAATTTTATATAAAATAAAGCTATAGCAAAAAAAACTTGGAGAATGTAGACAGGGAAAAAAATTCATATCACCTATTATTTGGGCTTTTTCCTTTAAATTTTTTTCCATGCATATTTTTATAAAACTTTAATCATGGTATACACATAATTTTATATTCTGCTTTTCTCAATTATCACTAAGCATTTTTCAAGTTGAAACATAGTCTTACCTTACATATATTATAATGCACATGTACCGACTGTATAATATATAACTGAATGAGTGATTAACTTAACCATTTCCATGGTAGTGAACACTAATATTGCTTCTAGTCTTCATAATTTTAAATGACATTGTGATCAACATTTTGTTGCATATATCTTTTTCTGTCTTTGTATTATTTTCTTAGGTTTAATTTCCAAAGGTAGAATTCAGGATCTGCAAGTATAAATATTTTTTTTTTTTTTTTTTTTTTTTTTGAGACAGAGTCTTACTCTGTTGCCTGGGCTAGAGTGCTGTGGCATGATCTTAGATCTTAGCTCATTGCAACAAGTGATCCTCCTACCTCTGTCTCCCAAGCAGCTGAGACTACAGGTGTGCACCACCACATCAGGCTAACTTTTTCTATTTTTAGTAAAGATAAGGTCTTGCACTTGCTCAGGCTGGTCTCGAACTTATGACCTTAAGTGATCCTGCCACCTTGACCTCCCAGAGGGCTAAGATTACAGGCGTGAGCCACCTCGCACAGCCTATTTATGTAGTTCTTGATACATATTCTCAAAGTCAAAAGGATTGCACCAATGTTACAACCAGTATTCTAGGTGAGTAGTCAATGTTGCTAGATCCTGACTGTCTGCATTAAAAAGTTTTCCTATCATAATAGGCTAGAAAGAAAAAAGACATGTATTTCACTGTATTATTTTTTACTTCCCTTATTACAGAGAATGATTATTTTCCACTTTTCCTTTTCCTTTGTGATTCATCTATTCATTACCTGTTCATCTCTTAGAAACTCATTTTTTTCATTGATTTGTATAAAGTCATCTCTTTTAGTCATGAAATTATTTCATACTGAGAGTAAGAATATTAGAAGGATCCTTGACATTTTGCTGATGTTACACTAAGCTGAATAGTGAAATCACAGCCATTAATACATGAAAATTAAAATACTGTAGGAACACTTCACCATCGAATGCTGACATTACTTGAGGGACAATTTGGAGGCTTTAAAAGTCTTTACTTTTCTTGAAATTTACCTATCTGTTACAATTATAGTTATCTTTTGAAATTAAAATAAAGGTTTTTTAAACATAGCATGCCAGCCAATTAAAGATAAATGAATTGTCTTATTCCCTATCTCTCCCCTGACCTTTTAATGCATTGTTGAAACAATTCAATGAATGCAAATAAAACTGATGATTCTGCCACTCTAAAACTGATGCTTACGCTAAGTCTCAAATTATCTGACATTACTTAATATTAACATTATTGTTAATCACTTCTTTTCACTGAAAAATCACTAAGTGTCAGATAGTGTTTCCCATAAATTAATTCATTTTATTCTCACAACAAACCTTTGAGATGGGTATTAGCTTCCCTGCATTCCAAGTGAGAAGATGTGGGTTCAGAATGGCCAAAGCAGGCCAGGCACAGTGGCTCATGCCTGCAATCCTAGCACTTTGGGAGGCCGAGGCAGCTGGATTGCTTGAGACCAGGAGTTCAAGACCTGCCTGAGCAAAAGCGAGACCTTGTCTGTACCAAAAAAAAGAAAAAATTAGCCAGATGTCGTGGTGTGCACCAGCGTTCCCAGCTACTTGGGTGTTGAGGCAGGAGGATTGCTTGAGCCCAGGAGTTTGAGGTTGCTGTGAGCTAGGATGATGCCACTGCACTCTAGCCCAGGCAACAGAGCCAGACTCTGTCTCAAAAAAAAAAAAAAAATTAGCAAAGGACATTCAGCAAGTACATTTAATATATCTAGTCTAGTTGGAAGTTCCTCAACTCATACCTCCTTTAATAAAGGTTGACATCACTGATTACAGTTTTAAAGTTTAACCTATGTAACTTATTAAAATTTAAAACATAATTTTTCATACTGTAGTTTTAATGGCAGAAATGGCACTTATGCAAATATTATAAAATTCTCAAATTAAATACTTTGCTGGCTTTTGGCATATTTTGCATACAGAACATCAGGCTGATCGAGATAAACTGTACGTCCTAAAAATTGATACAATTGCCGCATCTTCTACCATTTTCAGAGGATAGACAACCCACCTCCCACATTGCAGTGGGAAGGAGAGATAAAAGAACCCAGTCCAGCTGGTGGGAGACGGCCTTGGGTGGAAACCACGGTGCCATTCCCCACAGCAGCCCCATAGTGCTTTCCTCTGGAAATAGCACCAGCATCCAACAGATCTCATAGGTTATTTTCTGTATTGGGTTACCTACAGTCTGATTTCTGTTGATGAACTCGTGTTTTGAGCACATCACTCTCATGTGCTCTGATCAGTAACAACTCAACACCTACGACGAGGGCTAAAAGGTTCAAGGCGTCCTAGGCAACCATGGAGAACATAAAGAAGAGCAAGAACAAACTCTGCCTTCCTGGGCTTTACAGTTCAGAGGTGGAGGGCTGTGTGTGTGTGTGTGTGTGTGTGTGTGTGTGTGTGTGGTGTGTCCACCTGCTCACACATGCACCTGGGGGTTCAAATGAGGGAAAGAGAGCATCCAAATAAAGGAGTGAGTAAAAGGGCTGAGAGATGGTATTTCAGGGGCCACTGAAGAGGGGTTGATAATTTAACAGGTACAGAGGGGAAACAGGGAAGTCATTTCAACAAAAGCAACAAGTATGAGTTAAACTGAGGATATAGAAAAATGCAGAGCATTTTTGGAAAATCATAAGCAGTCAGGCTAGGTTAGAGCACAGAAATTGTATATGAGAATTGTGAGAACTAAGACCAAATCAAGAGGCGAGAACCAAGTCATGGATGACCCTGAGTGCCAAAGAGGTAAGCTTCAAAGAGGTAAATTTGAAGAGATTTCAAAGAGATTTAATTCAGAGAAGCCATTGGAGGTTTTGGAGCAAGGAAGCAATAAAATCAGAAATGCACCTTAAAGATGGAATGGATTGCATAGGGAATCATGCAGAAGCATATACTACAGACTGATGTTAGGAAATGTAAAAAAAAAAAAAAAAAAAAGAAGGAAAAGGCCAATTAGAAATGTTCTCTAAGCTGGGCATGGTGGCTCACGCCTGTAATCCCAGCACTCTGGGAGGCCAAAGTGGGAGGATGGCATGAGGCCAGGAGTTCGAGACCAGCCTGGGCAACATAGTGAGACCCCCATCTCTACAAAAAATACAAAAAAACATTAGCTGGGCATGGTGGCACACTCCTATAGTTCTCGCTACTTGGGAGGCTGAGCCAGGAGGACCGTTTGATCCCGGGAGTTAGAGGTTGCAGTGAGCTGTGTTCACAGCAGTGCACTCCAGCATGGGTGATAAAGCGAGACCCTGTCTTAAAAAAAAAAAAAGTAAAAAGAAAAGAAATATACTTAGTATCTCAACTAGAAATAGCAAGTCTGAACTAGAGAGTGGCAAAATAGCAAAAAAGAAATGTGGGAAACATTTTATCCCATGAAATCTCAATGATGTGGGGCTACCTGGATATAGGGCAGAAGGAAGAGTCAAAGTAACTTTCCATCTTGATAACTGAGAGACAGAAAAGAAATAAAGTATTCAAGAGCAGATTGTTTTGTAAATATATAGGTGACTGGATAAATCCTGAATATGGTGACTGGGTTGAATTATGTTCCCCCCGTCCCCACCCAAAAAAGATATGTTGAAGTCCTAACTCCCCTTACCTCAAAATTCGACCCTATTTGGAAATAGGGTAGTTCAGCAGATGGAATTAGTTAAAACATGGGGTCATACTGGATTAGGCGGGACCTTAATCCAATATGAGAAGTACCCTGACAAGGAGAGAGAGACACACAGGGAGGCGTGCCGTGCAGAGACACAGACACACAGAGGGAAGACAGCCACGGATGGCAGAGACAGACTCAAGCACTGGGCTGAAAACCGAGGAACACCCAAGATTGCTGGCCGACACCAGAAGCCAGGAGAGGCAAGGAGGGACCTTTCCCTACAGGTTTCAGAAGGAGCATGGCCCTGCCAACACCTTGCTTTAGGACTTCTGGCCTCTGGACCTGTGAGACAATAAATTTACGTTGCTTTAAGCCACCAATTTGTGTTACTTTTGTTACAGTAGCCCTAGGAAATTAATACAGTGATATTTTTAAAATACTATTTACTGGAGGTTTTCTTTTTCTATTTACAAAACAGTCAACTATAATCTCTCCACCCCAGAATAACCACTGATGATGGGTGTAGATCCATCCAGACAGGGGGGTGGTTTCATTCTAAAAATGGAATTTACATTGTTCATACTATTTTATATCCAGATAGTCTCATTTAGTGGACTGCTAGTATTATATCACATGGACATCCCATAATTTATTCAATTTCTTATTGATGGGTATATTCAGTGTCTATGAGGCGTCTGCTTAGAAATGTGTTGCACCAACCTCTATGCCAAAAAGAAATGGTGATATACTTGCTATCCACATTTCCTCACTCAAATTCTTCTTAATGAATATGGAGCACATTTAGATATTTATCTTTATCATAAACTTTCTTCACATCAGAAGAGAGCATAGAATAAAGAGTGCCTGAGAGGGTCCTCTAGACTGAACATCTAGTCTAGGGCAATCTGAGAACCAGGAAGTTAGGGTGTCCTGCCCAAAGTCACAGGAGAACACTGGGACAGGAATCCAGTCTCATTTTCAACTCTGTCACTGTTCAATGTGCTGTTTTTATGACATAAGAATCATTTTAAGAAATAGAACTTCCTCTCAAGCTTCTAGATAAAATGTAAACCTTCACTGGAAATCTATCTCTGCTTAACTAACTATTGAAAAAAACCTGTAAATATTCTATCAAAATTCCACCACTAGCAGTTTCACTACTAGTGAAAGTAGCTGTCTCCAGATAACATGTCTTTTCCTCCATGGAACTGAGTCATTCTCAGATATCTTAAGAAAAAATATACATTAAATTCCAAACACAGGCATAATAAAAAGCTGCTGTTATAAGGGAGGATTGGGTAATTATTTTTCAATATCATATATTATATTTTCTTTAGTTGATCCAAATAAAATGTTTACTTTTAAAACTAAGGTGATGATACTGACATGAGTTCATCTTTTAGTTTACTCTTCCTTGATGGATGCCCTGAGTCACTGGCAACTTTGGGACACTCACATTGGCCTCTCTCACTTGAGAGAGATCTATAATTTTTATTGTGAATGCAAGTCACTTTAATATGAAGTGAGCATTTTTTCCCAATGCCAGAAAATGGGAGATCACACTATTGTGGCTATAAAAAAAAAAAAGAAAAATGCTATAAAAATTAAGGCACTTTTTAAAAATGATCATGAACTACTCCTAAAATAAAAAATAAACTTTCATCTTGTGTCCTTTGACATAAAGCATAACGAAGGAGGCACCAACAGTTCAGAGTGATCTAAAAATCACTAAGATCAGTTTTCTACTGTAACAAAAAGGTGTTATTTTTAGCACCTAAGAGCCAGAATCATCAATAATTGGCATTCTAATTTGAAAGTCATCAGGAATTGTTTATTTGTGTGACCTTCGATCAATTCCCTGCCAAGTCTAGTTTGTTTCCCTGTCCTTCAACCACATTATTGCCTATTCCATTTTCTAAGATAGAGACTGTATTTTATCACAAAGGCAAAATTTTCTTAAAAAACAACTGAATTTTTGTTTTGGTACAAATTCCTGTTTCCTTTGCATCTAATAAAGAGGATGTGTTTTCTCAATCTTTTTTTCATCTCATACATAACAAAAGAATATTTTGCCCTTTTTGATATATTTCACCTTCTAGTCACCATGTTTCCTAGTTTTATTCTTACATGCCATCACGGAAATGCCTTATTTCTGGTTTAATGCTTACTCTAATTGGTATTTCAAATCTGTAGCTCTGTGTTTCATGTACCCAGGTTTCATCCTGTTCCCCTCATCCTCTTGCCACCCTAACAAGTATTGTTGCTTTAAAAAAAAATCCAATTTTCTGTTGGCGTGGATGCGGAGAAATAGGAACACTCATACACTGCTGGTGGGACTGCAAACTAGTGCAACCTCTGTGGAAAGCAATATGGAGATATCTTAAAGAGATACAAGTAGAAGTACCATTCGATCCAGCAATCCCATTACTGGGCATCTACCCAAAAGAACAAATGATATTCTATAAGAAAGACACCTGCATCTGAATGTTTATAGCAGCACAATTCACAATTGCAAAGATGTGGAAACAACCCAAGTGTCCATCAATACATGAGTGGATTAATAAAATGTGGTATATGTATACCATGGAATACTATTCAGCTTTAAGAAACAATGGTGATATAGCACCTCTCGTATACTCCTGGATAGAGTTGGAATGCATTCTATTAAGTGAAGTATCCCAAGAATGGAAAAACAAGCACCACATGTACTCACCATCAAATTGGCATTAACTGATCAACACATAAGTGTACATATAAGAATAACATCTACTGGATGTCGGGCGGGGGGAGGGGCGAAAGGGGAGGAGGGGATGGGTATTTGCACACACACAGAGTGCAATGCACACCATCCAAGGGATGGGCACTCTTGAAACTCGGACTTGGGGGAGAGTGGGGAGGCAAGGGCAACATACATAACCTAAATATCTGTACCCCCATAATATGCTGAAATAAAAAAAAAAAAGTTTTTTTGTTGCCCCCTTTAAAAAAAAAAAAATCCAATTTTCATGTGCCCTTCCACTTACAGATCATATTCTTATAATACATTTAAGTTTACTAAAGTTGACTTTCCTGAAATTCATTTTCTGTAGGTTGCTATTTTTACTTCTTTGGTAGCCTTTGTGTAAACTTCAATCTTGCAATGCATTTTCTTAATTTACTTGAGTGTTCATTCAAGAAATAGCTTTGGTATGCAGGTCAAAAGTTGGAAGTAGCTAAATACCAGCACTATCTCACCTCCCTTTTTTCTGTCTCTATTTTGTCTCTCTCCCCAGACCCTACTCACAAGTATTTCTACCTGACCATGTTCCAAATAGCCTCTCCAACTTTTAAATCCATGAACTGTGCTATAATTCTCTCATTAAATATATGGTTTTGTCCAATATGCACTTACCGTAAGTCCTCAATGTTATCAATAGGTTCTTGGAAACTGAGACTTTAAGCAAAATGACATCAACAAAACCAATTTTTACTGTAGGCTAATTGATATAAACAAGAGTTAAGTTCCTATGGTGCATTTCTCGTCACAAAACATCACCAAATTTCTAAACAAAGACCTAAAACACCTCTAGTGTTAAATACTGAAATAAATGTGAGCTATAGAAACATTTAAGAAAGAGAAATAAAAATAAGGAAGATAATTATTTACCCAATTTTTAGTGAATCAGTGAGTGACATTGGTCACGGCAGTGGTGGATGAAATCAAGGAATAAACGTTTGCAAAGCAAAATTTGTTAGGAGCATCTCCTCCCACCAAACAGTTCCAAAACAAATAATAACACGTACAGCGTGCTTGCTGAGCACTTTTGTACTGTATTGTTTATTGTTGTGTATGTGTATGATTGTCATATACTTAACAAATTTTTATTTTACCATCCTTTGTATTCATTCATTCATTTTCCAACCCGCTTATTCCAGTTCAGGTTGTCAGATGACCAGAGCCTCTCCCAGCAGCTCAGGATACAAAGTGGATGCCATCCCATCCCAGGGTGCACTCACACACACCCCTACAATCACTCTGACTGGGGCCCTGCAGACATGCCAATTCACTGAACATGCACCGCTTCGGGATGTGGGAGGAAACCAGAGCGCCCAGAGAAAACCCATGCAGATATGCGGAGAACGTGCAAACTCCATACAGACGATGGCCCCAGCCGTGAATCGATTTTTTTTCTCATCAACACACTAATGAAATGACATTGAGCAAAATGACATTGAATGAAGTGACTTATTCGAGGAACTGCTATAGAATGATGGCTAGTGAGTCTTCAATCTCATGAAATGAAGTGTATCATGACAGCTAAAACCTGGCACACTCTGTAAGGGAGGGTTAACAAGCTGGTCAAAGGACAGGTTAGCTGTGATTTGAATGATTTGGGATAACCCGAAAACTACAGGGTAACATGGGAAAAAAAAACACAGCCTTATGAATGAAAGTGGATTTGTGGTCAGACACAGTGGCTCTCACACCTATAATCCCAACACTTTGGGAGGCTGAGGTGGAAGGATCACTTGAAGACAGGAGTTAGAGACCAGGCTGGACAACAGAGCAAGACCCCATTCTCTACAAAAAATTTAAAAATCAGATGGGCATGGTGGCTCATACCTATAGTCCCAGCTACTTGAGAGGCTGAGGTAGGAGGATTGCTTGAGCCCAAGTGTTCGAGGCTGCAGTGAGCTGTGATTGTGCCACTGCACTCAAGCCTGGGTGACACAGTGAGACCCTGTCTCCAAAAAAAAAAAAAAAAAGAAAAAGAAAGTGAATTTATTATGAATGACACTCCCTACAGTGATTACTAAGTCAATCCTTCATTATGTGCTCTGTTGATCACTATCAAGAATGACAAAACATGTTTGCTCACTTTTCAATTAAAATACGTGGAAGTACCAAAATTTGAGAAAATTAAAGTTTGACTTTTAAAAGTTTCCTCAACCACACTTAATCACTTTGTTGGCTTTTCTTAATCTTTCTGCATCTCGATTCCTCCTTATCTGGAAAATACAATGAACTTTCACTGTGTTGTTGAGGATAGATGGTACAACAACCTTCCTTTGCAGTTTGATTCTCCCAGTCGATACCACCTTCTGCCTGATTCACTGTTCAAGTCCATTTAACGATTCAACACTAGCTAACACAATTGTTTCCTTATTAAAGGTACTAAGCCCTGTGTTCTCTGAATTTTCTTAAATAACTTTAAATAAACCATAACATGCTTGAAAAACAACTTTTCCAAGAAATTTATTCTCAAAGTGACTACACCTGGGTATGAATTCATTTATAAAATTGCTTTTGTTCCAGGCTAACATGAGAGTCCTGGGAACCAGGATCAGACAGGACTGAGAAGAAAGAGACAACATCTTCGTGACATGATTTATAACTACATCTTGAAACAATCCAAATACATATTAGGAAGCATCTATCAAAAGTTTCTGTTCAGTTTCTTTGAACATCAGGGTTTTCTAATATATTTAAATATTTTACTTTTTAAAAAGAATTGTATTTGTAAGAATTTCAAGATCACACCTAATCCATAAAGTACCCAAATTGAGATATTTTTCTATGTGACTATTTGATAGAGACAACCTGAAGAAGAGCTTGGATCCCTAGATCCCCCACTGTCTGCCCTCACCGAATTACGGTTGCTTCCTAATTGGGATGGGAATCTTCTACGCATTGAATAAAAATGATGAGTGCTTTTCTATGTGTGGGGATTGCCAGCTTCACAAAATTATGTAGGTAATGGGTTATTACATGTATGTATCAAAACTCTGGCCACTGATATTTCTAATAATTATTTTTCATACTATATTTAGTAATCTTAATACAATCTAGGAATGGGCCTGTGATATTAAATATGTTCTAATAAACTAGAAGGCATACTTGAGTAAAAATTATAAATATGTTATACACCAGATTTTTAACACAAATATTATCAATCCTCATAACCACTCTGCCAAACAGATATTTTGTCCTCTGTGAACTAATGAAGAAATAGAGGCTAATAAATTAAATCGTGCCAAAGTCATACGGTTAGTAACAGCAGATGTGGAATTTGAATCCCACGGTGTCTGATTTCAAAGCTTTTCACTGTATCATGCTGCCTTTATTTTCAATTACGTTTAGGATTCCCCAAGTTAATGAAAGACACACATACCATAAATTAAAATCAACAGTACATTGAAAATCTGATTTTACTAACAGCTTTTGGGCAACACATTTTCCGAGTGTTAATAAGAAACACATTGACTCATCTCACTTCCGTTTCATCCAGTGCTCTCCCTCTAACACCCAAGCCAATCAGGATGTGAGTAAGCACCGACAGGAACAGAAGGTAGACAGCAGCCAGGGACAGAAGAGAAACAGAGGCCCTGAATTATCCACACACCGGGAAACCATCTCCCAAACAATCACGAGTAATCTGAATTAAATGCTTTGCTTAGAGCACGGCTAGAAAGGGAAAACAATTCATTTTTAATTACAAAGAACAGTCTTTATTATTTTTTCAGTAAATGGTAATCATTTACTTTTGAAAAAAGGAAAAATGATCTAGAGTACTTAAATCATACTAAGTATTATTTTTAGACATCAATGTAAATAATTTAGAAATTCGATTCTAATCACTTGTAATAAACCACTTAACAAATATTTAAGGTTATTCTTGAAACTACCTTGTCTGCTTAAAATACATAGTATATATTTATATTTTTGTCTGCCTACAAAAATTATATTTAAATCTATTTTTAACAGACAAGGGAGCTTTAAGACTGTATATCAGATCACTTGCCAAAATATACAGTGGTGAAGAGGCATTTATATATCATTATTTTTACTCCAAGTTTTTGTTCTGATCTGTCAGAAAAGTTTTTGGGAGCTCGGTAGATTTTGAGAGCCCATTACCTTATTTCATAGTGATATTAGCTTCATTATGCAATGATAGTGAGGCATTCAGTGACTGCTATCAATAGGATCTGTGTTCATCCACAGAGACATTTCAAATGAAGTGAAAAACATTTGCAGACTACATTATGTTATGATAGTGAATGATTTTAAAAGATGTCAAGTTCTGCTTAAGGAGTTTTATATGAAATAGCATTTACATTAGAGAAAGGTTGGGGGGGGTAAAAGATATAAGTCATCAGAATTTCACTTATTTTTAAATACAATTAAGCTCTCAGAAAGCATCAGCACTTTAACTTTGAAATGTCTTTTTTTAAAGACATTACTGAAATACCATATTACTGTTTCTTAATTTTCTAATACATCCCTGAAAATGAGTTCACTTTAATAAGTGGGAGGATTGGTGAAGAAAAACAGGCTATAAGCACAAAAGAAAGATAAAATACATAATTGCACTAATTGTACTTTCGTGATATACCATAGTTTCTGACATATATATTTACCACATGTATAAACTTCTAAAATAATTCAATGATAAGACATGTTCACGTGCATCAGAATTTTCCGTAGGTACCGTTCACACACCTTTTCGCCACAGGGAAACGGAAGTACAATGTATACCCTTCCAGTTGTGCAAAGTATAATCCATGGGCTTGTGAATATTACATGAATAATACATTGACTGTAATACCATCCATTTACATTTTGGTTGAGGACTAAAATACCTGCCTTAGGAGTCATTGACTTGGTACCATATTCATTTCAATCACCTTCACTAATCTCAGAATTTGGATGCAAGATAATAAATTATTACTTCTTTGGAAAAAGCGTTTTCTAGGAGAAAGTTCTATCCAAAAGTGCCAAATGACAATGTTACTAAAAATAGGTAAGAAAAAATGTATAATTATCTTCTTATATTTTTTATAAAATACATTCTTTTGTTAAAAGTGACCCAAACACTAATTTTAATGGGAACTGATAACTATATTGATCTATGCTGTTACTTTCATTTATTTTTAGTGTACTAATGAATGAAAATAAGAACTGAAAATACTCATTTCCTCAAGCTCAAAATACAGTTGACCCTTGAACAATGTGGGGATTAGGGTACAAACCCCCTGCGCAGTTGAAAATCCACATACAACTTTTGACTCCCCCAAAACTTAACTGATAGCCTACTGCTGACTAGAAGGCCTTACCAATAACATACAATTGATAAACACATTTTGTATATGTATTATATGCCATATTCTTACAATAAAGTAAGTTAGAGAAAAGAAAATGTTAAGGAAATCATAAGGAAGAGAAAGGACATTTACCATCCATTAAGTGGAAGTGAATCATCATAAAGTCATAAAGGTCTTTGCCCTTGTTGTCTTTTTCTTTTTCGAGACAAGGTCTCACTCTGTCGCCCAGGATCTAGTGCAGTGGCCTGATCACAGCTCACAGCAATCTCAGACTCCTGGCCTCAAGCGATCCTTCTATCTCAGCCTCCCAAGCAGCTAGGACTACAGGCACGCGCCACCATATCTGGCTACCCTCCTTGTCTTCACGTTGAGTAGGCTGAGGAGGAGCAGGAGGAAGAGAAGAGGCTGGTCTTGTCTCAAGAGTGGCAGAGGTGGAGGAGGTGGAAGGGGAGGCAGGAGAGGCAGGCACACTTGATGTAACTACACAGAAATACACTGTAATTTCTGTATGACTTTTTTGCTTTTTCATTTCTCTTAAAAATGCTTCCCAATCCTTCCACCATTTGCTTTAGTTTCAGTGCCCAGATCACAGAGGGATCCATGTCCTAAAAGAAGTCAAAAGCAGTCCTGAATAATCAGAATTCTGCCAGATTGCCTAACGTCAACCTGTTTTCTGGCACTGCTTCTCCTATGTCTTCTTCCTCATTATCTCGCACTGATCCAGAAGCTCTCATCTCCATTAATCCATTGTCTGTTAATTCCTCTGTTGTAGTGTGTATTAGCTCTTAAATTTCTCCAAGATTCCAATCTTGAATTTTTTTTTTTTTGCCATGTCCACAATCTCTTTCATGATATCCTTTATTAGCTCCGTCATCAATCCTGTGGATTCATGCACCACATCTGGACACAGTTTCTCCAGCAGGAATTTATTGTTTTGGGCTTGATGGCTTCCATGGCTTTTTCTGTAACAAAGATGGCATCTGTCCAAGTTTTCACGTGTTCTCTCTAGGGGGTTCTCTTCCATAGCATTGACAATCCTTTCCAAAGTACCATGTGTAATGAGCTTTAAAGGTCCTTATGACTTTGAGACATTGTGTTTGCAGGCAGGCAAGTAGACCACTTTGATGTCTTTGGTATTTAACTCATGGGGTTCCGGGTGGGAGGGGCATTGTCCAGTATCAAAAGAACTTTAAAAAGTAGTCTGTTATTGGTAAGGTACTTCCTGACCTCAGGAACAAAGCATCAACTGAAACTGTCCAGAAAAAGGTTCTCATTGTCCAGGATTTCTTGTAGTGCAACCAAAAGACTGGCAGCTTGTGTTTATCTTCCCCTTCCAAGGCTCTGAGGTTAGCAGCTTTATAGATGAGAGCAGCCCTGATCATAAACCTGATTGCATTTGCACAAACAGTAGAGTTAACCTATCCCTTCCTGCCTTAAATCCTGGTGCTTACTTCTCTTTCTTACTAATAAATGTCCTTTGTGGCATTTTTTTCCCAAAATAGGTCAAATGCATCAAAAACCTGTTCAGGCAGATATCCTTTCTCCTCAATGATTTTCTTAGGGGGAACTTGTTTGCTGCCTCTTGGTCCGCAGAAGCTGCTTCTTCTGTTATCGTGACATTTTTAAGCCAAATTTCTTCCTAAAATTATCAAACCATCCTTTACTGGTATTAAATTCCCCAGCTTTAAATCCTTCACCCTCCTTTTGCTTTAAGTTGTCATATAATGATTTCACCTTTTCTCCAATCATATTAGAGTCTACAGGTATGCCTTTCTTATTACAATCCTGCACCCATATGAACGCTGCATTTTCAACATGAGATAAAAAGTATTTTGCAAAAAGTGCAAAGTTTTCACACCTTGTGGTGTAGCTGCAGCAATAGCTTCATGAATTTCCTTTTCTTTTGTTACAATAGTCCTCAAGCTAGATTTATTTATCCTGAAACAATGGGCAGCCACAGCTGCAGATGTCAATCTACTGTAAATATCAAGCAATTCAACTTTTTCTTGGACTGTCGTGAATTTTCTCTCCTTCTTGGGCGCGCTTCCAACATCACTAGTGGCACTTCTATAGGTCCCGTGGTGTTATTCAAGGTTTACAGTATTGCACCAAACACAATGAAAAATATGCAAGAACCATGAGAGATCACTTTTTACTGTGATATGCCATTTACTGGAGTAACAAACTAGTGCCATGTATGGTCTATAAGTGGGTATGTAAGTTCTGGTAAATTTTAACCTTTTGTATTAAATTTGTGTATATTTTATGGTAGGAAATGATAAAATAGACTAGTATCTACATATGTTGTATATATCTAACTTTTTCTTAATTTTTCAGTATTTCTAGGCTATATGGTTCATCTGCAAGTTTTTTTCAAATTGTCCCACATCTCCAAAAAATTTTCTAATATATTTATTGAAAAAAAATCCACATATAAGTGGACCCAGGCAGTTTAACCCTTGTTATTCAAGGGTTGCCTATAGATATATGGTTTCAGGCCCAAGGACCACACCCAAATAATGCACTAAACTTTACATGTCCTGAGAACAGAGACACCACTCTTTGCTATTTTTTTATTTTTCAGAGAGGCATACTAACACAGAAGAGGCAACTACTATTTTGTTGAATCAAGAAGTAAAACTAAACATATAAACTTTATAATCATTGTTTATATTGCACACACTGTAAGTCCTATACAAAACAAGAAGAAAAATTACTATGTACTCTTTACAATGAGTTATAATTTTATAAAAAATTATAATATCCTTATCTCTAATAAATTATTTTAATTTATATGTGGATTTTCTTTTTTTGCTGAATCGTTCAGTATTTCAGGAAAAAGGGTTTTATTCCCAACTGACAATAGGGAAGATCAGCTCATCCTTAATTCATTAAGTGCCATATTTTACCCGCTTACATTTGTCAAATTATAGGATTCATTATAACAGGGATATAGAGTTATGGCTTTAGCCTTTTTTGTTCTAATCCTTTTTTCATGTATTCTTTCCTTTGATTTGTGACCTTCATTACCAAGAGAGCTCACATAATGCTTTCAGTTCAGTTCCAGGAGGATAAGCAGTCAGATACTGTAGGAATTATTTTACATACCATAGTTATTAACATGATTACTCAGAGAAAATATATTAATATCCAAAGCACTCCAACACTTGCAGGGAAAAAATGCTTCTTTATCACAATTTTTCCTTTAGCTTAGAGAACATATGCTTAACCATTTACAGTTTAAATCCCCAAGTGAAAATTTCTTCATCCAAGTGGAAATGCATTATTAAAAAGTTTGTTGTATACTTAGATCACCTAATTCACAGCTTTCTTTACTTTTTTCTGATTATAAAATAATGTATTCTGATTACACTAACTTTAAAAAATAGAAAATAGTATAAATTAAATAAAATCACCCCTAATCCCACATACACTGAATAACCATATCATTTCAATATGGTTCCTTCTAATTTTTATTTGTATTAAAGGCATTTTGTGTGTGTCAATTTAAAATCAATCTGTATTTATAATTTGATATCATTTTTTCACCTAACATTATATCATGAGTACTTCCCATGGAATTAAATATTCTTCAAAAGCTTTATTTTAATTTTAACATAATATAAATGTGCCATAATTTATTTTACCATCCCTCACTAAAACTCTACAAAATGCAAACTGATGTATAGTGACAGAAATCTGATCATTGGTTGATGGCATTGAGAGAAAGATAAAACAGAAGAGAAAAATTTGAAAGGAACACAAGGAAACTTTTGGAGATGATGGATGTATTCATTTTGGTTGTGGTGATGGTTTTGTGGCACAAACTTATGAAAATGTATCAAATTTTATAAATTGAAAATACTCCCTGTTATTATATGTCAACCATGCCTCAATAAAGCTGATAAAAAGAATTTTTAAAAATTCTCTTATTGCACAGTAGGTTGGTCCCACTGTTTAGCTATTATAAAGGGGTAACAAATATAATTAACTACTTTATTTCAAAGAGACTATAACTTTGTACATTTAAAGCTTTTTCATAGATTTGTTGAAGAGATATTTCCATTCTTGTGCAATTCACAGCAGGTTTTAGAAATTAGATTAAAATTTTCTGAAACTCATTTTACTAAAATATTAAACTTTCATAGATTTCCAGAGCATTCTATTGCATCCTATTGGTCTGCTTAATTTTAGAACTAAACCATATTTGGGGAAAAATTAAGTATACTATTAATTGCTGTCATTACAGCTCTCATATTCACT
Source organism: Propithecus coquereli (assembly GCF_000956105.1). Taxonomy (NCBI): domain Eukaryota; kingdom Metazoa; phylum Chordata; class Mammalia; order Primates; family Indriidae; genus Propithecus; species Propithecus coquereli. The sequence goes on along the minus strand of NW_012148197.1, from coordinate 2,938,356 downwards.
GAAGACTTTCCATGAGCTAGACACTTACTAGCAATTAATGTCACACATTAATTATCTTCTTGTTTCTTTTAATAAAAACAGTCACAATGAAGTAAATATATGGTAATACTAAGTAATGAGGTCAGGAGGAAGCTTGCCTACATACAGAATTCAAAGTCCTTTGGAAACGTTCAGGATTGTTCCTCTAGGTTTCAAGAAACAAAATCTCCAGAGAATAGAATGGATAAATTACGTATTCATACAACGAAATGCAATAAAAAGGAATAAACTACTGACACCTGCAGTAACATGAATGATGAACCTTCAAAACATTATGCTGAGTGAAGAAAATCAGATAAAAATTAGTACATGTTGTATGATTCCATTTACATAAAACCCAAGGACAGGCAAAACTAATCGATGGTTACAGAAGTCAGGAAGTGGTTAATCCCTGGGGATGCGGGATGTGGGAAGAAATTAACTAAAAAAGGGCACAGGCCAGCACAGTGGCTCACACCTGTAATCCTAGTGCTCTGGGAGGCTGAGGTAAGAGGATTGCTTGAGCTCAGGAGTTTGAGACCGGCCTGAGCAAGAGCAAGACCCCATCTTTACTAAAAATAGAAAAAAAATAGCCAGGCATAGTGGTGTAGGCCTGCAGTCCCAGCTACTCAGGAGGGTGAGGCAGGAGGATCATTTGAGCCCAGGATTTTGAGGTTGCAGTAAGCTATGATGATGCCACTGCCCTCTACCCTGGGCAACAGAGTGAGACTCTATCTCAGGAAAAAAAAAAAAAAAAAAAAGAGGGTAGAGGGGAATGAAGGAACATCAGTTGCACCAGTCTATAAGGTTGTCAAAAGTCACATTATACATTTGAGATCATTCATTTTATTATACATTACTTATATTTAATACATCATTAAAGAAAAGTGGGATAAAATAACTCTCTAGAAAGCTAAGCATTTAGCTCTAAAATGACTACAATTCAATGCTCATACCCTTTGTCTGGCATGACCATAACTTTCAATCCATGAATCCTACTGAATGTGAGGAAAACAGCCAAAACCTAGATGGCATATAACCAAGGATGACTCTGAGGAGAAAGGATTTCCTTTTTGCTATCAAAAGAAATACAATAAAAGCAGATAAGGAAACTCATTTCAAGTGGAAATGCCCTATTTTGAAATAGACTAATCAGATAATTTGGATATGTTAATTTGTTTCACTGTATTAAACATTTTATTATCAATATAGGTATATGTGTGTGTCTCAAAACATCATGTAGTATGCCTTAAATACACTCAATAAAATTTATTTTTTTAAAAATCCAATTTAAAGTCAGAGGTAAATCAGATAATTTGGATATGTTAATTTGTTTCACTGTATTAAACATTTTATTATCAATATAGGTATATGTGTGTGTCTCAAAACGTCATGTAGTATGCCTTAAATACACTCAATAAAATTTATTTTTTTAAAAATCCAATTTAAAGTCAGAGGTAAAAATGAACACAAGGCCAAAGGATCACAGAACCTTCTAACCTGCCTCTCACAATGGCCCTATTAGCCTACTTTGCATCAGCAGGCCGTGTGGTTTCACAGTTTTCATATTTGAATTGTTTTTATCTTAAATACAGCCAAACCTGGCTCCATGTCAACTCCACCCATTGCATCTAGTTCTACCCTACTTAGCAAACCCCTCTGCCATGACAGCCCTAGGGATATCTGCCAATAGCAAGCAAATTTTCTTTAAATTCCTCTTATCATTAGACTAGTCACTCAACTGTTCCTCATATAGCATGATTTTTAAGTTACTTTATCATTCTATTTTCAAAGTATATGTCCCAAGGCAAGACCTATGTGGTCTAACCAAAACAGAGAGCAGTTAAATTCCACTTTCATTTGTCCATATTTGCATTTGATGTTTTAAAAAAGAAAGAAGAGGAAGTTTATAGTGATAACCACAGCCCATGTGTTCCTCGTAATGTAATGAAGGAAGAAGACCAACAAGCCCGGGGCTCTATAAACCTGCAACAAGAGGTGGCAGGTCAAACTCAACATACAAAGCAGGCCGAGGCAGAAGAGATTTAAGGAGCATGACTGTGGTCTCACTGTAAAGCCTCCTTCCAGAACAGTCTTTTAGAAGTTTCTTCAGCAAAGTCAAGTCTCAGGAGCGACCTTCCCCTCTGATCTCTTCTTTGAGTAACATGGCATGGTGGCGAGAAACTTACAGGTCCTATTGCACGTGTCAGACAGGATGGATGTGAGAATATCTAGTTCCTAATTAACAAATGGCCAGTATGGGATGCAAGAAAAATTTTGTAATTCTAAAGGGAATCATTATCACTCTTGGATAAAAAATGTGTCATATACAATTCTAGAGGTATCGTGATGACTTTATTTTTCAACACTAAAGGGAAATAGAGAGACACTCTGTAAACCCCAGAGAGCAACTGTTAGAGACAATCAGGAGAAAAACATCTAACCTCTGTGATTACAGAGGCAAGAATGTCCTTACAATTTTCATCACCAACAAAATGCTTGTGTGGGCCGGGCATGGTGGTTCACACCTGTAATTCTAGCACTTTGGGAGGCCAAGGTAGGAGGATGGCTTGAGGCCAGGAGTTGGAGACTAGTCTGGGCAACATAGCGAGACCCCCATCTCTATAAAACATTTTAAAAATTTGTTGGGTGTGGTGGCAAAAGCCTGTAGCCCCAGCTACTCAGGAGGCTGAGACAAGAGGATTACTTGAGCCCAAGAGTTCAAGGCTACAGTGAGCTATGATTGTACCACTGCACTCCAGCAGTGCGAGACAGAGCGAGACCTTGTCCCCCACCAAAAAAAAAAAAAAAAACCAAAAAAAACTTGCATATCTGTAATTTTAAGAAATAATAATTTTAAAAATTAAAGGCATAGAATACAACCAGGAAACAAGAAATAGACAAACAAATAACATGAAAGGATTTTGACAATTACAATGCAAAGAACTAGTAAAATTAAAACCTATAAAATAGATGAAACCAAAAGCTCAGAAATAAAAAGAGAAAAAAATAAAAATGGGTAAAAAATAAGAATCAGAATAAAAGAGTTAAATAATAAATACATATAGAAAAGTAAAAGAAGATACATAAAGGTAAAGCCATGACACCAAAAAGAGGGGGTAAAAAATAAGACTAGTATTAGAAAAAGATACTAAAAATACATAAAACCATAAGCTGAGACATTTAAGGGCATAACTCTGATAAGTATAAAAGATATTTCAACTTTCTAAAAATTAATAAGATACAGAAAAAAAAGAATAGCAAAAGTAAATAGCAACCAAAATAGCAAGGAACTGGCATAAAAACAGACATGTAGACCAATGGAACAAAACAGAGAGCCCAGAAATAAATCCACACACTTACAGTCAATTGATTTTCAACAAAGATGCCAAAAACACACAATGGGGAAAGGACAGTCTCTTCATTAAATGATGTTGGGAAAACTAGATATCCACACGCAGAAGGATGAAATTGTACCCTTATCTCTTATACAGAAATAAACTCAAAATGGATTGAAGACTTAAATGTAAGACCTGCAACTGTACAATTACTAAAAGAATACATAGGGGAAAAGCTCCATTAACATTGGTCTGAGCAATGAATTTTTCGATATGATCCCAAAAGCACAGGCGACAAAAGTAAAAACAGACAAATAGGATCACATCAAGCTACAAAGCTTTTCTGCACAGCAAAGGAAACAGTCAACAGAGTGGAGACAACCTACAAAATGAGAGAAAATGTTTATAAACCATGTATCTCATAAGAGGTTAATATCCAAAATATATAAGAAACTCAAATAACTCTATAGCAAGAAATAAAGTAACCCAATTAGAAAACAGGCAAAGAAAAAAAAAAAAAAGAAAACAGGCAAAGAACCTGAATAGACATTTCTCAAAAGAAGACATACAAATGGCCAACATGTATATGAAATTAATGCTCAACGTCACTAATCATCAGCGAAATGCAAATTAAAACTACAATGAGATATCACCTCACATCTTCTTATAATGGCTATTATCAAAAAGACAAAAGATAAGTGTTGATGAGGATGTGGAATAAAGGGAACCCTTGGACACTGTTGGTGGGAATGTAAATTAGTACAGCTATTATGGAAAACAGTATGGAGGTTCCTCAAAAATTAAAAACAGAACTACCATATGATCCAGCCATGCCACTACTGGGTCTATACCCAAGAGGAAATGAAATCAGTATGTCGAAGAGATATCTGCACTGCCATGTTCACTGCAGCACTAGTCACAATAGCCAGGACATGGAATCAACCTAAGAGTCTATCAACAAATGAACAAAGAAATTATGGTACATAAACACAAAGGAATATTATTCAGCCTGAAAAAAGAAAGAAATCCTGTCATTTGCAACAACATGGATGCATCTAAGGGACATTATGAAAAGTGAAAAAAGCCAGGCACAGAAAGAAAAATACTGCATGATCTCATTTATACATGGAATCTAAAAAAGTTGAACTCTAAAGTAGAAAGTAGAATGGTGGTTCCCAGGGGCTGGGGAGAGGAGAGAGACTGGAGAGGTGTTGGTCAAAGAATATAAAATTTCAGTTAGGAGGAATAATTTCAAGAGACTTAATATCGTCTCTTATATTATAGTTAATATTATAACAATGTATTGTATACTTGAAATTCGCTAGAAAAATAGGTTTTTAAATGTTCTCACCACAAATAAATGATGAGCACGTAAGGGAATGCATATGTAGAATGCGTTTTATTTAGCCATTCCACAATGTATGCATATTTCAAAACATCGTGTGCACACCATAAAAATGTCATTTTTATTTGTCAATTTAAACAAAAATGTTAAGCGAAAAAATAAAGTAAATGGCAATAGGATGTTTTAACTTAAACCGGAAAGATTTAAAAGAGTTTTTAAAAATACATCCTAAGCAGTAAGTGAACTAATAAACTAAGACAAACGATCCAAAGGAGAATAAATGGAAACAGTTTAAACGAATAGGTTCTTTAACTAGTAAAGTAAAATATATGTTTCTCTTAGGTGTAGTTAAGAAATTGTTTTGAGTCCAGTACAAAGGCACATGTGAAGATTTGATCTACCAAGACTTATGGTTCTTGGCAAAGAATTTCAATATGGTTTTAATGGAAAGCTGAGGGCAGTGAACTGAGAAAAGCCTCGAAAGATCAGAAACAGCACATTTCCCATGGCAGATGCTCACCCAATCCCTGACATCAACTGGCCCTCAAAGGGTTTGCTTGGTGGCGGCAGCGAATGGCATCAAAAATGCAGGTAGCTGAGCTGGGCTGCAAGGCCTTTGGAGCGTTATTTTAGGGTCTGGAAAAATGGGTAAGGCTTGAACATTTCTAATAACTACAGGGAAGGAGCCATCAGAGAGGAAGAGGTTGAAAATCTGAAAGCAGCGATAATTGAAGGAGGAAGTTCCAGACTAGATAGGATAGGATAAAAAGCTCAGAGAAGCCTGCACAGAAATTCATTAAATGTAAATCCTTTTATAAGCAGTTTTTAATGCAATACTACAGAGCTCATTGAAAAGCCCAAGGCTTAACCAATAGGACCAATAATGAACGCAGATTTGGGGATATAGTTGCTCCTGGCATTACATCAAGAGAAAGGAATTAGGAAAGACAAGTTCACAAGGATTGGTTAGGTAAGTTATTTTCCCTGCATGGCATTCACCACGTTTTTAGACCCTAAAACCTTCCCCAACTAGTAACCATCTCAAATTACAGCATATGTAATTAAT
>NW_012148197.1:2868532-2932267 GCF_000956105.1 Propithecus coquereli | reverse complement strand
AAGAAATAAAGTAACCCAATTAGAAAACAGGCAAAGAAAAAAAAAAAAAAGAAAACAGGCAAAGAACCTGAATAGACATTTCTCAAAAGAAGACATACAAATGGCCAACATGTATATGAAATTAATGCTCAACGTCACTAATCATCAGCGAAATGCAAATTAAAACTACAATGAGATATCACCTCACATCTTCTTATAATGGCTATTATCAAAAAGACAAAAGATAAGTGTTGATGAGGATGTGGAATAAAGGGAACCCTTGGACACTGTTGGTGGGAATGTAAATTAGTACAGCTATTATGGAAAACAGTATGGAGGTTCCTCAAAAATTAAAAACAGAACTACCATATGATCCAGCCATGCCACTACTGGGTCTATACCCAAGAGGAAATGAAATCAGTATGTCGAAGAGATATCTGCACTCCATGTTCACTGCAGCACTAGTCACAATAGCCAGGACATGGAATCAACCTAAGAGTCTATCAACAAATGAACAAAGAAATTATGGTACATAAACACAAAGGAATATTATTCAGCCTGAAAAAAGAAAGAAATCCTGTCATTTGCAACAACATGGATGCATCTAAGGGACATTATGAAAAGTGAAAAAAGCCAGGCACAGAAAGAAAAATACTGCATGATCTCATTTATACATGGAATCTAAAAAAGTTGAACTCTAAAGTAGAAAGTAGAATGGTGGTTCCCAGGGGCTGGGGAGAGGAGAGAGACTGGAGAGGTGTTGGTCAAAGAATATAAAATTTCAGTTAGGAGGAATAATTTCAAGAGACTTAATATCATCTCTTATATTATAGTTAATATTATAACAATGTATTGTATACTTGAAATTCGCTAGAAAAATAGGTTTTTAAATGTTCTCACCACAAATAAATGATGAGCACGTAAGGGAATGCATATGTAGAATGCGTTTTATTTAGCCATTCCACAATGTATGCATATTTCAAAACATCGTGTGCACACCATAAAAATGTCATTTTTATTTGTCAATTTAAACAAAAATGTTAAGCGAAAAAATAAAGTAAATGGCAATAGGATGTTTTAACTTAAACCGGAAAGATTTAAAAGAGTTTTTAAAAATACATCCTAAGCAGTAAGTGAACTAATAAACTAAGACAAACGATCCAAAGGAGAATAAATGGAAACAGTTTAAACGAATAGGTTCTTTAACTAGTAAAGTAAAATATATGTTTCTCTTAGGTGTAGTTAAGAAATTGTTTTGAGTCCAGTACAAAGGCACATGTGAAGATTTGATCTACCAAGACTTATGGTTCTTGGCAAAGAATTTCAATATGGTTTTAATGGAAAGCTGAGGGCAGTGAACTGAGAAAAGCCTCGAAAGATCAGAAACAGCACATTTCCCATGGCAGATGCTCACCCAATCCCTGACATCAACTGGCCCTCAAAGGGTTTGCTTGGTGGCGGCAGCGAATGGCATCAAAAATGCAGGTAGCTGAGCTGGGCTGCAAGGCCTTTGGAGCGTTATTTTAGGGTCTGGAAAAATGGGTAAGGCTTGAACATTTCTAATAACTACAGGGAAGGAGCCATCAGAGAGGAAGAGGTTGAAAATCTGAAAGCAGCGATAATTGAAGGAGGAAGTTCCAGACTAGATAGGATAGGATAAAAAGCTCAGAGAAGCCTGCACAGAAATTCATTAAATGTAAATCCTTTTATAAGCAGTTTTTAATGCAATACTACAGAGCTCATTGAAAAGCCCAAGGCTTAACCAATAGGACCAATAATGAACGCAGATTTGGGGATATAGTTGCTCCTGGCATTACATCAAGAGAAAGGAATTAGGAAAGACAAGTTCACAAGGATTGGTTAGGTAAGTTATTTTCCCTGCATGGCATTCACCACGTTTTTAGACCCTAAAACCTTCCCCAACTAGTAACCATCTCAAATTACAGCATATGTAATTAATTACTTTTCCAGAAATTATATTTTGCCTATAGGACAATATAACTCGTTTTAATGGTAAAAAAAAAAAGATCCTGACCCATGCAAAGAGTCTAATTAACCCCTCAGGCACAGTTCCTTCTAGGTCAATGCAGAGTAGTTGCCAATAAAATTCTCACCGTCTCTTAATGGATTATGGTTCAAGGCCCCCCAAGGGGAGGGTGAAGTAGAGAGGGTGACAGCAACGAGCTCCCCTCCCAACACCAGACACATGCCCTTCCAACCAAAGCAAAGCAATTCTGCTACTATCTCTTCTAAAACTCCTAAAAAGAAAAAAAAAAGACTCGCTGCCAAATAAAGTTTGAAAACCCTAGGATAAGTTATTGTGTTTACCAAAAAGTTACCACCCTTCTCCCCAAAACTCTACACTCATTTTTGGTGGGAATATATTTCAAACTCTTTGCTGTTATTTTCCCCCCTCCATCTACCGAGCTGGATTATTCACTCTAATATTCTGCATAGGGAATGAGGCTTACTGTATTAGTTTGCTAATTAGTTTGCCAGGGTTGCCATAAGAAAGTGCCACAAACTGTGTGGCTTAATCAGTAGAGATGTGTTGTGTCACAGCTCTGGAAGCTAAAAGAACAAAATCAGGTGTCCGCAAGGCTGGTACTTCTGCGGGCTGTGAAGGGAGGATCTATTCCAGGCCTCTCTCGCCGTATATGAGCCTGTCTTCAAATTTCCTCTTTTTATTAGGACACCAGTCATACTAGATTAGGGCCCAGCCTAAAATAACCTCATTTTAATTGGTCAAAACTCTATCTTCATATAAGGTCACATTCTGGGGTACTAGGGGTTAGGACTATGACATATGAATTTGGGGTAATACAATTCAACACCTCATATAAACTGTTATACACAGGACCATTACTTAAGATAATAATTCAGATGAATTTTTAAAGATAAGACTAAATGCTCCAAATCAACTTTGAGTCTTTCCTCCCCATCATTCTTGGTTTCATATAAACTAGCAGATACAGATCCCATGACTTGACTGTAACACAACCACAAGAATCAGAAGAGACTATGTTTCAATAAATCAAACTCCAATCCCAAATTACATAAAGCAGAACTATGGTGCAGGTCCCACCGTCTTAACTTATTCCACATGCCTTAATGCAGTTATCAGATTATGTGGATGGAAGCTTGCCTGCCATAGCATCCTCTTTGAGGAGTATGAAATGATCTTCTCGCAGAACCGTGGCCAGAATAAACCACTCACAATATTGCCTGTATCACCCCCGACACTGTCATGTTTAAGAAACAGCTTTATGGAGACATCTGAGAAAACGAGACAGAAAATTTTATTGCCAGAATTCCTCTTAGGAAGAGCACAGGGGAAAATGATACCTTGATAAACCTCTTGGGATGAAGAAAAAGATGCCAAGCACATTCACATTTTAAAATGACTGCTATCATGCTCTCTGCATCAAACAAAGAGGGGAGTGTGTGTAGCTCTTAGAGAGAGGGAATGTGAGTGAGGGGAAGAGAAAGAGCAGAGAGAAGGTGGGGAAGCGGGGACTGGGAGATGTAGAGAGACCGCAGCTATCATATGTAATTCCCACATGAACCCCAAATCTCCAGTAAACTAACAAGTAGAAATGAGGGCTCTGGAGCAGAGCTTTGAAAGGAGCAGAGCTTTGTACCCATGTGGAGAAAAACAATTCAGCACACTCCCAAAGGAACCAGCTAGGGAGCAGAGCCTCAGCTGACATCCAGGTTGTAACTTCTTCCATTCAGTTATCATCTCAAAGCTAACCTACCATGGGCCCATCCTCACACAGCACTGCTCAAAGTCAGCGACTGTCCATGAGAGGACACCTATGGGACAACAATTAGCAAATCCCTGCCCTCTAAATATTCGAGGACACCACACTGCTAGTGTCTAATGGGACAGAACTTAATATTTGGTCAATTCTATTTAGTTATGAGCACATTCAAAGCTGCTTTTAGAAGAAAGTTTTGATCCTGCCTGTGGGTCCTCCTGTAGCCAGGAAGCTTACTCATTAACTGGAGAATACAGATAAGAGTTTTAAAATTTTATAATGAAATGTTGGCTTTGCTAACTTACACAGTGCCTAACATACAGCAAGTGCTCAGTAAGTGTGCATCAGACACAGTTCAGGAAGGTTTTCACGATACAGATTCCCAAGCCCCATCCCAATGATACTGACACACAAATTCAGGGATAGGGTTGGGTACTTATAGCTAAGTGATTCTGTTGTAGTGGGTCTGGGGATCTTATTTCAAAACCTCCAGGACTATGATAGTTGTCACCTCCTCCTCCTGCTTCTCTATGTTCTAATATTAAAGTAGTTCTAATTATCAGAACATTACAGGTCTAGATGGCCTCACTCTGATTCCTAAGCAATCAGGGTAGATGAAACCATGAAAATGTGTGAGACCTTGCAAGTAGGGTATTTAGAATAAAAGCAGAACAAAGGATGTATATCTAAATGACACCATCATTGGAGAGGCATCTGAAGGATAAGGAGAAGCTGGGAAAGACAGAAAAGGCAATAGTCAGAAAGACAAAAGGAAAATCAGGAAAGCATGATAACAGACAGCTTCAACCAGTAATTAATTAATCACACACAGGAACAGCAAGTAGCCATTGGAATTAGCATATTAGGCTATAATAGCATATGAGGTTCCACCCTCATGGCCTCATCTCACTCTAATTACCTCCCAAAGGCCCCCCTCCAAATACCATCACATTGTGGGGCAGGGCTTCAACATATGAATTTTGCAGGGACACAAACATTCAGTCCATAATGGGTATGTAATAGACAGCCAGACACTTTGTCATCTTTGAATGGAGAAAATGGGATAAAAATGCGTGAGATGGTAACTAAAATTTTATGTGGAAGTGGGAAGAAGTGGAGATCATCTTGCCAGGCCCAGTCTTCTTGATGCAGCAGAAAACAAGGGCCATCTACTGAGAGTAAGGTGGGGAGGTGGTTAGAGGGAAGTGAGTGACAAGGGAGCCTAGAGGGGTGAATTGAGGCCCAGCTGATGTCATGGCAACAGGCTGACCAGTTGTATGGTTTTCTCCAGCAGGGGTCAGCAACCAAGGTCAGGAGGAGAAGAAGCCAACTGTACCATCAATCCTGATTCCAGATTTACAAAGAGGGCTGCAGCAGACAGCTAAGTAAAGGATGGTTAAAGATGCTGGTGAAAGAAGAGTTGAGATGATAAACCACATGGCCCCTACTAGACTGGAAAGGAATAGAGGTCAAGAGGGGACTGACCAGCAGATGTGGAGAAAGGAGAGGACTAAAGGATTAATGGTCTACGTGAAGTCAATGAGCAGGTATAGTAGAAGTGGAATTATAAAAGACCAGGAAGGAAGGAAGCACGTGCATTTACAGAACTAAAATTATATAGCCATGGTCATTGGCTAACACATTCTAACAGAATCTTGACCACATGCTGTTACTTTTGAAACTTTTTCAAGAGTCAATTGTAAAATACCACACATGAAATGATTCTGCAAATTCTAAAAATTCAAAAAAAATATAATTGAAGACCCTACCCATCGTGTTGCTTATTTTTACTTTGTTTACATTGTGCCTTATGCTCTGTAGGATTTTGGTGGCTTACAAAGATATGAAAATAGAGCATGAGAGAATAAATTTAAAATAAGTAAGAGAGATGAAGTTAATAAAGTTAAAGAAGTAAGATGGAGGTGGAAATGAGGTTGGTTTATGAAGCTTAATGCTCCTTAAGTTAAGATCAATGCAATAAATTCTTCTTAGAATTTGGTGCCAGTAAAAGTTTTCTCCTGGCTGTGCACGGTGGCTCACACCTATAATTCTAACACTCTGGGAGGCTGAGGTGGGAGGATTGCTTGAGCTCAGGAGTTCAAGACCAGCCTGAGCAAGGGTGAGACCCTGTCTCTACCAAAAATAGAAAAAATTAGCCAGGTGTTGGGGCACGCACCTGTAGTCCCAGCTACCCAAGAGGGCTGAGGTGGGAGGATTGTTTGAGGCCAGGAGTTTGAGATTACTGTGAGCTATGATGGCAACACTGCACTCTACCCCAGCTGACAGAGCGAGACTCTGTCTGAAAAAAAAAAAAAAGTTTTCTCCTAACACACACTAGTATACTTCCTATTATTAAACTAAGAGAGTTACTTAACTCATTCCATTTCCATTCAGGTCTTGACTCTAGGAAACTCGGAAATAAATATTTTCCCCAATTGTAATTACTACCTTAACCCAGGTTTTTCTATAAAAACCAACATCTTGTTTCATTATTTATACCTTGCTCTTCATCTTTGATTTAATGAGGCTTTGGTGGTTTTAACTGCACGCCACTTCATACACCACTGGAGTACGTGCAACATAAATTAAAAATAAATATTCAGAAATCTCATTCCTAATTGCAGTCCAAATAGCCAACACTTTACTTAAAATTGCTAGCTCTATACTTAATTTCAAACCCTGAAAATCATTTCTCAAGTCTTCCCACTCTAAAATCTTTTTTCTGGCTTTTCTACATATGGCAAAATGTCACATGGTGAAATATCCTCCATGAGTCTAGCATACCACTGCATTTATCAGTCTATGTTTGGGAGTGGAGTGCCATTGATCACATACCATACATTAAACCTATATTAAGTTGTATTGTTTATCAGTACTATATCCTACCTGCCACTATCTATATGCATCCTGCCATTAAAAGCGAGCATCTTTAATAGCAGGCAGAAAGCCATATGTGGTTAGGTAAGAAAACTGCTTGTTTAAACCATGTCTTAGTGTGGATGACTCATTAGCCCAGCAAAATGTCTTTACCTGGTTATGCCCCCAACATGTAACCCACCAAACACCATACCTTGCTGCTGTTATATGCTTATAGGCTAACCCCAAACACCATACCTTGCTGCTGTTATATGCTTATAGGCTAACCCCAAACACCATACCTTGCTGCTGTTATATGCTTATAGGCTTCTAACTGAAAGGGAATAAAACAATATCTTCTTTATTTTTTCCTTCTTTATCTTATTTTAGTTTCCATTAAACAAGGAACAAAAAGTGCCAGAGACAGGAGGCATACCGGTGCGTTCTGTCTTTGGCTAAAGGATTTTGTCCACAGGAACCGTTAATGCCTAGAATCAGTGCTCCCATTCAAGTCCCTGGTGGTCTCCTTGTCCTAAAGGATAGCCCTCTTGAGATACTTAATAACTTCACACCTAAAACTGTTGTTCCTGGCAATTTGATGGAACAACAGGCTAGAAACTGCCATCAAGAGAGCAATAAGCCCAGTTCTAAAAACTATTAAGGAAAGCTCCTGAACACTTTATTTTTTTTTCTTTTTAATATCTGGGATAATTCAGTCCTCATATGAAAAATATTAGACCTTAAATCCATGATCTTCAACAGCCTTAACCTTATGTTATCAATCAAACCTCCTAATCAGACCATGTACACAACTAACATTTCAACAAGCTCTGTATTTTTAATTTTCTAAAACAACCAGGTGGTCCTTTTCTATAATGTTTCCAAGAGGATTCTCAACTATTCTATTTCAAATTCTCAGCAAACCAGCTTTTCTGGAAGAAGCTTCAGAAGGGTTTTTCCATTATGTAAATCCTTCATCTGCATCCTCCACTCATGACGAAAATTAAGGGATAGCTGGCAATCATAGCCAGAACAAGGTTTGCCCTTCTTACAAAAGATACGATGCCAAAACTCCTCTGGGATTAACTCTAGCTTACTCCAGACCCCTCCAAGGGAAGAGAATTTATATCTACTCCAGTTATACTCAATGCCAGATTTCCAGGAGTGGTTTTCCTCAGTGATGGAAACCAGCTGAGATATTTCTTTAACAGTTATATAGCTCTCTGTAAGGGTGACAGAAGGGTCTCATGAGTTGACATGAAACAACTGAAAACAAATTAACTACTATAAAAAGCTTCAGCATTGGCTCCAATTCCCCTTTAACAAAACCTTTTCTGATATCCTCAATAAAAAAACAACAACAAAAAAAAACCCACCCATTCGTAAGACTGTTCGTCCAATCCTCACTTGAGTACTGAATTTAAAACTCCATTCAATCCAAATACCTTTTCCTCATCAGTTGATGGTAAGAAAGGAAATCTGTTGCACTTAAATAATACATACTTGCTCCATTATTCAAGAACACTCAATTCTTCTAAAAAAGATAAGCAAAACAAACAGTATGGATGGAACTCAAGAATTGTTAAGCACAGGTAATAAGTAAGCTAACAGCTTAAGAGAAGAGGCTAAATTCACAGGATGTATTAAGTAGAGATAATGAGTGGCTCATGAGATACAGGCACATCAGAATATGTTAAATATACATAGAAAGTTAGTAACCTACAAGACACGTTAAAGATAGAATAGAAGAAATGTCTGATGGAACAAATGAGTATTACTCTTTGATTGGAAGGTTTGGAAAGACCAAGTCTTAAGGTAAAACCACAGTTGGCACTCCGAGCTGACAACTATGTTATCCTTAAATCAGCTACCTAACACAGTTCGATTGAGAATAGTTTGAGGAAGGGGCCCCAACAAATAGATAGAAGGTGTCTATGGGACACGCTTACTCTATCAGAGTGGTACAAGGGCAAGTAAACCTGCAAATAGCTTTAGCCTGCCAATTAGCTTGCCAAATAGCTTTGGGTTTTATCTGCATTTTAGGGGCAGAGGGTAGATAGGGCTACTCTTCATCACCATGGTTATGAGACTCTCTTCTCATGCTAATGCCAGTGTAATGGGTAAAATTACAGCATATAAAGCAACAGTAAGTGACCAATATGGAGTAACATGTAGTCTCGTGAGCTCCTCCTCCTCAAGGCTGGGATGAATTTTAGGGGGGCTTGAGTATAGGACCAAGAGTGAGTTCACACAGGGAAGGTTCATTGGGTGGTAAATGGAAAGGGATTCAGGGAGTACAGCAGCTGGAAATCTTTGGGGCCCCAGAGTAGGCTGCTCCTCCAAATGGAGTCACCCCAGCTAATAAAAATAAACCAAATGTTCCTGAGTCTGTCAGGCCCTACTCATAACCACCACTACCAGGAAGATAGCTTGGACTGGAGGAGAGTGCAGCTCACTCTTAGTGTGGCTGTTATGAACTGGTTTGGGCTATCAGCTATTGTGGCCATCTGCTGCTTCACTTGTTTTCTCCATTCTTTGGCAGCATCAAAGAGGTTCTAGCTGCCCAAAGGGAAGGACAATGTCAACATACATTATAACTGAATAATAGCAACAAGCATATGCCTTTTCTGTAGACATCTCTATTCTACAACTCTCAGGGTGACCCTCACTTCCAATCATGCTAGCCTCACTACATTTGCTTGGCTCCTTAATAAGCCTCTAATAAACTGCACCAAGAAACCCAGAAAGCCTACCTGCTTGGATATAGCTCAATTCAGTGTCTAAATTCAAAGCATTAGTAAATCAGTAACTCTGAAATTGCATACTTTTAAAACCCCAAAGGGAAATGAGGACATTTTTAAAACCTTAGGATGGTTGGAAATATGGCTATAAATAACTTAAAATATTCTTCAGATAGGTGTGCAAATAAATGTAAATCCTCTGTGACCAGTTCTAACAGTATCTGTTTTAGGATGTCTGGGATTTGGAAAGTGAAACTTTTGGTGCCCAAGTTTTATTAGATACTTTTCCTGTCCAGCCAGGCTAGGCCATACACATCTTCATTAGCTTCAGGACCTCCTATATTTATACCAGACTTTATCCACTCTCCATATGAGACTGACCTGTTATGACCTAATGTGTAACTTTCTAATGTTTTTGTTAATACACGTCCTTTAGATATGTTAGCTTTCCATATTTTATACATTCTAACTGATTTGTTAATGTTAGGCCTCTTGTGTGCCAGAGCTGGTAATGGTTCTGCCAAGCTCTGTGCACAGAAATTTAAATTGAAAAACAAATGCTTATAATTGTGTTTTTTATTAGGGGAACAGCTGCCCAAATCACAGAAGATAATACCAACTAAAATACATTTTTTCTTCAAAAAAATTAACATTTATAGATTTTAACTTATTACAAAATTTGAATAATTCAGAAAAATATGATGAAGGAAATGAAGTTCAAAATGCCACTAACCAGAGAAAATCAGTTTTAACTCTATGATGTATAGAGAAAAAATTGGAAGAATATACATGCATTTATGTGTTTTTTAGATAATAGAAGTCAGAGCACACAGAATATCTTTTAACCTGATTTTTAGTTATTAATATATTGTAGGCATTTTTTCATATTTTTAAAATATTCAAGAATAGGCTTTAAATGACTGCAAAAACTACACAGTCCCTGTATTAGTTTCCTAAGGTTGCCTCGTACTACAAACTGGTTGGCTTAAAATAACAGAAATGCATTGTCTCACAGTTCTGTTCTAGTCAGGAATTGAAATCAAGGTGTCAGAGACCCCTACAAGGTCTCTGAAACCTGTAGGGGAATATTTCCTTATCCCTTCCTCATTTTTGGTATTGCCAGGAACTTTGTTGTTCCTTGGCCTGTAGCTGCGTAACTCCAATCTTTGCCTTCCTTCTCACATGGCATTCTTCCTGTGTATCTCTCTTCTCTTCTCATAAGGACAACAGTTATATTGGATTAGAGGACTGCCCTAATCTAATATGATGTCATCTTAACTAAATTACGTCTGCAACAACCCTATTTCCAAATAAGGTCACATTCTGAAGTACTAGGGGTTAGTACTTCAACTTCTTTTCTGGAAGAGGAGACACAATTCAATCCTGAACAGTCCCCTATGGTAGAACACAGGTTTTTCAGTGGGGTTTTGAGAGTACAGGGGTAGTTTATTTGTTTGTTTGGTTTTTGCTGTTATATTTAATGCTGTAGTCTGTGAAAGTAATTTTAATCACTAGGTAATATTTCATGACTCATTAGTCCTCACAACAACCCCATCCCCATTGTACAGAGCGAAAACTGAGGAGTCAATATAATTAAATAACTGCCTAAGGACACTCAGATAATAGAACAGCCACCAGGCCCTCTGGCTCACAGTCTTTGAGATTAATCATACTCTACTGTAGGGAATGGGATAGATCCAATGCAAACTTAATCAAGAGGTCAAAATGATTGATCACTGAGCAATCAGGCATTCTTTGTTTATCTCAATCTTTAAGTACTTTAGACGATCTTAAAATCTATTTTCCCCCAAAATTTGTCCTGAGTCTCAATTTTGCTATCCTGAACTCTAATGATGCAACAGTATCTAGCATCCAAATCTTATTTATAATTTACAAAGTACATCAATATCTATTGTCATATTTAATTCTATCTAATAAAGGGATATTATAATCATCAGCAAACTTAGTAAGAGCATTCTGGAGTAAAATATTACTCTCTTTTTCCCAGTTTTTTAAAAAATGTCTCCTACTATTTTAACTGTCCTTAAATAGCTTTCATATCCTGCATTAAATTAATTAAAATTATTTATGCTACTTATACTATTTATAAGGAGATTCACTTTTATTATATTTTATAGGTATATCTGTAGTCCCCAAACCCCGAGTGTGGTCCGTGGCCTGTTAGGAACCAGCAGGCAGCAAGTGAGCGAAGCTTCATCCGTATTTACAGCCGCTCCCCATCACTCACGTCACTGCCTGAGCTCCAGCTCCTGTCAGATCAGCAGTGGCGTTAGATTCTCATTGGAGCGCAAACCCTACTGTAAACCGCGCATGCGAGGGATCTAGGTTCAGTGCTCCGTATGAGAATCTAAGGCCTGATGAGCTGAGGCGATGATGCTAGCACTGGGGAGCAGCTGCAAATACTGATTATCATTAGCAGGGAGGTTAACAATGTAATAATAATAGAAATAAAGTATACAATAAATGTAATGCACTTGAATCATCCCAAAACCATGCCTCCTCCCCAGTCCATGGAAAAATTATCTTCCATGAAACCAGTCCCTGGTGCCAAAAAGGTTGGGGACCACTGGGTATATGAAGCACTAGAAACTAAAGATTTAGTCTATATGCTGTAATTGTGCTGAACTCTTATTAGTATAATGGTTTTTAGTTGATTTCTTAGGGCTTTGTAAATACATAGTCATGTATGCATTTAGTAACATGTTATTCATGTCATCCTTTGTATTTTTCCCACTCATAGTCCTTTAGCAAACATCTCTAATACTGTTAATTAAGAGTGTTGGATAGAAGGCATGTCAACATTTTTCCTCTCTCTCCTTTCAAAAGTTCTTGTTTTCTAAGTTAGACGAAATCTCTCCTTTCTTCCTGTGGTTTCCATGGTGATTGTCCAACACCTTTTCTTTTGGTGTCTGTATTGGTTTGCTAGGACAGCCATAACAAAGCACCACAACGTTAGTAGCTTAAACAACAGAAATGTATTCTCCGGAGGCTGGAAGTCCGAGATCAAGGTGTCAGCAGGGTTGGTTTCATTCTGAGGCCTTCCTCCTCCCTCTGTGTCATCACATGGTTTTCTCTGTGGTCGTGTGGGTCTATGTCCTAATCTCCTCTTTTTATAAGGACACCAGTCACGTTAAATTAGGATCTGCCCCTGTGACGTCATTTACCTTTAATTACCTCTTTAAGGCCCTATCTCCAAATACAATAACATTCGGAGGTACAGGGGGTTAGGACTGCAACATATGAATTTTGGGGTAACACAGTTCAGCCCATAACCATGCTACTACTATGCACAGATTTATCTCAATCTGTTTTCCAGATTCATGAGGTCTATTATATTAATGTTACAGTTTACAACTAATTCAAATCTCCAGTGCTCTAAGCCTACCCTTCTTAGCCTGCCTTGGTTTTTTTTTTTGGTTTTTTGGGTTTTTTTGTGTGTGTGTTTTTTTTTTTTTTTTTTTGGTATTTCTGCAGCATTTCCAAGTGCTGCAGTCATTCATCATCACTGCATATTTTTATAGATATTATGTTTTCTTTTGTATCTTCTCCAGTAGATATCATCATTCAATCTTATCTCTTTGTGATTCTTGATATTTGCTCTCCACTCCTACCAGTGTAAACGCCTGGTCCTGAAAATGTGTTCTTCCTCTTCAGTGTTAAAATACTTTACAATTACACCTGGTTTTCTTTATTTTAAATTTTCATTTATTGTGTTCAAAGGTTATTTTCCCCTTGTGGTATTTATTATGACTTTTGTTATTCTTCTGCTATTATTTTGATGTGTTTAGACCACAGGGGGCATCTTACAATGTTAATCTTGTTAGAATTTTCCTGAAAGTCCTTCTCTTATAAAATATTCACACCAAAATAGTCTGTTCCATGCTGCAGAAATCAGAACTCTTAGGGCTCCATTCAAAATAATTCTCAAAGCATTTGAGGTACGAAGCAAGGAGAGCGAAAGGGAAGGGAATTAAATTACTAATACCTGCTACATGCTAGAAACTCATAATCTCATTAAATACAATCCTAAAAACTGGGTTAAATTATTTATCTCATTTTACAGATGAGTAAGTTGAAGCTCAGAGAACTTACTGATTTTCTCAAGTTCATATATGTAGTAACTGATAAAGCTCAGAGTCAGAATTAATCTGTATACTCCCAAACCCAGGCTTTCCCTGTTACTTCATATAAACTCCGATCTCTCCTTAAATATATTTTTACTACGTCAAGTTTCCCTGAGCCTCTCTAAATAGGGTAATGATGAGAACACAAGTCAAGTGCCAACATAATCACAATAGACTGTGAAGCGTTTGCGTGCACCTTTCTAGCCTTCCTCTCTCAACAACAGTTTAAAATGGTGGTGTTCAGGCACTCATTGGAAAATTTACTGCGATTTATCACTTGTTTTAATGAGTGAACTATCAGACATTTGCAAGTTCAGTTCAATAGTGCATATTAGCACTTTCTGCAAGCCAGACACTGCACCAATCGCTGAGAATACATGGATGAATAAGACGTGCTCATTTGCTGTTGAAAAACTTATGGTTTAGGAGTCAAGTAGGGAGGAGGACTGCTGGATATGAGACATGTTTGGGGGGTGTTTGCCATGTTGTTCCCTTCTCAAAGAACATTCTCCAGGACATGGTCTCTACTGATTAGGAGACAGCAGGTGCCCCTCCTCACCACCATACTCTATCCCACCATCCCTCACCCCCAGCTGGATCAGGGCAGACACCTGACTATAGGTTGATTGGCAATCCGTGGGACCTCACAAAAAGGTAAGGTGGCCCAGTCAGATTTCTCTGCCAAAAATACACAGCCAGGCCTATGAGAAGCAAGTGTAAAAGAAGGCAGTAAATGAAGAGAATATGTACTCATGTCATTGAAGGAGAGCTAATTCCTGCTGCCCAGTTCCCCAAAGTCGACCAGGATCTTAAGACTCTTCCTGACACCTGTTGTTCTATTGTCCATTCTGCCAAGATGTTGCTGTGGCCTGCCAGCATCCTTAAAGACAAACACCACTTTTAGTATGGCTAGATAGATTGATTTCTGTCACCTGGAAGTAGATGAGCACCAACTAACCCAAAAATGTAACTAAAATATAATGTAACTATAACAGACATATCAACAGGGTTCCATGTCTGTGCCAAGAAAGAGCTCCTGACCCAGCTCCAAAGGAATGACCCCTGAACCACATCCTGAGAAACTGTAGGCCAAGCAAACACACAGAAAGAGGGAGGAAGATGAAGCCAAAGGTAAACACGGGTCAAGGAGGAAAAATTCCTATGGTTACCTACACTCAGACTAACTAGTAAGCCAAATCATCAAAAAATCATGTATCTGGGAAAGTCAGTCAAAAACATTTATTGATTACCTGCCATGAACCAGTATGTTATGCAAATGGGTAAAATAGAGTCCTTGCACTAAAAGAAGTCATGGTCCAGCATCAATGGATTTGCTCTCAACACAAAGACTGATGAGAAGTCAGCAACTATTTAATAGGCCTTGGTTGATGGTGTTTTATGAGAAGAATAGTATTTGTTTACTTTGGAGTTTTTACACCCATTTATATCTTATTAAAAGCAACATTATACTAATAGGTAATACTGAAGTAGTGCTTTATATATGCCAGGCACTTTTCTAAGCCCTTTACAAATACTAACTCATGGCTGGGAGCGGTGGCTCACACCTATAATCCTAGCATGCCGGGAGGCCGAGGCAGGAGGATCGCTTGAGGTCAGGAGTTTGAGAACAGCCTGAACAAGAGACCCCCATCTCTACTAAAAATAGAATGAATTAGCCAGACATGGTGGGGCACACATGCAATCCCAGCTACTCAGGAGGCTGAGGCAGGAGGATCGCTCGAGCCCAGGCGTTCAGGTTACTGTGAACTAGGCTGACGCCAGGCACTCTAGCCTGGGCAACAGAGCAAGATTGTCTCAAAAAAAAAAAAAAAGAAAAGAAAAGAAAATGCAAATATTAACTTATGTAATGCTCAAAACTCTATAAGGTAGGCCCTGTTACTTACTATTATCCCTGTTTCACAGATGAGCAAACTGAAGCACAAAATATGGTAAGTAACTTTCCCCAGTCACACAGCTAGTAAGTAGTAGAACTGGGATATGTATCCAGTAATCTGAGAATCCACATACTTAACCACTACTTCATGCTGCTTTTAATAATAATAAACTAGAAATGATATTAAAATTACCACACTTTCACAAACAATTTTTTTGTTCATTTTATTATGTTCCTTTGTAGAACTTGGCCATAGGGATGCAAAGCTGACCACTGATTAGATACTATTTTGTATCCTGTTTAATTTAATAGTGCCTCAAATATTTCATAATATGCTGATCTTCATAATTATCATTTTAATGGAGGCATAATGTTCCATAAATTTGTTGTACCATGGTATAACCATTCCCCTGCCATCCAAATTCCTAGTTCTTCCCATTTTTCCATCTCTTTGCCATTATAAACAATGGTGGAATGCATATCTCAGTACATATATCTTCCTTTTTTCCCTCCTCTTAAATTATTTCCTTAGGATAAATTCCCTGGGTTGAGATTCCCAGTAAATGTTCAAGGGCATTTTTATGATTCCTGATATATAGTCAGACTACTTTCCAGAACCCAGCAATGGAAGACTGAAAATTTGCAAATGAGTCCATTTTACCACAATTTCATAAAAACTGAGTATTATATCTATATTTTTAATGGTTACTCGTTTAGTAGGTGTAAGTTGTGTGTTTTTTTAATTTATATTTTATTTGTATTGCTTACTGAGGAGTTTAATATTTTTCTAGTTGCTTATTTACTGCAGTTCTTAATGAGAAAACTGTCTTTACTTAAGTTTTATCCAATTATCTATTGAGAATGTAATAATTTTTCTACCAGTATGAATACCTTTAAGAAAGTCATTAATCCTCTCTTGTCATACTTTGTGTGTTTTTTCCTGAATCTGTTTACCCGGAGTGAGCTTTCCAAGGTCCTGGAAGGCAAGCCACTGAGACACTGCTCAGAGACACCTGGGCTCTGAGTCCAGTTTTTCCCCATAGATGAGGCTGTGTACTCGAGGAGGCTGAGTTTGACTGAAGAGGGCCGGTCATGGTGGCTCACACCTATAATCCCAGCACTTTTGGAGGTCAAGGCAGGAGGATCACTTGATTTCTGGAGTTTGAGACCAGCCTGAGCAATAAAGCAAGAACCTGTCTCTACAAAAAATAGAAAAATTAGCCAGGCATGGTGGCACATGCATGTAGTCCCAGCTACTCAGGAGGCTGAGGCAGGAGGATGGTTTGCACCCAGGAGTTCAAGGCTGCAGTGAGCTGTGATCATACCACTGCACTCCAACCTGGGCAAAAAGAGCAAGACCCCGCCTCAAAGAAAAAAAAGAAAAAAGAAGAAGAGAGCTTGATATGCGTAAACACCTCCTTAAGTTTAAGTGAATCAATTTTTGTGTAATTCATCCCTGGATGGTGATTTAAGTTCTCAGTATAAAAAGGCTGAGGCACAGATGTAAGCTACTCAGACCTGGAGAATCTATATATTTTTAATACAGATAAATCTTTCATTTTCCCCTTGTGCTTTCTTTTGTCCCTTCACACACTGGAAAGGATCATTCTTTCCAAGGTACATGAATATGCCCAATTTTATATCATCCCAAAGCTTATATTATGTTTTTAAGTTTAACTATTGAATTCATCTGGGACATAGTTTGTTACATAATATGTGATATAGATCTAAAAGAGTTTGTTGTGTTTCTAAATATTGTTGGGAAACCGGCTATTAAATGAGCATTCCTTTCCCTATCGCTCTGTAGTAACTACTATATCACACATTCAATTCATAAATATAATTGCATCTGTTTCTGGGGCTTTCTGTCCTATTTATGCCTACTTCTAGCTATACATCCAGAGATACAGTTTAATTATTGTTTCTAACATGGTTTACATCTGGGACTAACTCCCCCTCATCACTTTCCTTCTTCAGTAATACTGGTATCCCGAGATTTTTTTTCAAAATGTTTTAGAATGATTTTTGTCAAGAAAAGATCTGGTAGATTTTTTATTCTTAAATTTATAAATGAACTTAATAAAAATGTACAATCTTTACAATATGAATTCTTCC
Organism: Propithecus coquereli; assembly: GCF_000956105.1. Classification (NCBI taxonomy): domain Eukaryota; kingdom Metazoa; phylum Chordata; class Mammalia; order Primates; family Indriidae; genus Propithecus; species Propithecus coquereli. The sequence goes on along the minus strand of NW_012148197.1, from coordinate 2,914,776 downwards.
ATTCAGGAAACACATCTATTCACTCAAGCTTCAATTATATCTCCAATGAAATCTGTTGTTCTCTTTATGTAGGTCACAGCCGTCCCTAGTGAAGCTTATTCCTAAGTATTTTATATCTTTGTCACTGTAGTGAATGAGATCTTTTCATTATATTCTCTAGTTACTTATTGTAGATATACCAAAATCTGTGTTATAGAGCTGATATAACATTCTTTTGAAGAATGTTTCTGTATCTTCTGCAAACCATTGTGAAAAAAACATTGTTCATGATATCATCTCATGTCCCTTTAGGCAATAAATTCTTTCCAGGGGTCAAAAAAAGAAATTTTTTCCCCCTGGAACAAACCTAACCCAATGACAAGGGCTCTCTAAGTATTTTACTTATTTATTTTGTTTGTTTTAGCAGCCAAAATATTAAAAGCTTAAGTTCATGTTTAACTGCAAAAATTAACTAAACCTAGATGCCTGGCACACACCGTTTTCTGTTCCTTTTCATTGGTTTTGGTTTGACTCATATTTTTAATTGTCCTGTTTTAATTCTGCAATCTACCTCAAATTGTCTTTGGAAGTAGGCAGTTAGCCTAGGAAGGCTATGTACCTTAATATGCGCATTCACAAGTAATTAAGCTATATGGTAATTGAATAGTATTATTCATCTGTTCTTAATTATATATGCTAAAAATGGAGTAATCAACCTTCTTCCTTCAGGACACACTGTATATCTGCCCCTTTGTATCCCACTCAAGAAAGCATTACAGAGTATAAGAGTGATCCTACATGGTCACCTTGAATCCTCCTTCATTTATAAGAAAACCATAACCGTTTTTCATAAACTTTGGTACCACTAACATATTTAATAATAAATTGTTTACGGTACAATTTATACTGGTCAAGGTGCAGCAAACAGCATATCATCAAGACACATCCAGGACACGAATAAGGGAGGAATGGTGAGGAGATGATTTCGGAGAAGTACCTTGACAAGGTTAAGTCAGTTGTGCACAGTTCCTGAGTTACCACTTCTGAAGCCTTCACCATACCCGTCAGGGAAAATTAACCACTTTTTATTCTGAGTTCTGATGACCCTTTAGAACTACACCCTTTCCTCCACAGGAGCCCTTCCCACACCCACAGGCTACGCTCTGCCCTGTCCTATGCAGCTCTGCATCCACGCCACAGCACGTCGCTTTACAATGACCCATTCTGGAGTCTGCTCACTGCATGTTCCTTGAGAAAAGAGACGAAGTCAGATTCACCTTTTTATCTCCAGTGCCCAGCCTGGTACCCAGCACTTCTGACCTTGCATCGGATCTTAGATACTGCTTCACACTGTTGTCTCCCATCAAGAAAGAGCTTTGTATCAGCAGCCCTTATCCCTCTCTGCCTGCTCAGGACACGCCATATTCCTGGACATTCAGTCTAAGGACTTGATAAAAACTGGTGGTGGTGCACAGTCCACTGCCTACACCTTCCTGTCCTAGCTTTCCTGGGCCACTTTTGGATCTTCATTCCTAGGCCTTCCCTTGGGTCCCTGGACCTCTCTGACACCTCAAAGGCACTAACACCAGTGCAACTTCTTGCACTGCCTCCAAAGTTTCTCCAGAACATAACAAAAGGATATCAAATTCCGAATAAATCTAAGTAGTTTTCCAAATGTGGAGAGAATCAAGCTTTAGAGAAAACACAGGCCAACCTATCTATGAATGAGTTCCCTTCCACACATAAGCAATGCATAACCTTTTCAACCCATAATAGTTAGCCCCTAATGCATCCTTCTCCTGGCCTATCTCATCAAAACTGCTGGTGGTTTGAAATAATCTAACCCTCCTTTATGAATATGAGTTGTCTTCTCGAGAAACCTCTATTTCTCAGAAACCTATCTAATCACAAACTGACATAAGATCGGCTGAGTCATAGTTTGTTTCCAGATTCTAGGGCTCAGCTCACATCCAATGGTCAGAGTTTATTCCCTGTGAGGTCATCTGTCTACTGGAAAAATCTCATGTACCTGGCAACACTAGAGACAAAACTGTCCCTCAGAAGGGAAGCTTTTGGACAAAAGAAGCTTCATCCCTTTGGTACAAAGGCTTAAAATTTTTAAATGCTTTTAGATAGAAAACTTTATAAATATTATTCACATTTCTCCTTTTGCTTTCATAAAAAAAGAATGCTGAACAAAATTTTACAGTTTCTTGTTAACTGAGATTATGTAATATAGATATAAAGGTAGTGGAAGTCATAGGATTTAACTCTCATGGAATGCTGTCCTCTGAAATTTGTGCTGGAATTCCTGTGCCCCTAACAGGGTATTGAAGAGTGAGGCTTCTGCCCTTCTCTGCAGAGCAGGATTTGGGTTCTTCCAATTCTTTCTTTAACTTCCCATCGCTACTTCTTTTCTATCTTTCTTATTTTTATTCTCTGCTCTCTTCTCTACCCTTTATCCCTTCCCTTCCCACAGCCCTGCGAAACTGAACAGCTCAGAAGTCTGACTTGCTGGAGAGTACTGCATTCTATTCCCACAGTCTTCCGGAGCACACATCAGCCGTTGTCACCTCTACCCTGGAGCTAGCACCAAGGACCTCCGTTGGACCTACAACACCAAGCTTCCTACTTTCCTCTCCAGCTCTACTTTATCATTGTTCTTAACTTCAACACTCTCACAGATAATCCATCCAACATCCGGTCCCCACCATTTGTTGACCTTTTTAGCACCAATGATCACTCTTTGCCCCCTTCAGGCATCCATTCACAGAGACCATCCAAGGGACAGCCCACACTCCAGCATCTCAATTTCAAAGCTCCTGCTCTCTGACCACTGTGCCCTACGGTCCGGCACACTTATACCAGCACTCAAGCACTCCCAGAGTCCTCCAACCCTAAAAGACCTCCATCACCATCCCTGATACATAATATTGGCCCCATCATTTTTCTTATTCTTTTTTTCTTATTTATTTTTAGAGACAGGGTCTTCCTCTGTTACCCAGGATGGAATGCAGTGGCATGATCATAGCTCACTGCAGCCTTGAACTCCTGATCCTTCTGCCTCAGCCTCCCCAGGAGTTGGGACTACAGGTGTGTACCACCATGCTTGGCCAATTTTTTTTATTTTTTGTAGAGACAGGGTCTTGCTATGTTGTCCAAGCTGGTCTCAAACTCCTGGCTTCCAGTGATCCTCCTGTCTCAGCCTCCCAAAGTGCTGGGATTACAGGCGTGAGCCACTGTGCTCAGCCCAATTTTTCTTATTCTCTATCACCCACCCTCATATCCTCGCTTATCCCCTAACTAGACTAAAGGACATGATCTGGCACTATAAATATTCCCTGCAAACGTCCATAACTCCCTGGCTCCTCCCTGGGTAAAACTCCAATGCTGGTTAAACCCAACTGTGCACTGACTCCATGTCTCTACCCAAACAGTTAAATGTTGCTGAAGAAAATTGCAGAACCATTCTAACTGGACTGATTTCAAATGTATAATCACAGATCTCAAAACAGAACTCAATACTGCCAGACAACTTACTTCCCTAGGAAATGTGTTTGCCCAACTTCTGAGATAATTATTCACATCTCTGCTCTTCTCAAATTTCCGACCTTCCTTCCCTCTTTTCACACTCTTGGCTAATGACCTTGCTCTTCACTTCATCGAGAAAAGGGATGCAATCAGATTAGAACCACCTCATCTTTCAACCGTCAATCCCACCAACCTTCCAGGATCTGTACTCAAATACTAGGCCCTCATCTCTGTTAAAAATGGAAGAAGATAGATGAGGTCCTGTGCCCTGTGATTGCATCATCTCTCATCTTAAAAACATCACTGGTACACTCACCCCACCTTACTTTCATTCCTGTTAGCATTCAACCCTGGCTCAGCGTCTCTCCCAAGGCTGCAGTGTCTGAAGACTGGACTGCAGCTTGAGGATCCCTTGCAAGCTCACTCACACTGCTGCGGGAAGGAGGTTTCAGTTTCTTGCCAGGTAGGCCTCTCTATAGTGCTGCTCAGAACACGACTTCCCCCAGAGAAAGAGGAGACAGGGAGGGAGAGAGAGTGCCCGTGCATGAGAGCTCACATCAAAAACAGAATCCGCAGTCCTTATATAACCTCCTCAGAAGCGGCTCTCATCTCTTTGATTGTATTCCATTCATTAGAATCAAGTCATTAAAACCAATACTGGGAGTGAAAGGACAAAGAAAGCTTCACCTCTTGAAGGGAAGAGTATCAGAGAATTTATGGACATATTTTAACAACCACTACTGTTTAAGAACTTTAAGTAATTCTAAATTCCATAACAAATCGAAACAAATTTCCTCCATCTAGCATATTTTCTGAGCCCTCTCTAAACAGCCCTACTTCCAACCCAGTATCACCCCATCTCTTCTGCCAGTTCAAACCTTTTATTACCTGTCTTGTTTATTCCTGCAAATGTTCACACTCTATCTTTTAGCACACCTTCTTCAGTGCTTTTATAAATAGTTCTGATTATAATACCAGGAATTGACTTAAATGTTGTGGATGTAAATATTTACAACTCATTTTGTCCGTGACCTACATAACTATGATTTCACTCCTCGAGAGCCAGGACCAAGTCTTCTACTCAATTTGTATCCTCCACAGTGCTTGTGTATTGGGCTATGTACAATCACGAATGAATCCATCAATCTAGCTAGCTATAGAAAGACAATAACTTCAAAATAAAATTAAATATTATATATCACTTGTCAACCATTCAATGTCTTTATAACACTGTTTACATTATGGGAAATTCACTGTGTCAGGTTTTGCTTGGTTTCACAACTCTAAACCTTTCCCTTTCTCCTCCTATATCCATGTCCTCCTTAGAACCATTTGATTTGGAGACTCAGTCTGCTCCAATCTCTTGAACCAATCCACACTCCTAACCATGGGTGTGAGGACACTAATTTGTCTAATCCTAGACCTAGCCTCAACTTTGCAACTGTACTCTGATCACTGGCTTCAGCACTGTTTCAAAACCCACTTTTTTGACAGCAAGGCCCCAAATGCCACAGCACAAAACATCACACTGTGAATCATATGGTTTTCCATCAGCTTACTGACCTTTCTCCAAGACCCGCCCCAGGCCAGGAGTTACTTGTACTTCTACGTCTCGACCTGTGCAAATCTGTCATAAGTTGGAATGAATCAGGACCAGGCTTCACATATGAAAACCAGCTCATTATCAAGCAAAAATGATTCTGCCAATAGATTTCATTATAATGCAAACTCAAGATTCTGGAAGATTTTATTTTCTATTCTAAAGTATCTTCTTGCTTTCTTTGTAATTAACTGCAAAACCAAGTATGTATACACAATTCAGCAGATTATCACATCTTAAATCAGCTTAAATGAAGAGAAATTACATTCTCAGCTCACTTTCAGGACATATTAACCTATAGCTGTAATTTATATCTGTCATAAAAGATAAAGTCATGGACATAAAATTAAAAATATTAATTTGAGGATAATTTTCTCAAAAAGGTAAAGCAAGGGAAAAAAGAATCCTTTCAAACTTTGATCTATGTCAAATCCTTGGAAAAAAAGGTTTTCTGATGGTCTAAGGGAAAGACTTACGTACTTAGATAAGTCATTTATGATATATTATGTCCTGCTTTAGAAGAAACTGCTCATTACTCTAACAAGTTGTTGAGCTGAACGTGTATTTTGCATATTTTCAACTTCATCGTTGTCATTCCAGAGTTTTTAAATGCTCTGTAAAAGCTGAATTACATATTCATTGCATTTTCAAAATCCAACTTTCCTTCTTTTTCCATTTTATATCAAGACTTCTCATTGTCAATGTAAATTTAAATTTACATAGTACAGTACTCTATGCTTTACAAAGTGCCTTCATAGTCATTTCCTTACCCCACAACAACTCTTAAAAAGGAGACAGAACACATGTCGTTATCCAAATTTTCTAATAAATTAGTAAATTTATTTATACTTGCTTTTTTTCATTCTTTCATTTATTCGGTCAACATTTATTTGACAGCTATTATGTGCCAGGCACCATTCTAGGTACTGATGATGCAGCCCAGAACAAAACAAAGTCACCATCCTCAGGAAACTTATGTGTTGGCAGGAAGGGATACAATAAATCAGTAAACAAGTAAACAAGGAAGCTTAGATTCAAACCCTGGTTGACTGATTACAAATTTAGAGGTTTTTTCAGAATACCACTCTGCTTCCCTGATCCAAATTATCCAATGCAAAAACTCTTTTTGCCATGAATTTGTTAGTTTGATTTCTTCTTGGACTCATCTCTCTCCGAGCTTCAAAAAGGTCTCAGATTTTTTCCATTCCCTGAAATAATTCAGTTGTCAACTGCCAAAGCATCATTTAATAACCACCATGTTCAGAGCACTATGGTAGATATTAATAATTAGGGGAGACTACCCCCTCTACCCCCTCCCAAAAAAGAGAAGTAGTAATTGAAAATTAATCTAAAATGAAAACATATACATACCTGGAAAAATACATACCCATGAAGTTTTAAAGCACAAATTAATATCCTGCAAGAGCATACTCATTTCATTGTTAGCAGTTGTCTGCCTACACAGGGTTTCTACAGGACGGCATTTCAAATTACTCCCCTTTGCCTGTTTTCCATCTCATTCCAGTCACTAGTAAGTTAACTTGTTCCATGTATCATTAGTAATTCATGACTTGCTTGTGAAAGTGCAGGGATAGCACTACTACAGACCTAATACAATGAATATCTTATTAGGAAGAAATTAACAAATGAATTGTTGCTGATCAATAGGCATTGAAGAGAAAATTACAATGACAGTAAAGCCTAAATAATTTATACACGATATTGATTTTTTCATTACATTAATTATTCTTTATAGCACACATAAGGAACTTGGAAAATAAAACCTCAAAGCAAAGAAATTTATCTGCAGTGGTGTTTTGGGCTTAAGTCTGAATTTAAAAGACAAAGAATGGGCCATGATAGTTCACAAATATTTTTAAAATAAGAATGCACTCAATAATAAATTGGACACTTCCAAGGTACATGAGTTTCTTCATGTTTCAGAAGTTTTTATGCACAAGTATCTTTGATATTTATCAACAGAAGTGGTAGAATTGTTTATTAATAGAAATGTTAGAAATAGAAATATCCATTAACCCACCTCTTTCATTGCATATATGGAAGGCACAAAAGCTGTATGGGAAAAAAACACCTTCCTCCCAGATCTTTTAAGTTAACTGGACTTAAATCTGGTTCAACAGAGTACAGGTTCCTCAGAACTAATAACTTTCACAGCCAGCACAAAACAACTCCTGAGGCAATTTTATCATGGCAAGTAACTCTTCCCACAGAGACAAGGGCCTGAAGATGATCCTCTTGTTTACAGGCCACTGCTGTCTTTAGCCATGTCATAAAATGGTGTAGAGGTGGGAAAAGACAGCAACAAAGGGCAACAATGACAAAGAAGATGCAGGTTGGTCTATTCTCCATGAATGACACTGTTCCCAACTACTCCAAATCCCCTCCTATGGATGGGAGAAACAAACTTAACATACCTGCACCAATCCTGATAGATGTACTGCATACAGACATTGCACTGGATATTGTTTTTGTCATCTATAACTACATACGCTGAGTAGTATTTCACTGACGGTATTTTGGCTCTCAGAATTAAAGCAGTGAATTGATGGTTCTTGTGTCAAGTTTTGTCAGATACCAATTTTATTTAAATATTTTTAGTATCTAATATTAGGAGATCTTCATAATATTTTGCACAGAAAGGTGCATGCATGTATACTTTCAGCATAGCACATCCCACTCCCAAATAAATATGGAAATAACTGTTTAAAAAGTTCTTTAAAATTAAAATTAAAATCATTAGAATAGTCTTGAATGTGACACAATTTTTTTCCTTCCCTCACCTTTTATTTTCAGAGACTTAAAGCTTGTAAGTATTACCCTAAAGAATCTTAATGCTCTTGGAAGAAAATCTAAGCAACAGAAAGCATCTAATCTCATAAATGTTCTTGCAAACTACAGCCAGTTTTGCAAACTACTTGTCATGCCTTAATTTTGTTATAAAACTCTAAATTTATAAAATGCCACACATAAATATAACATAAAATGTGTGTTGTCTACTGTGCATCAGAATACAGATCTAACTGTCGAAATCTGTCACTATCATCAGCTGATTCTGAGACACTAAGATGACAAATACCAAATTTGGCATTATTTTTATTACTCAGCGAAAAGTCACTTGTCTATGGTAACTGTTCCTTTGTTGAGTGGTCCTTTGCTGCATTCATCATTCTTTAGGTGGAGACTAATGGTCCATGCAAAAAATATGCGGTACAAGTACTAAAATATAGGTTATGTGTTCTTGGTCTCATTTGTAGAACACAACCAAGGCATCTATAAAAATGAATTAGAAGAAATTTCGAACAATTTTAAGACACTGCACATGTTAGTGTCCATTTTCATCTCTTCCATCCCCAAACCCTAATTCCATTCTCCATCATTCTCTGCCTTGCTGAAGGCTGCAGGATGCATCAACTAGCTTTTTCATCCTTTAGCTTCCAAGGGGATTCACTCAGTGGAAGACAACAAAAGGAGATGGACAGGTGGGAGGAGAAAGTGCTCAAGATATGTCTTCCCCCCACCATTCATTCCTCCACCCCTTCCTCTCTGCTTCAGCTCCATAGTTCTGGCAGTGGCTGCTTTCTACAAATAGCTCCTGTCCAGAAGCCTCTTTTTAGGTTCCCTCCTACCACTGAGACTGTAGTTTCTGCCAGCCTCCAGCCAACAGCAAATACTGATAACACCATTCTCTCCCTTTGCCACTTCAGACCCAGTGGGGTTAACAGTTACCTCTTGTTACTAGTTACAAGGACCTTGAGGTCCAATGTTAGTTCCTTTATCCCTGTCCATACCTCTGTAACTAGTCCCTTCAAAATCCCAAAGTGTGCCTCTGTTTGCTGCCAGGATTCTGATTAATAAAACTTCCAATGCTTTAAAACAGCAACATGATACAGAAAACAGTGTATAAGTAAATAAATGTACATCATCAGTTGCATTGACATACACTAGCGCTCCAAATCAGATAGCCTCCCGGATAGTTGATTACTTCCCATAAATGCACTAATGAGACAAACCATTGCATACAAGATAAATTTCTGTCTTCTACATTCAATATTACCTTCTTTCTGATTCAGTTCTTCCAGGAATTCATTCTTCACCTTGACTACTTTTGTCCTTCTTTCCCTGCTTGGTAGCATTTTTCTAATTTACACCCTACATTATCACTGTCTGTCCTCTCTTCCTTGGCATGTCACCTTGTTCTTTACTGTATTATACGGATCTTACCTTCAAGTTTCCATACACACATTAAGTTATAGCGTATCACTGTTTAAAATTATGTTGACTCTTCTTTCTAGGCCTATGTTTTCACATTTGAAGTGAACCATAAAATTCTGCAAGTTTCTAGAGCCTGCAAAATACAGATGCCATCATCTGGGTTTATAGTTATATATCTAGAACCTTTAATTATTTGGAAGAAATACTCTGTAAATCTAATAAACAAATACCAAAGACATCAAGGTGATTAGCATTTATACCCTCTTACATTTATAAAGTAACTAGAAAAGCAGGGGCAAACATGAATACACAGTGTAAAATGCAAGGTTCTGAAAACAAATGACAGAGTACTTATCAATAAAAGCACGGTAAGATATGAATAATAGCAATGAACTACAAATATTTATGTGCCCACAGGCAACTAATTCAATTTCACTGCAGGACTGCCTCATGTATGAATTTAATTGCATATGTTTAAACATTTTTATTACTGTTTCATTAATTTCCCATAAAAAATAAAGTGATATGCTGAAAAAAAGTCTGTGAGTTTCCATTCATTCAACAGCATTCATTGAGTGCCCACTGAGTATCCACAGTATCCTAAGAATTATCATTAACTTTAATCATTTATAGCTTCTCTTTTGCATCACAGCTTGCAAGTTCATTTTTGCATTATTCAGGATGAAAAGTTCCAGATTCAAAAAGGATAGTATAGGTTTACCTATCATTTTATTTTTATGCAAAATAACATGTATGTATAAGATGAGTCCCAAGAGAAAATAATAACAGCTAACTCTTTTATGATTTCCACACTATGGGTCAGGCTCTATCCTAAGAATGCCACATGGATTATTAATGCTCACCATGAGAGCATGCTCTTATTACTCCCATTTTCCAGAGAAAGAAATTGAAGTGCAGAGCAGATAACTGACTTAAACCAGTGTCATATGACAGTAAATGGTTGAATCAGATTAAAATCCGGGTAGTTTGACTTCAGAATCCCCACTCTTAAACATTATCCTACTTACATTCACAAATCAGGCATCAGCACAATTTCCAGTGATTTCCAGTGGCTGATAGGTTTGTCATCGTTTTCTCCAATTTCTCTTAAGAACTTTTTTCCTAATGCATCATCTCTTTCCCTTGTTTTCCAGTATCACAATCTCCAACCACCACCACTTCAACCATCTGGCTTTGACCAGAGGTTCTATATACCTCTTACATACTCCCACCCTACGTCAAAGTTCACATCCTCTCAGTTTAGGCTGATTTTTTTCTAAAGTGAAAATGAATGATGAGATTAACCTTTCCAAGAGGCAAGTACATCTGCTCATATCCAAATGAATTTCTGACTTGCGGCATACTGTCTAATAGGAGAAACCTCCTAAAATGGTCCAATAAGCCCTGGTCTCCATAATTACTTTTATTCCTATTCTAGGAGTAAATCTAGCAGGGAGTTGGCATCTGGCTTATTATGGAAGGCAACCAGTAATAATTAGAATTTGCACCTGAAATAATAAAGTCATAATAAAAATACTCGATAATTCCATCTTCTGCTCAAGTTATTCTTGTATTTTTTAAAGGAAATCCAATCACTGAGCATCTTCTACATGTTAATCTCTGTGCTGGGCACTTTACATGCATTTTATTGAGCAACTGTATTTGCCAGAGGAAGATATAAACAAATAATACTATTTAACAAATGTTTACTATATTTCCCAACACATAAATGCTTAGCTATACTTTAAACAAAGTTATATTAGCCAATTAAAATCAACACTAAATTTATACATGATATCCACAATCTAACAAACTCAAGAATAGGATAGATGATTACTACAAAATATTAATTTGGGGTTTCCATTGAATTGTTTTCATATCAAACCTATTTCTTGGCCCAATAATTTATTTCGTGACTCCTAAAATGACATTAGGATTTGCCAGTCTCAATTAAACTGTTCAGTTCATTATCAAGCATAAATAACTTTCAAATGCCTTAAGCTTCTGATTGTCTTTAGTCAAAATGAGATGATAATAATTAACTTTTGGGAATAATAATATAAGCATCTAAGATTAGGCAAATCCAAATTGTTGGTAGCTGAATTTACCTAGCTTCTAATTATTACAAGAACATTTCTATTTCTCTAAAATCAACCCAATCAAAAATTCCAAGGTAACCGGAAAGCAAAAGGCAGTAGCATTTACTACTCCCAATTATATCTTCACCACTGAAAAAACTGAATGGGTTTAATTTAACCTCTTTCTGATTTATAGCAAATGTTGGTAGTTTGAAGCAGAAACAATACTAGAAAAGACTCTGTAGTGAACAAATAAGTAGATATGGCAGATCGAACAATGTCATATCTCCTTAGTTTTATACTACACACAAACCTTATGATAAAAATTAACCTTCTTGGCAGTTCAACAATTCTAATTAGAACAGACATCAAACAGATTATGCTTTAGAAAGTGGTACAGGCCATAATATTCTACAGTCTTTAAAACAGAGCTCTGCAGCATCCTTATATATTTCAGCTTGCTGTCTAAAGGAAAAGCAATAACCAGAGGATGTTTCAAAGTGTTCTGGTTTTTTGTGGCAAGTTGCGTTATATTTTTTCATCTTATCTTTTCATACTTACTGTTAAGAAGCAGACAATCTAATACACAGGACCCATTTATTGCTTTTGCCCCTGAATGTGTGAAACAGCCTATATCCTCAGACTATGCTTTACCAAAAGGTTCCTTGGTAGAAATATTTATAATGACTGGAGTACTGACTAGTTCATTTATAATCCTTTTTTCCCCTTTTCTATGGCTGGGGTAGGAAAGGGGAGAAGAAAGATACCCTGAACTCAGCTTAGAATAGAACTAAAGAACCTTAAAATAAAAGGCCATCCAGGCTAAGCCCTTCACCAGGAAGAAATTCCTTTTACATCAGTGGTTAACCAGCCACTCTGAAAGTTTTCATTGCTGGGGAGCACACCACTTCACAAAAGAGTTCATGCTCATTTTAGACAGCCATAAATTTTATGAAGTTCTTTCTTACTCTGAGTTGAAATCTCATCACTTCTTAGCCTAGTCCTATCCCTTTGGAGCACTGGGAGTAAGTCTCCTCCACCTTGCACATCTTCCTCCTTGGAGTATTTGAAGGCAACTTTTATGTCTCTCCTTATTTTCCCATCTCCATGTAAATTAAATATTACCAGTTCTTTTGATTAATTCTCATTTGGCGTGGTTTCCAGATGACACAAATAAATTCAAGGTGCAGTTTAACTTAAAATTTTTCCTATGTGGAATACAAAGAAGAGATCTGAAGGTTTGTTTATTTCTCATTTATTTGCTCCTAGAATTGACACAATTGGAGGAACTGGCCAGCAGCCAATGGTGCACCCCAGAACTCTGTGCTAGCTTCCCTCTTCCAATAACTGATCTCATACACACACACCAGTCGTGGGGGTGGTTCTGTGATACAAACTGGGTCAGCGAACCTCATCTCCCTGGCCACAATGATTGGCTGAAAGAATAGTCACAAGTTCCACGCTAAACTAAACAGAGTCATTCCCCAGGATTTCAAACTAGAACTAGGAAAATGCCTGCTTTCCTTTCGGCTTGTGGGCTGTTAGATGTGAAGGCCATTTACCCATCTCATGGAATGAGCCAATTTGATAGAATGAGATCAATATGCAAAGGAATACAAGAATAAAGACCTTAAATCTCGAGTTCCAGTCATTCCTAAAACCACCTCTGCCCTGCCTTTCCTGTGATATAATTATGTAAGCCAATAATTCCTCTCTGGCTGAAATAATTTTGAGTTAGGTTTATATCACTTGCAAAAAAGAGAGTCTTATTTAATACAATATCCACAGGGTTCCAACTATCCTAACAGAATCAACTCTTTTATGACTTTTATGAGTCATAAAAGAGAAAAAATGGCCATCCCATCCTACAAAAGGATATGGATAGAATATCTTTCCATCATTATTTAAGAATGTGAGTGATACTCACTTATCAAAGATTAAGGTCAATCTTCCCTAATAGCCTAGGATACAGAGGGCTGACAATGTTCAAAACTCCATTCCTAGAACTACCATAGTGCCTGGCACATGGTAATTATGTGCTTAAGGCACTCTCCACTATACTTACCATAGTAAACAGAAGACATAGTAAGCAAAACAATGAATATAAATTATGAAAATGAAGACATTAATTCACTGGAGAAATCTTAGGTATATCATTTCACATTTTAAAGGTTAGACTACCCATAAAAATTGTAAGACTAGATTATCTTTTCAGTCTTTTTTTAGCCATAAAATACTCTGATTCTGTACCTACACAATAATGGTAAAAAGGAATCCTCTAAAGCTCTGGAGGCCAGGCACTGTGGCTCATGCCTGTAATCCTAGCACTTTGGGAGGAAAAGGCAGAAAGATCACTTGAGGCCAGGAGTTCAAGACCAGCCTGGGCAACATAGAGATGGATTTTCCTACATGAAGAGAGACCCTGTCTCTACAAAAAATATAAAAATTAGCCGGGCGTGGTGGCACACATATGAAGTCCCAACTACTCAGGAGGCTGAGACAGGAGGACTGCTCGAGCCCAGAAGTTTGAGGTTGCAGTGAGCCATCATGACACCACTGCACTCCAGCCTGGGCAACAGAGTGAGACCCTGTGCCCCAAAAAAATATTAAAAAATAAAGCTCTGAGTCTGGCTATGCAGATGAAGGAGCACATACTATATTAAAGAAGGGAGCGTAAAGATAGTGACAAAGAATAACTTACCAAACAAATAATTGGGGGGCGAGGGAAGCAACACAATAATAATGGGAAGAAATCATCAGTAATACGATAAAAGAGGTCATTCAGATGTGACATCTGCCTATCTTATTCTAATCAATTTCTGTGGTCAGAAACTATCTCTGTGCCAGATTCAAACTGCCAGCCTAAAGCCTTGCCCCTTCATGGCCCCTATAATCCATATGACGGCTCCTTCAACTCCACCATACATTTCTTTTCAGAGTTGGCTTCCCACTTCTGCCTTCGGTCCCTAGATGCTCCCACCTCCTCTCTCACCATTCCAGATAGTTTTTCTTGTCACCAACAGAATGTATATCCAATTATATTGTGTGCCCCCATCCCTGTTGCCCATCCTGCCCCCTGTAATAAATGGTGCCAAACGTCCATAATTTATTGCTTAAGTTTGGAATTTAGGACTCTCAGTACAAGTAATCATAAAATGGCATCTCTGTAAGTTCAGGTGACCCATTTACACTGAGCTGCTCTGAGAAACTGACCTCAGCTCTCTTTGGGAACGAAGGCCTTGATTAGGGAAAACATTATTATAATTAACAACTGATATCACAGTATTACTATATACCCAGATATTAAGTACTATATACCAGTATATTATACTATGCATATATACTACGCTAAGCCTTTGGCCTGCATTGGCTCATTTAGTTCTTATAATATCCCTATGAGGGATATACTATTATTATTATTTACACTTTACAGATGAAGAATTAGAAAGAGTAACTTACTCATGGTTACACAGCTAGTAAGTACAAGAGCCATACTCATCTGACTCCTTGTTCTTATCCATTATGTGATCCATAAGGGCACTGATCCCCAAGAAAATACATAGAGGATGCTGTGGGGGGACCAAAAGCAGAGAGACTGGGAAACCAAAATCAGGGTCTACTTATCAATTTTGCTTAGAGTCAGCCCTATTTGAAGTAGAACCTTGTTCCCATTATGTAGCAATAGATTATCTGCCATTTTGCATTGAGGAAATGTACCCTCCATTATCCAGGCTAATCTAGTTGACTATAGAAGGCTGTACACAGACATTACAATGACGGACAACTAATTCAATCTTCTCTGCTAGGAAAATGCTACTGTTAATATCTCTTCAACTTTTGCCTATAGCTCTTGATGCAGGGCACTTCACATATGTCACAAGTATTCCATCCTTCAGTATCTAGAGAAGAAAAGTAATTGAGAATTACTGGGAAGAGAGAGAGGATGAGGAGGAAAAGAAAGAAGGATTATGAAATGTGGTGCAAACAAAATGCTATCACAAAATTTTTAAAAAATAAAATAAAACTAGTCCAGGGTGATTGATTATCCAATACCTTGTGATTCAGGGAGAAATGAATGTTTATGGTCTATTGCTAAACAAAGAATACAATTTGATCATGCACTAGAAATCACACGTTTAAGTAGCCAAAGTGGAATTTTCCTACATCACAGAGAGCTATTAAGTATTTCCTATAGAAGTAACACCTTACTATTAAATACTTGTAATCTATGCAGGATCTGTAGCAGCAGCATCATTTCAGCACTAAGAAAAAATCCGATTATTTTTAGATTCCACATCCTCCTCTAATTCCTCCCAAACCTTCATCCATTCATAAGACTTTTATGCACATTGGTAAAAAATAATAATAATAATAATAATGCCAGCCCCTCCTGGAGAGTAATCAGATGTTCCTATGCAATAATCAAAGTGTCCAGTTTTAGGGAAATGGAAGCTGGGAAGCAGACTAGCAAACTCTTTGGGGTCGATCAGGAGTTAATATGTAAGCTCTAAATACAAGGACTACAACGTTGGATGAAATGGAGCAGAGATTGTCTCTCGCTGAAATAATGGTGTTATGTGCTAGGAAGTTTGGAAGTAATACTTGACTGAAAAACTGTATTAAGCGAAAACAGAGCAGCAGGGTCTAAAATAATACACTATTAAGAATATTTAAAAGTAAAAGATCCTTAAAATACACTAATGCCCTCATTCCAAGTCCAACCAGTTTCTTATTCTAACCAATTTCCATGAAACAGGAAAAGGAGCAGGGAGGAGAGAAAGTATTTGAAAAACTGCCAGAGTAAAAAATCCCATAATGAAATTTTGCTCATTCTGGGAGAAATGAAGTAGAATTAGATGCTTCAGTGGTGGTGAATTCCAGGATCTGGGTGGTTTCCAGTAAACGAAGCCTTTCCATAATATCAAATGCAAAAACTATCTGATATCATCATATTGAGCTTGAGCTTTTAAATTCTTATTTCCTTACACCAAATTGTTTGAAATCTTTAAGATAAAGACTTCAATAAACTAGTGTTCCAAGCTTTGAATATTTTAGTCCCTTGAGCAAGCGTGTCAGATTAATCTTTAAATTGCAATGGGCAGAAAGAATATTCAACCAAATTCTTAAGCCCATGCCTCTCTCAAAGGATGTTAATAATACAAGCAGTTTCATTGGCTATTAAGATTTCTAACTTTCCTAATTCTCAACTGTATTACTATTTTTAAAGGGGCGGGGAGGAAAGTCATTCCATCCTGAAAGCAAGGGATTTTACTTATTTTTTATCTTTATTTCCACTCAGCAGCTAGCACACTGCCAGGCACACAGTAGGCATTTAACAAAGACTTTTGGAATAAGCTGATGGCATGGCTTAGGGGGGGAGAGTGGAAATCTTGCTGAGAACAGCATAAGTCCAAATCTTGGCATTGCTGGACAACAAAGGCCAGTTCCAGAATTAGGATTATTGAGGCAGAGCAGGAATTTATTTGCACGTGTATCTTCAAAGCGGCACCAAGAGGACTGATTGTTTCCTGAGCTGGAGAGCAGCCACCCAAGAGCCGCTTACGGAGGGATTATACTCGTCTCCAGCGTCACCGCGCCTGGAAAAACTCCTGCCCTGCCTCTCTGCTCTCGGCTCTCCTTGCCTTTCACCGGGTTTGGGTTTCCACTCGCAAAACCTGAGTACGAGATTCGCCCTCGCTGGTCTAACCCTACCCCCTCGCCATTCCATGGAGGTTTTCTAGTGTCCGCTTGGAGAGAGGCCACACCGTGCCAGGCACCAGACACGCGATGGCTCCGGACACCTTTGAGGGTGAAAGGGGGTTGACGGGAAGTGGTGGGGACTAGGCGAAGAGTGGGTTCAAGACCTAGGTGCTATCCAGAGGTTTCTCATCCCTCTCCCAAAGCCTCTGCACCAACCGCTGAAGATGCGGGAGAACCACCGGCACGCGCAGGGAGCGCGCTGTCGCCTGGGGTCGGGACTGGAGGGAAAGGGACAGGGAGGCGGCAGGAAGCGAGACGGGGCAGGAAACAGTACCTGGTGTGGCTGTGGTTGCGAGGACAGTCCTTCTTTTCCATGATGGCCGGCACGCAGTTGGTGAGCTCCGTCCAGTCGGCGTGCAGCCCGCAGCTCCAGCCGGTGGAGAAGCGGGAGAAGAGCCACGTCTCCTTCTTGCCCGGCCGGTGGCAGGTGCACTTCTTCTGGCCGGCTTTGCAGCTACAGGGCTGTTCCAGCCGGATGTTCTTCACCAGGTGCCGGCCGAACGTGGTGCCCCCGGTCTTCTGGATGTGCAGAAACACGATCACGTCGCGCCCTTTGATGTTGAAATCCACGAAGCGGGTCAAGTCCTTCAGGGTGAAGTTGAAGCGCGGCACAAACCGGGGCAGGGAGCCATTCTCTGGGGCCTCAGAGTCCGACTCTTCTTCTTCCTCCTCCTCCTCCTCCTCCGGGTCCCCAGGCTCCTCGTCCTCGTCCTCTGGGGCCGCGGCCCCCCGAGGACCCTCGGGCGGCCTCCGGGGCGGCGGGGGCAGCTGGGGCCGCCGTTCCCACTCCTCGGGGGGCGCCTGTGCCCGGCGGGCGGGACCCGCGGCGGCGGGCGGGCCGGCCTCCCCCGCGCGGGGCTGCTCCCCGAAGTTGGTGCAGGAGCTGGTGCAGGAGGGGGACACGTACTGGTACATAATGACCACGAAGAGGAGAGTGAGCACCGGCGTCAGCAGCCACTTGTTGAACCTTTCATCCATGGTCCCGCTCTCAGGCCGGCAGGCGAAGCGGCGGCGGCAGCGGCGCGGACGGGCGCCGGCTCGGAAGTTTCGGGGACTCCGGGGCGCGGCTCGGAGCCCGCCGCTCCTCCATGCCCCTGACGCCGAGGCGTGAGGCTGGCTGGCGGCCCCGCGGCCCTCGGGGCTGGCGGAGTCGGGGCCTGCGAGCCGAGCGGGGGAAGCGGGCGCCGGCGCGCGCGGCTGCGGCTGCGGCGTGGGGCGCCCTGCGCTCCTGGGGGCGCCCTGCGCCGCCCGCTCCCTGCTCCCGCCCCGGCGCGACGCGGCGCTCTCAGGCGACCCGCAGCATCCCGCCGGCGGCTCGCAGGCGCTCAGGCGCTGAGGAGCAGGGTTCGGGTCCTGGACCTGCCCCGCGCAGCCGGGCAGCCGGGCAGCTGCGGCCGTGAGCGCAGGGGCTGCATGAGGCTCGCCAGGGCGCCGGCCAAGGGCAGAGGCGCGGCCCGGCCCCGCTGCCCCGGCTCGCCCCCGGCACCGCGCCCCGCACACGCGTCCGGCGCCTTTGCCGGCAGGTCTCGGCGCTCGGGAGCCGCGAGGACGGACGGCGCCCGCCGCAAGTTTGCAGAGCAGCCCCCGCAGCAGCAGCGGGCGAGGCGCCTCTGCGGAGCCGCCTCTCCGGCGAGTCGCACTGCTGCTCCGGTCTGTCCGCCCAGGCGCAGACACGCAGACACACTCGCACACACAGGCTGGCACCGCCACAACCCGCCAGCCGGTGTGACAGGAGCCCTGCTACCCGCAGCAAAAACCTGCCCTAGGTACGGAGCATGCGCCAAAGCCTTCCCCAGCCCCGGAGGAGTTTCCAGGGGAGGAGTCCGCTGCTCCGCGGGGCTCTGAGGAGGCAGCTGGGGGTGGGAATCCCTTCAGCCTGGAGCGAGGAGAGATTTGGCAGAAAGGCAAAGGTGGAGCGAGAAGAGGCCCCGAGGAAAGCGTCGCTGGCGCTGATCTGAGCCCTCTACACTGGCAGGTTCTCAGTCTGACAGCGGACGGAAACCTGGCCGGCCTTATTTACAGGAATAACACCCGCACCCTGCTGGGAAGACTCACCTAGAGCAGACCACACGGGTTGGCTGTTCCCTCCGTGGCAGGGCAAACTGGCTCCAGACTGCTTTTAATTTCTACCCAAGACGTTCTAACTGTTGCTCAAGTTTTACTCTAGTCCTTCCTTAACTACAAACTTGGTGTGTCCAACTATGCAACTTTATTCAACCAGCATCCATTTATCAGTTATCCATTAGGCGCTTACCGTGTATCAGGCTCTATGTTCAACGCACATTTCATTTCTTTCAACACCAGACAGTCCAGCCCACAACCATGCAGTACTCAGAATATACAAGGAGTTTAGGGGTCACCTCCTAAAATTCATTGTACTAATATGCATTGAGCTCGTACATGTTCAAGACATTCCTTCCCACCAACGTGTAAAATAAGACCTACGCTTATCTGTATTTCATAAGTTAAGCCCTTGTTTGTATGCAGACGTCTTAGGAGACTTTATTTTTCAAACAACTAGATTTTGCATTTACCCCAGAATTAAATCTTTACTTAATAACAACTTATGTTTATCAAATAATGAATATATGTACCGTCATATTGGAGAAACTGCCCCACCACAGTCCCTTGACCTGCTTGACCTATTTTCCAGGTGAAGAGTGGCAGTGTGTGGAAGGTGGAGACCATACAGTGCGATTCTCTGGCCCAGACCAATGTGTCCCTGTGGCTACCCTGCCAGTTGCAGTGCATTCCACACCTTCATACAGCTCACCTTTCCACCTGGCCTCTTTATGAATCCATGAACTACCTGTTTCTTCCTGAGCCACTCTGCTAATCTCATCCATTTATCAGCGTGTCCCCTCTGTAGTCATCAATTAAGATCTGGATCTCTTTCAGGGATGCTAAAGGAAGTTATTTTATTGTTCTAGACAGGTGGAATTCTTCTCAACAAAGCTTCCCTCCCCTGCTTCTTTTCCTGTTTTCAGCTCTATAAACAACCACAAACTGTGCTCCTCCTGATACTGTAGGAGCCTATATTAGTAGGAAAGGTGTTGGGTAAGATGAATCAGCTTCTTTAAAGCTTATTTGATTCTGTTTCTTTTCCTCTCACTTAAGTTTAAAATCCTATTAATGACATCACATTACACCCCAGAGCAAGAAATTGTGATAAAACAAAAACCCAATAAAAGTCAACAATTATTTCCTGAATGCATCTGGTTAACTTATTTAAAATATGTGTGTGTATGTGTGTGTGTGTGTGTATGTGTATCTTTGCTTTAGTTAGGTTAAAAATCATTATACCTTTTTATGTTACCTTATTTGAGAAGTTTCTCATTTCCTATAAAATTGCTTGGTATCACATGGATAAATATTATCTTTTTAACTACCCAAATGGATAGCCAGCGTGCTAGTGGTAATTTGTATAGTGGAAAGTGCTTTCCTCGCCATTGTCTCATTTGCTCCTGAGAACAACACTCTAAGGAGATAAGAGAGGTATGATATCCCATTTCAAGATGAGGAAACTGAAGCAAGGAAAGCTAGGTGAAAGCAAAGCCGGGATTAGAAACCGCTAACATGCCTGAAATACACTCACATCACCACTGAAGAAATCCAATGAACATCAACAACAGAGCCCATAATTTCCTCTTTGCTCTCTTGGGACCCTTTGAATCAAGAGACAGGAAGAGACAACAGAATTGCAATAGGACAATTAAATTATTTTCCCTATCCCCCTGGCTTTATGGCAAAACTGAGCAATTCTACATCCTGCAGCATTTTGGCACCTAGCATATGAGTTTCCAGAAACAGGAAAAAGACAGTAACAATCATTAAATGATCATGTCATTGTTAAAAGAAATTTGGAAAATTTCAAAAGAAAACATTATAGCAAACAAATATAATAACTATGTTGCTAACAAAATCTTTATTTCCATAAATAAGTACACCTTTAACATTTTTGAAGAACATTATCCCAGAAAATATGTTTTTGCTTTTGGTAAAATAGTTAATGGAGTGCCACCATTTCCTTGAGGTAACCACGAGGAAAACAATGCATACTATCACAGCAATCACATAGATAATTCAGGCATGTGCCCAAGTGTTCCTTTGCAATGATAGGTAACTTTGGTTGTGTAAATACAGTCTGTCCCAGGTGTGGTCTTCCCATTACAGTTGTGGAACTTACTGTGGACCTAATCAAAGCTCTTAAGTCACACAATAAACAGGCTGCCTTATCTACAAGGGCAGACCTCACATTCAGGCAAAAATGAATAGAAACTTTCTAAAATTGAATGCTCTCCAGGTAAAAAGGAAAAACATATTTGCATTCAGCCTACTATAGTTACTCCGTGATGACACCAGCTGGCAATTGTTTCTGGCTAACAGATTGCAGCTACTATGATTCCTACACAAATTATTAAAATAATAAAAATAATGTTTTCAACAAGCTTTCTTCCACTCCTTTGCCAGTCTAGCAATGAGCTTAACACTATCTGTGAAGCAATTTGTTCACCTAATTTTATGCCTTAATAAGCTTTACTACAATTATTTTCTTGCCTGATCCTTTCTCTGCCTTAACTTTAGTACACTTCCTCCCTGTTCTCAAATATTCTCAAACCTGTTAACAACATTGCACTCCCCCAGGATTCAAACTTTTGATTAGAACAGTCTCCATTTAATCAACTTCAATTGGGAGATAAAATTGCATCTCAACTTCTCCATTTTCCCTTTGGTGCCAGAAACTGCCTTTGAGAATATTGAGGAAACCCTGGAGAGATTAACAATCCAAACAATCACAGAGAATAGTTTTGGATCCCCTACATTTTCACAGAGAAATAGATAGATATGAATGCCCCCTTCAATATAGAGGAAAACAAAATAGATAATGTAAGTCATTGGCAGCATGAACCTCTCCTATAAGAATAGAAAGTATACAGTAAAATGACTTATACAGTAAAATGACTTTCTTTTTCATTTTTGTAAACAGCTCTCCCCCTTACAAAAGCCCTTAGAATAAGCAGTTTTTCAAATAACCAGCAAAGTGGTAGCTTTCTTTTTCCTTAGGAAGTAAAAAGGAAGACTTTGTGTAGTTAGAGCAAACTGCAGAAAGAATTATGATAAATAATGAATATATTCCAGTTCACTACATGATTGTAACTTTGGGACAACCATGACCCTACATATCACTTCCCATAAAGTTCTGTTTATAAGAACAGTTCATTTTTTGCTTTATTGTAAAACACTCTTCATTCACCATAGATGACTGCCTATGGGTGATGAATGAAAACTATGCTATCTGTATACATAGTGTATTCATTAACTCACTATAGTCTAAGCAGATGCAGTTATCTTTTTACAGCAGATATTCATTTCTTCACTAAGAACTTGTTAAGCACTACTGTATATTAAATATTGTACTGAATGCTTTAGATTTACTATTAAACAAGACGAATAAGGACCCTGCCCTCATGTATCTTACATTCTAACAATGGAAAAGTAAACAAGATTCATTTATTTAATCTAAAGACATATATTGAGCGCCTGCTATGTGCCAGGTGCTTTTAGGTACTTGGGATACGTTGGTGAACAATAAAGAATAATTTTTGCTCTCACCAGTTTAAACGCCAGCAGGATAAAACAGTAGGGAAGAAGTAAGAGATATAATGGGAGGAGGGTCATGTGGGGCCTTGTGGGCCATTGTAAGAATTTTACTCTAAGAGAAATGGGGAGCCACTGGAGGATTTGAATAGTTTTAAAGGGTCCTTTTGTTTTGTTGAAAGTAGACTAAAATAGGAAAACCACAGAACAGGAAAACCAGTTAAGTGGCTATTCCAGCATCTCTCTAGGTGAGAGATGATGGTAGCTCAGACAAAGACAAAGTGGTTGCAGAGTAGGTGGTGGGAAGTGGTCAGATTGCCTGTATTTCAGGACACAGCCATCGGTGTTTCCTGGCAGATCGAATGTGGGATATAAGACAAAGAGAGGGGTCAAGGATGATGCCAAGGTTCAGGGCCTAAGAAACTAGAAGAATGGAGTTGCCATCAACTGGGATGTCAACTGAGGTCATGATAAGTGCTAAGAGTTCCGGGAAATAAGCAGAATGATATGACAAAGAATAAATGGCAGGGTGGAGGGAGTGGGGCAGTCCTTTCCATTGGGCAGTCAGAAAAGACTGCTGCTATGTAGACGCAAAGGAGCTGAGTCCTGAAGGATTAGAGTGAACCAGCCATGCCAAACATCCTGGAGAAAAGCTTTCTAAGCAGAAAGGGTGCAAAGGTCTGCAATGGGAAAGAGCTTGGAGGGCTCACAGTAGAGAAAGGACACTAGAGAGAGAGGTT
Source organism: Propithecus coquereli (assembly GCF_000956105.1). Classification (NCBI taxonomy): domain Eukaryota; kingdom Metazoa; phylum Chordata; class Mammalia; order Primates; family Indriidae; genus Propithecus; species Propithecus coquereli. The sequence goes on along the minus strand of NW_012148197.1, from coordinate 2,891,257 downwards.
TGGGGTAAACAATCAAGATCGTGGTTCTCCTCTCCCCTTTCTCTTTGCCTTCCTCTGTGCTGATCTAAGCTAGGGAGTTTATGAAGCACCTTTGCACTGACTGAGGGAAATGCGGTGGGGGGGGGGGGTTCTTTTCCGGTGCCCCGCCTGCCAGGTGCAGTGAGTCCCACCTGGACTCAGGTGTAGGTCTCGATTTCTGCTGGGTCTTCTTCTGCCCTGTAAGAACCTCATCTGTCATGTCCACACGATCTGCATCTTCCTCCACTGGACCTCGAGGCCCTTTCTGTCTGCAGCCCCTCAGCACTTCTGTGGCCTTTTCTCAGGGGCCCATTAGCGCCTAAACCAGTCATTTTTATTCCCCTCAGACCCAGCACTCATTTTTATTAAACAAATGTTTTGAAGAAATGTCTTTAATAATCTCAAATTAAGCATCATAAGGCATAGAACCTACTTACACACATATTAATAATTTCTCAAAAATTAACAACATGCCTTAATTGAAATGTAGAGGAAATATGGAAACAAAGTAATTAATAAAGTGCTATGTATTTCAACATGTAAATGCTCAGACCTGAGCAGAGTAGACAACATAAAGGAGTCCTCAGATGCTGTGTCTCTTAAATATCTCAAGTTTAGATATAAGAGAAGTAATATCAGAAGCTATTCCTTTCAAAGAAGAAACTAAAAGAACAGGGGTACTTGTGGACATCAGAATTAAAAACAGCAATGGGACAAGTAAGAACAGATCTGACTTACAAATAGATATCAGAGAAGAAAGACAGTGGAATAACCTTAATTGAAGCAGTCACATATCAAGGAAAATTAACAACTTTTAGAGTGAAAAAATTGGGGAAGTATGATATTCTCATAAATGAGCTAGGTTTTTTTTTTAACATCAGGTCAAAATATTTCTCTATAACATAAAATGTCTCAAAAAAAATACCTTCTATCTTGAAATCCCACTACACACCAAGGCATAAGCTGATTTCTGATTGTAGGGCAATATTTGAAAGTCACATGGATTCAAGACAATTCCATCACCGACCCCACTAAATAAATGCCAGTAGACTTCCCATCATTGTGAGGTGCGGACCAAACACCCCCACAGACTACAAACCCTCCCCTAGGCATTAATACCATACCCATTACGTATCTAGGAATTCTCCTGTCTTTCCCCTGTAAAAATAAGCCAGTTTGGGAGGGATAAAAAGGCAAAGTCAGTATACATTTTTCCTCACTCAGTCCTCAAACTTTGGCTCTTGATAGGGAAAGCCATATTTTAGAATTTAAAAATGATGCCTTTTTTTCTTTTAAAAAGTCTGGTTTTGAAACCATTTGAAACCAAGGTAACATAGTAAATGACTCAGATTTGAATCAGGTAGTCTGATTCCAGAGATGGAAAGAAGTGATTGGATCCAAGATGGATATTGGTAGCCAAATCAGTAGGATTTGCTGAAAGATTGGATGAGGGGGCATGAACAAGAGATGAATCAAAGATGATTCTGGGGTTGTCTTTTAACATCCTGGAAGCACGACAATTCCATTTACTGAAAGGGGGAAAATGAGAAAGAAACCAGTTAGAGGGATTCAAGGGCAAAAGGGATGAATTCTGAGTTCTGCTTTAGATGAGTTAGGTTTAAATTACTAACAAGATAGCCAAGTGGAAATATTCAATAGATAGCTGGTTATAGGATCTGGAGCTCAGGTATGAATTCTGGACAGGAGATAAAAATGTGGTGGTTTTAATAACATAGGTAACACATGGCAGTGAATGCTCTATAAATATTTGTTGACAGAATCTGTAAAAAACTAAGTAAGCAATTATGATGGCCCAAGAGAGAAATTAGACCTCGAACAAAAGGAACAGCAATAGAACAGACATTTGAGAAATATTCTAGAGCTAGAACCAATAGAATTTAATAATAAAGTATGAAGGGGTGAGAGAGGAAGAATTGGAGGATGTCTCAAAGTGTCCTAGCTTGGAAAGCTATGTGGATAGTAATGTCATTAATATGGGAGGCCAAAACCCAGATAGAGGATCAGGTGTGAAAATCAGTGTAGAGAATTATTCGTTCTCTTAGCAAGTTAAAAATGTTTGCATTTTTCAGATAGATTTTGAGCTTCAAAATATTTACATTATATTTTAAGAAAGCAAGCTTTAAAAATATACCTTAATTTTGCTGCAGCAAAACAGATAACCTTAGTCCAATTATTAGCTTCAGAAAGAAAAGTCTAGGTAGAAGCACATTTTGTAAAAACTATTTTCTCTTTACTAATATTTCAAATCATAAATCAGGATGCAATGCTCCTCTTTTCTTAATTGGCATTTTTATCCCTTTCTCTCTCTCTCTCCCCCTCTCTTACCCCTCTCTCTCCCCCTCTCCCCTGCCACCCATATTTGTGGATATATATATTTTTTTAATCATAAGAAATCAATATCTAAAGCAAGCTCTACGAGATATTTTTGGTAACTGTTCTTTGCTCCATTAGGATGGCATTTTTCAACAGCACAGAAAGACAGGTGGTCTGAAAGCTCCAGAGTGCAGGTAAGCTCCAGAGTGTTAGGTAAAACTCTCACTTTTTCAAAGCACTGAGCACAGTGCTTTGCACTTAGTAGGCATCTGAATAAATGTTTTTTGAATATGTTAAGAAATAAATATGCTCTCCTTTTAAATTGCCCATGAGCTTCCACAAACTCTCTTGCTAACATGTTCATAGCTTCAGAGCCCTGACACTTCTTGCTCACATTTTATCGAAGAGGAAGTGAGCTCTCACTATCCTAGCAAATCGTTCAATGTGTTACTACTACTGATAACAACCTTTTCAGTGTGACCTTTGGCTACCATTTAGACCGATGTCCCTAGTGAAATGTCTGATGAATTATACCACACAAAGCAAAATTCTATTACATATATACATGAATACATATATTCATTTGTCAAAAAGACCAGTCACCTTGCCATGAAAGCATATTAGCTATCTGACAAAATTATTTTTTTGCCACCTTATAATGGTTATTATATAGAATCTTATTATCTTCGAGATTTTTATAATTATTTCTCTTTCTTTTTTCCCTAAGGAATCAGGCAGCAAACACTCATTGTCCTCAGAACACTTTCATAAAGCGTTGAGTTCTGCTCACTATTATTCTATAATAGTTTTCTATTTTATCACAAAAGCATATTTGAAATGTAAAAAATTCCACAGTGTAATGTAGCTATAAATCTGCCTACCCAAACCCAAGTCAAGTTCCTACATACAACTTAGCAATGCATGTCCATTGTTATTCAATTAATGAGTATTTGTTTTCAAAATCATGTTGTGAAACTTGTGGTTTTTTATCCAATTAATTCTTAATTGTATTCCAGACACTCAAATTCAGTATACTTTTTTGCACAAAACGTCATTTTGAAACAGTTGCTCTTTCATTTTTCTTCCTTCCATGGACTATAGATGTCTACTGATCATTCTTTCCTGTGAATTGCTCTTAAGCATTTAATGCTAATTCTCCCCAACTATTGTTAGTTAAATGTTGTACTTGTGATTTTATAAGGCAATGATACATCATTGAAGTGTCTAACTCTAAGGTGCCGTCCTAATGCAGCAAATGCAAAAACATCTCATTCCCCTGAAAAAAGGAAATTGAAACATCTGTCTTTCTGGGTCTTTGTTGTGGGAAGTTCTATTTGCAAAAATCACAAAATGGCAGAGCAAGATAAAATGATCATGTGTTTCACAGGATGGTTGCTTATGCAAATCAAGCACACCACCCACAGAGGTGTGTTTGCTTGTGGAGAATGAAAACGAATATTTCTAGAACTTTGATTACTGTTCTTCCCTGGGTCTATTTTACTAGCTCCTGTTCTACCACTTTCTCTCTGCATATTATCTGTCTAGACTATCAGCTCACTCTGCTACACTCCAATGGCAATGACTTTGCTTCTCAACGTACCTCCCCACAACACACACACACACGCACACACATACACTTTCTATCAGGAAAACTCTTCTCCATCCTCTCCACCTGACAATTCAGTTTACCCTTCCATTCAACCAAAACACCTCCTCTTCTTCAAAGAGATCTGGGCACTCCATAACCTCTGTTCCAGGTAAAGTTAATTATTCCCTCCATTATTCAACTTTACCTCAGTTATGTAGCTCTATTACCATACTGTGTATTTAAATTACGTTTATATGACTGACTCTTATGAAAGATTGTAAGCTCCTTGTGGGGAAGCACTATGGGTTATTGATATCTGTATTGATCTAGCTGAGGTGGGCAGAAGTGCAAGGTGAATCTCAGTGACCCTTGCCCTTATACAATCCCATCCTGTTGAGTGTGGGCAGAAACTGTGATTATGTTATAGGGCAAAAGGGAGATTATCCTGGTTAGACCTGACCTCATCACATGAGTACTTGACAAGTAGAAATTTTTCTCCTGCTGGTTTCAGAGGAAGAAGTTTGACATAGTCCTATCTATGACCATACTGTTCTGAATGTGTCCAATCTGATGAAGGGTCTGCCCTGGTTAGTACTTGGATGGGAGAAAGACACAGTCTTGTTCACCTACTACAAGAAGAAATAATCAATCATGTTGTGAACTGCCTGTAGGGGCCACACAGCAGGTAACTGCAGGCAGCCTGTAGGAGCTGAGAGCAATCTCCACAGCCAGCAGGAAAACAGAGACATCAATTGCACTGCCTCAAGCAACCGAATTCTGCCAAAAGCTGAAGTGGCTTCTTCCTCAGCACAACCACGAAGAAAATCAGCCCAGTTGATGCCTTGATCTTAGCATTATGAGACCCTAAACAGAGAGCCCAGTCATGGCACGCTGAGAGTTATGGCTTACAGAACTGTGAATAAATGGTTGTTATTTAAGCTCTTACATTTGTGGTAATTTGTTATGTTATGGTAGTAAACTATACACTAGCCAAGTGCCTGGTACCTAATAAAATATTGGCTGATTAGTTGGTTGGTTGGTTTGAATTACTAATGAGGGCATGGAAGGAAGGAAAGAAGGACAAGAAAAGAGAGGAGGATGAAAGAAATATACTATTTAGTATATTTCTTTAGGCTTTGTATTGCAGCCCATTCAAGCACAAATGAATTTTCAGAGAATGAGCAGACACTTTCTTGGAATGATTGATTGGCCTTTCTGAGCTGAAAAAGTATGGTGCTTATGTCTGTTTAGATTAGTTTTTTCTGCTTACATGTCCTAACTTCCATCCCATCCCTCATCCCTAATCTTTCCTTGACCCTTTTGTCATCCCTGTGCTGACTCCAACTTGTCTGGTGAAAAAGAAAAACACAGTCCTGACAACTGTCAGCTGGTAGCTGGCCTAGTTGTTACTAGCTAGGCCATGGTGTTTTCCTGTTGAATATAAACAGCTTCACATTATATTAACATCAGGTGAGGACTCTCTGTGATTATGAACAAGGCTAAAACAAGACCACTCCTTAACATGTCTGAACAGAGTTAAAAACAAAGACACCGGCTTTGAGTACTTTGAGAGGCTGAGGTGGGAGGAGAGCTTGAGCCCAGGAGATTGAGACCAGGCTGGGCAACATAGTGAGACCCTGTCTCTAAAAAATTTAAGTTAGTCACATGTGGGGGTGCACACCTGTAGTCCTAGCTACTTGGAAAGCTGAGACAGGAGGATCACTGGAGCCCAGAAATTCGAGGCTGCAGTGAGCTATCTTCTCACCACTGCACTCACAACAGAGTGAGACCCCATCTCTAAAATTAAATAAAAAACAAAGTCACTGTACAACCACAAAATGACCAAACGTCTCCCAAAGAATATGAATAACAACTGCTTCTTTTCCAATGACAACTCTAGATCCTCTCCATTCCTTCTGCCCCCTAAATAAAAGTATTAAGTTACCCATTCACCTAATGGCCTGCTTTCTAACAGACTCTAATCTAGACCCCTGCTTCTTTGAATCCTACCTAAAATCACTTAATACAAGCCCAATTCCCAAATAAGTCCCTCCTAACTCCCTCTTCTCAAGATAATCATGGTTCCCCATGGTTTGTGGTCTTCTTAGCTGTAACAAGCAATAAATTCATCTTTGTTTGACTACAGGTGTGTTCTTGGGGGTCTCTGGCTCCATGGGCCTCCACAGAGATGAGGATGTCTATGTCAGCCACCTCTTGGATGCAATGCATGAACGTTTAATGGTTCATTGTTGGGGCATGTCAAAGTCAAAAATAGCTGAATATAAAAGTTTGCATCAGATAGTCAGTACCCTCTTCCCCAAAACTGAGGGCACTTGAGACTTACCCACAGATGCAAGCCCTCAGGAACTGGTTTCCTCATCTAATAGTGACCAGAGACAGGAGACAACTGACTATCAGAGTGGTGACTCAGAATCAAGTCAGGATTGTTGCTAATCTGATCATGAGTCACTGTCCAGATTCAGGTTCACTTACTGCTTCCCCATTCCAGAACCCCCAAAACTCTGTATCCCCAGAGGCCCAAGTGCACAGACCTTGGCTGGGCTCTGCCTTGGTCCTTATTCCCAAGTGGTAAGAGGGGAAGAAATTCCCTAAGTAAACTACAGAGTACATAAGGCATGTAGGCTTAGATTAAGGCCAACGATAGGAGTACAACTGCTGTTATTTTGATGTGAGGAGAAACTTAGGTTATAGCCAAGGGCTTTGCTAAGAATAAGGACTTATGATAGAATCAGACAGGTAAAAATGTGATGAATAGGACTCAAGATAGGTAGGTGAGCTAGGCTTAGATCTGATTGACAATCAAAGGTCTGTTCTAAGTAAGCATATAAAGAAAAAGCTGGTAGCGATGAGGGAGGATGAGTCTTTGGGAGTTGATTGTTCTAAATCTGAGATTCTCAATCTAAGATGAACAATAGATTCACCTTGGGAGCTCTAAAAAAATCCAAATCTCTAGGCTACATTCAAAACTAATTAAACCAGAATCTGGGATCCAGGCATCAGAATTTTTAAAAATCTCCATGTGATTCCAATGTCAAGCCAAAGTTGAGGGCCACTGCTCCAAGCAAAAGGCTTTGACCCTGCTCCTGACTAGCCCTTCTTGCATATAAAAGACCCAGGCTTCTCCAAGTAGGTATTGATTGCTAACCTGACTATTGATTCTTCAACAGGTCAACGTGCTGGCCTCGTTCATGGTGGATAACAGCACTGTGTTTTGGAAATCTAAAGGCTCAATAGGAGAGGGTGGTTGTTTCTCTTGGGTGGGATATGGCTTTCTCCATGGCCTCGTATTGTTTTCATCAAATTGAGAAGCTAGAGCCTCAAAGTTTGGTGCCCCCACTGGATTATGGGCTACTCAGGGGCAGAGTCCATGCCTTCCTCTTCTTTGGATTAGTATTAATGCCTAGTTCAATGATTAATAGCATTAGAGATGGCTTCTATAACTGAATGAATGAGTGATTTAACTAGGTCTTTCTCATTTTCCTATGCTATACCCTCCACTAGGACTGTAAAGACTGGGTCACCACACACAGTTGCCATAGGTGATTCCAGCTCTGTGACCACTCCTTTCTACGCTTGTTGGAGCTCCTCAAAGTTTGGTCCTAGGTCCTCCTCTCTTCTCACTCTAAACTCCCCCCATCAAAAGCCTCACCTGTGTCCTTAGCATTGCTCCACAACCTATATACCAGTGACTCCCAGATCTTTCTATCTCCAGCCCAAACCTCTCCTTTCAACTGCACCTGCGTGTTGCAAACTCCCTTCTTAAGATCTCAGTGTGCTGGTTTTACTAATATCTCCAATTCAACACGTCCATTACCAAATTCCTGATCTTTCCCTTACGTGTACCCCATGTCAATGGCAAAACCATCTTAAGTCAGAAACCCAAGAATCATCCCTGACAGTTCTTCTTCCTCATCCCTCATCTTCAATCTACTTTCAAGCCTTATAGATTTTACCTTCTAAATGCTTCTCAAAACATTTTTCTTTCCATTAGCATGGTAAGCTAAGGTACCATTATCCACTACTTTAGCTCACAATTCACCCTGACAGGTTTCCCTGCTTTTGCTCTTTCAATATGTTCCACACCTTGGAGTCTTTCTTTTCATATTCTTTTCATATATTCTTTTCATATATCTGATCATGTCATTCCCCAGGTTTACAATACTTCAATGGCTTCTCATTGCTTTTAAGATAATGATCTGAGTCATTAACATGGCCTTCAAGGTCCTTCCCATCCCCTCTGTACCCCCTCATTCTTTGCACTCTAGTTTTATTTTATTTTCTAGGATGGACCACTCATATTACAACTTACCTTCTCTTACCTAGAGAATATTTGCATATACTGTTTCTCTCCTGGAACACAACAATGCCCCTGCTAATTCAATGAGTTAATTTCTACTCATCCTTCAGATATCAGCCCAAATGTTATAATACTTCCTTAGAGAAGTTCTTTTTAATCCATTTCACTATCAAGTTGAATCCTTCTCCTATACAGCACTTTCTCTTCTAGCACTATATACATTCCATAACATTTTAGCTGTCTTCAGTTATACATTTGTTTGTATGATACTTGGTTGATGTGCATCTTCTTTACTAGACACATGTTCCCAAGGGCAATGATGATGCATTTACTCATCATTGTAACCCCATGGGCTAGCATGGTGACTGGCATACAATGGACACTCAATAAGTGTTTGCTGAATGCATAAACCTAGACTTTCTGAATATCCTTATCCTGTTCAACTTGAGAGACAACTTTTACTCTGTCTTGATGTACATATATTAGGAAGACTGACATTCCCCTTTTGGAAAGAGACAGCTCAATTTGTATTTCGACAAAAGACATATTAAAAAGTCTTCCTGAGTTTTAAGGATGCTTATTTGCTGTGTCCTAAAGTCTTTTTTCTCTCTTCAATGGCCCCTTGTGTCTTAGGTGTGTTATCAGCCCCTATAAACTCTGTAGAGTCCCTCATTCACTCTTTCAGAAGTGGCTTAGTACAAATGTCACTTGAGAGCGACAGAACAATTTATTACCGTATCTCCAATAGCCTCTAGGGGGCACCAAGAATAATAGCGATTTCAGCAATTCCTCTAAGGAATTTGCTCAGTGTTCTCTAAAACAGCAAGAAGAAAGCAAGTTTGTATTACACCATATGCTACAGGGATATAGTCATAAATACCCCTTTGCCATGTTCTGAGACAAGGAATGAGTCCACTCTCCACATTGGCACAGGCTAAACCTCTCTCCTCAATTCTTTTGTGCTTCCCAAACTCTTTCCCTGGACCACCCATTATTACAAAGGACAAGAGGTCTGAAGTCCAGCTTAAAATGGCTCACTGTGAATAGCAACTTTCTTGGCAAGACTTGTATTTTATCTTAAAACCTTCATGCCAATGCTTTGTTTTATTCCATAAAATACTCCAGTATGCTTTAATTTTAAGATGCTTTGCCCACAACGCTTGAATTAAAAATGCTACCAAGTGGTATGTTTATCTTGTAGTTCTGCATTACCCTTGACACAACTATCACACTACTATATATACATCAGTTTACAACAGGCTGTGAAATTATAGCATACAGTCGGCCCTCTGTATCTGTGGGTTCCGTGTCTGCGGATTTAATCAATCTCGAATCAAAAATATTGCCCCCAAAATTGCATCTCTACTGAACATGTACAGACTTTTTCTTATTATTCCCTAAGCAATACAGTATCACAACTATTGACATAGCATTTACATTGTATTAGGTATTATAAGTAATCTAGAGATGATTTAAAGTATACAGGAGGGTGTGTGTGGGTTATACGCAAATACTTCACCATTTTATATCAGGCACTTGAACATCTGTGGATTTTGGTATCCTCAGGAGATCCTGGAACCAATCTCCCATAAATACCAAGAGATACTGTATATTGAGTGTTTAACACTGATTATACCTTATGCACAAAAGTGTATATAACACATATGTACAGTTTTAAAAATCTACCACACAGCTTAAGAAACAAAATGTCATTCATACCTTTGCACTTCCATTAGTACCTCTTTTTTTTTTTGAGACAGAGTCTCACTTTGTTGCCCGGGCTAGAGTGAGTGCCGTGGCGTCATCCTAGCTCACAGCAACCTCACACTCCTGAGCTCAAGCGATCCTCCTGCCTCAGCCTCCCGAGTAGCTGGGACTACAGGCATGTGCCACCATGCCCGGCTAATTTTTTCTATATATTTTTAGTTGTCCAGATAATTTCTTTCTATTTTTTTTTAGCAGAGACGGGGGTCTCGCTCTTGCTCAGACTGGTTTCAAACACCTGAGCTCAAACAATCCAAACACCTGAGCTCAAACAATCCGCCCGCCTCGGCCTCCCAGAGAGCTAGGATTACAGGCGTGAGCCACCACGCCGGCCCATTAGTACCTCTTAAATTTCCCTTCTCTTCCATCTCTTCCTTTACATCCCCGAGGTGTAAAGTTCACCTCTTGAACTTAATGTTAACATTCTGTTTTCTCTATAGTTTTAACACTATACAAATATCTCTCAACAATATATTGTTTTATCTGTTTCTTATCTTTATATAAGGGGATTCATCCTGCATATATTCTTCTGTGATTTGCTTTTTCACTAATTAAAGTGTGTTTGAGATTAACCTAAGTATGTATATGTAGCTATTGGTCATTAATTTTCTTTGGGATTCTATTATTTCTTCCAAGCAGTGTTTCAAATCTAAATTTCTCTTCTTGCTTTTTGCCAGAGGACACAGGGATAGTATGAAAACTAAGAAATGTGTGCGGCCATAAGAATCCATTCTTTCTGCAAGGGAATTATGTAAATTACCTCTAATTACCACACAAGGTTACTTACATTTCCTGATTCTTGACTAATTTGCATCTGACAATTTTTTTTTCAGTTTAAGACAAAGACAACAGCATGGACCCCCTTCCATTTAAAAAATCTTTAGAATGTCAGTTTTGCTGTCTTTCACTTTCACTCAATTTTCTTTTGTAAATGCATTTCCCAAATGGATGAGCATCTATTCTAATTTAATAATTGAAATAAAAAAATAGTATTGTCTAAAGGAGTTCTGGGTTACTTTTACATCTTGCTTGTTTTAGAACTATGTTGACTACTAAAATTTTTTATTGCCAAGTTTACCTTTCAATGTTGTACCATGAGAAGTAAATTTTACCTACAAAAGAACTTTCAAAAAACAACTCATGAATTAGAAGACCTAGGTTAAAAAATAAACAAATGAACAACCCACTACATTTGATAAGCCAGGCATGCACTATTGCATAATGTTTTCTCGGCATCTACTAAGGACCTGAGTGGGGCACAGGGATCAATAGAACAGGATCTCTGCACAGGAAGGGCTCCCACCCTCCAGGAGGGAGACTCACCACACCACGTGGCTGTCAGACAAGGCTGTGGGTGAGGAGGGACTTGAAAAAGCTACAAAGTGCAGGAATAGGAATTAAAAAGGAAATAATTTCCAGCCAGGGAGTCAGAGGAGGCTTTAAGGGAAAGGTGGCATTTGAGCTTTGGCAGATTAGTAGCATTTTGACAGCCAAGTGGAATGGGGGTGATAGAGGATTTTGAGGCTGAAAAAATGCAAGCACAAGGGTGCAGAGGTAAGAAGGGACAAAAAAAAAAAAAGCTCAGGAAGTAGAGAATAGTCTCATGGGACTGTAGTAGATAATTTAGAGGACAGTAAAGGGAGTGATTCCCATTTTTAAATAATTTTTTATGCTGTTTATTCTTTGGGTGTCTCGATGGGTCAACTCTGCTCTTACCTAGCGCCCAGCCACATGTGTCGATGTAACAGATGCACACACGTGTGAGCACACGCACGTGCACACACACGCTCACACGAGCTGACATTTTCAATTGCTTAATTGGAATTACCGATGAGGGAATGATACTGCGCATCCCATAGCAACACTTCCTTAAAATCCTTATTATATTGCCCTTTTCCTCCAGAAGTCCTACGTGCCATTTAGCGCCACACCTCAGCAGCGCCCCCAACCCGAACCTGCCCTCCTCCTCCCTCTCCCATCCTCCGCTGGCCATTGCCTCTCTAGTCTCCTACCTCTATCCAGAGGGAGGTTTTTCTTTCTAAATGTCTCCTCTTCTTTTTATCTTCAGGAGCCACCTGGCTTTCAGTTGCTCCAGTTTTTCTCTCCACCCAGCAGGAAAGAAGGCTTAGAGGCTTTAGGAAAAAGAAGAGGAGGAAGACAAAGAGAAGAAAGAGGAGGAAGTGGAGAAGAAAAAAAAAAAGACAGGAATGAAAGAAAGGTAGGGAAAAGAGGGAAAGAAAAAGAAGAAGCTCCTTTCCTAGAAAGACTGTAGGGCAAGGATACAAAAACTTACACTTTACATTTTTTCTCTGAACCAGTCACAAAACTTGATTTAATCCCCAGCCACACCAGCTGGAGCACTTAGACCATGTAGAGGAATTGGGGGGTATTAGTTTCCTCAGTATCAAACAACGTTCATTTGTATCATGACTTCAACATTGGTATCATTTTTAAAACTCCTCCACTAATTATCTCAACCATCATTCTGGTTGGTTTATGCTTTATTCCTACCACTCCATTTCCAGTAGCCTTTGCCGTCCACTGCTTTGTACCACATACATCCTTTCTTGTTGATTTTTCCCATGAGTAGTGCAGTCGGGCAGACTATGTTTTGAATATTCATAGCTCAACCTGTACTAGTAAAGCATAGAACAAGTAAAACAGTTGTCAACAACAGTACAAAATTCTGTTTCTTGGATTAAGACCATAGGATGCACCTGCAGATAAATGTTATTACATCTTTTTTCCCCTTTCAGTACACCTATTAAGCAAAGAGATACTGTGTCATCGATTCCTACAAACTCTGTTAATAACCAACAGCATCAGGTGCATGCAAGTAGAAGGTAGTTATACACAACCTGCTACTGCCAAGAACATCCCCTTGAGCCTCTCCTACCTAATCGTTTACTCTTACAAATACACAAGACAAGAAAGTCAGTGCAGAACTAATGTAAAACCCAGGAGGCAAAAAGTAATGGGAAACTCAACTACTTAAGCTTCCTAGATCTCTGGAGAAAATTACTTCTAAACAATTACAGTACATTTTGTTAGTATTACCTCCTCCAAACTAACAAACAGAATAGTTTTTGATTAATAAGCAAAAGAGAAATCAGAAACAGTAAAATTAAAATAGCAAAATTTGCATTATATTTGTGAAGTAAATAATGGTCTATTCCTTTTTCTAAGATCAGATAGAATCTACACATCCATTTGGAAATATTATGTTATTTTCCCAATTCAAAAAAAGTGCTTTATATAATATCAAATTTTAGATAGCTTCAATGGAAGCTTTATCATTATTGGTTGTCAACATCATTTTAAAATATTTCTCATCCAGATATTATGCCTAAAAAGGTATTCATTGGCAGAAGTTGACTTATTCAGAATATCAAAGATAACTAGTAATCTGAGGGATGGATACACTTGAAACTCGGACTTGAGGGTGGGGGCAAGGGCAACATACGTAACCTAAACATGTGTACCCCCATAATATGCTGAAATAAAAAAAAAGATAACTAGTAAACTTGGGAATCATCAATTAGCAGACGGCTATCACTTTTATGACTCCTGTCATATGTGCACTTGTGCTAATCTGAAAAAAGGGATCTTAGCTGTTGCAAGATCTGAAGAAAATGAGATTTTTATGAAAATTATTGAGGAAAAATCACTTAATCCACGAATAAATATTCTCTTAGGATGAGAGGCTGGGTCATGTACTAGAAAAGCGCTTGGCTTGGAGTCAGACAGAACCAGTCTCTGCCACTAATTGGGTAATCTTGATTGAGTGAATAAACATCTCTGCTTCCATAAAATGGAGACAGTCCTTCCTGTATTACGGTGGGATTGAGAGGATTAGAAGAGCTGATGTAGGAAAAATGTGTGCTCCCCCTTCCCTTCTCTTGCCTTCCTCCATCAGTTAACATGTTCCAAACATTTGCATTTTCTTGATGAGGAGTGAAAAACTTGTCTCTAGAGTGGAACTAATCTCTGCATAATGTTGGAAGATGCTCAAAGAAGCACAGGAGCTTTTGTGTGAGTATCTGTGCTTGCTTGCTTGTTGACTTTTTTTGGTGTGGGGACAAAGGAGGTGGTTAAAGATTGGTGTAATTTTTAATCTTGCCAAAAGAAAATCAGAGAATCCTTTATCTTCCCTTCTCCTCGTTCAGGAAGCAAACAGGTCTAATATTCAATTGTACGTATTCACAATGGGACAAAGACAGAACGTGACAGCACTGAAGGTTTCCATCTTTGCTTTAAATTCTCTGTTGAGACTATAGGGTTGGCACCAAGGAGATATATATATATATGTATGTATGTATATAGGCTAGAAATTAGATTTTCCTGAGACTACATATTTGAGGTAAATACTACAGAGCTGAATTCTGTGCATTCTTTTGGCAAAGTCTTAAAAAGCAAATAAGTACTTGATCATTGTTCCCTTACATCTTTTATACTTCCCTTTACATCTTTTATAACTTTATTTCCCCCATAGATATCATGAATATTTCCAAAGTATTAGATTCAGTAAGACACTCTCCACATTTGAGCCATTCTGTAAGGATCATAAAGATTACATTATCCTAAATTTTTGTCCCATTCCCTAGTGGGACATTTCAGCAAAACATTCATATTAAAATAATAAAACCTCTGTAGGGACAAGTCCTTCATTGGTCCAACAGATGACATTCAGTATAGAATATGAGGCTTTTGGCACAGATCTTTTTCCAATTTCAACCTTAAATAGTCAAACATATAATCCTCAATACATCCTTTTACATTTCAAATAATTAACTTTTTTTCCTGACTCATAGTATGCTGAATGCTTTTATTAAGTTTTACATTATTTTTAATTGTGGTAAAATTCTTTAAAAATTTTGGGCTGGACACAGTGGCTCATACCTGTAATCCCAGCACTTTTGGAGGCCAACACGAGAGGATTGCTTGAGCCCAGGAGTTTGAGGTCAGCGTGGGCAACATAGCAAGACCCCATCTTTAAAAAAATAGCTATTAAGGATATTTGGGAGAAAAATTGGGAGGAAATTTGAATGTGAACTGGATATTTAGTTTAAGAATTATTAATTTACTTAGCTGTAGTTGTGGCTCATGCCTGTAATCCTAGCACTTTGGGAGGCCAAATGGGAGGATTGCTTGAGGCTAGGAGTTCGAGACCAGCCTGAGCAAAAGTGAGACCCCCATCTCTACCAAAAATAGAAAAATTAGCTGGGCATGGTGGTGCATGCCTGTAGTCCCAGCTACTCCAGAGGCTGTGGCAAGAGGAGTTCAAGGATGCAGTGAACTATGACCACATCACTGTACTCCAACCTGGACTATAGAGCAAGATCCTATCTCTAAAACACACACAAAAAAATTCCATCTACCAACTGCTCAGCTTTTTCTGAATCTCTCACATTGAAAATCACTGAGAGAGTATGATTATTCTAATGAGCTACCAACTCTTCTCTTGTGCAAAGCCCTCAACCCTAATCACCATCACCATTCAGGCCCTTGACAAATCTATACACTGGGGAAACCTGAGTAGGGTATCCTTCTATCCCTTACTCTGCTGTGGCCAAGAGAACAGGTCATGAGATATCACTGTAGCCACTTCCACTTACACAATCATATGGCTACTTTGCTTAGCAGGGGACCCCATTCAGGGAATGATTGGCTTGTCCGCAACACAAAGAAAGCCCTTAAATATAGAATAAAATTTTAAAACTTAGAAATCCATGCCTAATAACTTAAGAATGTAAGTCACAAAACTTAAAGAATTCACATGTACACCATAAATCCACCTTGAGACATGTTGTGATGTAAATTTAATGTATAATGCGGTGATTCATAACTATCTGTATGTTAATGTTGTTTAGGGTATCATCATTTTTATTTACCTGAATTTTACATGTTTAAATTTACATACATATTATTATATTATTTCAGTTTTAAAGACTATATGTGTAGTATATATATGTGAAACATTATAATGTGTGTATGTATAATTATAATTGAACTCAAGGGATCTTGATAATGATTTAATAATAGGGAGAAAAATATCAAAGCCAAAAGCAATAAATCCATTTTAATTATATGTGTGATAGCTTGTGGCTATCCATTTTTTATACATATCCATTCATGTGTGCCTTTTATATTTTGCATTGATTTTAAACCTATTTCTTCAATGTTTTATAATTATGACCCCATGTAATCACCTCAGTTGAAAATTTTACATATTAAAATTAATGGAAAAATATATGAGATATTCATTTGCGTTGTTGAAAATAATTTTTACATGTTCTCCATAGTTAATGCTCAATATAAGTGATTGCATGAACTCAATGATTAAATGACTGTAGCTTAAATGTGCTGTTTAAAATCATGAAAATGATAAGTTGTTATATAGACCCAGTGTTCTTGAGAAGAAAGTACTTAATTCATAAGGGACTCCTTAGTGTACCAATTTGAAATACTATGATCAGAGTGTGATTTATTGTATTTCCCAAAGCATGAATCAAATATTCTGATTGCCTGATAATGTTTGATTTTGGCTATTAGTGAGGGGTTTTTTTGGTTGTTGTTTGCATTTGAAATATATAAGGATTTGATTGTAATAGGGGTATAATCTTCAATCCTAATTTGGTTAAAGTCAAATGTAATACTAGAACTTAGGCAATATGTCTTTCCCAAACTCTCTGGAAATTCTGCGCCCGGAAATTGCAGTGGTGCATTGAATAGCAGCAAACGGAGAATGTTACTGCTTGTTTTTGCTTGAGTCTGGTGTAGGCTTCCTTTATACACGGCATGAGAGAGCCATCTACAGAAAGTTAAGAAAAGAACAGCCTAATACAATAAGAAGAGAATGTCCGAGAGTGTCTGTTAAGAGAGATTACTCTATGGTGACATGTTAAGCACAGCATGCTACTGTGCAACAGACACAGGTTTGGAGCCTGAAACAGACTCAAACAACATACGGCAACTCTTGGAGGGTCTTAAAACCACTTTGTATATGCCAACATGGACCCTGGTCTAAAGTCTCAAAAGCACACTGCATTTTATTTGGTGTAAAGCCAACTGGACTGAACCTTTCAGACTTCAGTGAGAAGATCATAGCCTTGGCAAAACCAAAAATGAACCTAGCTTGATCTTTGGTTTTAAAACAGTATGTTCTGGCTTTATAAAGAAATAAAGGCAAGTTTTACTTAGCTTCAAGATTCTTACAAATACTTAGGAGAGGCACTGCAAATAATTAACAGTTAGTTATTCGGCCAGATTTACATACTCAGGTCAGTTGTTTCCTGAGTTTAACAGTGGCACTTTAGTATACTAACTCATTTGGGTCCCTATATTCCTAAGTGCCCTAGAGCACAATTCAGTGTCCTAACAAAGAATGATGGCTCTTCTTCAACTTATGTGCCTGTAGAGTGATTTGCACATGTAGTAGAATAAAGCAAAATTAGTGCTAGATACAGGGTGGAAAGTAAATTAAAAATAAAACCCCCAATAGCAATTGTCTACTCAAATGCAGACAGATGAAGTAGGTGTATATAGCATTACTTAGTTTGTAATGTTCATTGAGACATATGGGTATACTCTTGTGATCTTGGACAGTAAGATCCTGAAAATCAACCAGTACATAGAGTTCAAATCTCTTACCACTAATGTTAACTGAATGAATCCTGCTTAAGACCCTACAGTTTTTTAAAAAATAAAAATTGTATTTCTAGGAGTTAACAACAAAAAAAAAGGCCCAAAAAGATCTGATATCAGGACAGGGAGAGTGGGCAGACATCGAGAATCTGCACTGGTAAGCCAGGAAGCAAGCCTAGCTTTGACACAGGAGGCACTGGGGCAGCATGAGATGGACTCTGTAAGACGCTCTCTTATCTTTGAGGTAATATCCCCCCACGATCATTGTGATAGTTGATTTTATGCATCAACTTAACTGGACTAAGAGTCACCCAGACAGCTGGTAAAACATGACTGCTGGGTGTGTCTATGAGGGTGTTTCCACAAGAGATTAGCATTTGAATCAGTAGACTGAGTAAAGATCACCCTTACCAGTGTCAGTGGGCGTCATCCAATCCATTGAGGGTCTGCCCGACTAGTACAAGAAAGCGGAGAAGGGCAACTTCACCCTCTTCCTGAGCTGGGACATTCACCCCCTTCTGCCCTTGGACATCAGAGTTCTCCTGGCTCTCAGCCTTTCAGACCTCAGGACCCCCAGAGGACCCCCCGTTTACCAAGCCCTTGGCTTCAGATTTAGAGATATACCACCAGCTTTCCCGGTTCTCCGGCTCACAGATCATGGGATTTCTCAGCCTCCATAACCACATGAACCAATTCCCATAATAAATCCCCTCTTTGATATCAATATATATCCTATTTGTTTTATTTCTCTGGAGAACTCTGACTAAAACCATCATGATGCCTAAAATTCTGAAAAGCTGCTACTTGTTTTGGTGGGAATGGGAGTACAACTTCCTCAGAGTTCTGGTAGCTCCCCTGTGATTTCTGTCAACTGCTGATTTCCTGACACTTGTTTTGGTAGGGTCCTGGGGAAGTGGCTCCATGAGCACATTTGTTTCAGAAGCTATTGCGTCATTTTGATAACCAGCTATTTATCTTTCACCCTAACTGGACTATATCCCTTAAAGGCAGGGATTTTGTAACAGTTTTTTATTTGGTTTGGCTGGTTGGTTGATTTATCACTGACTCTCCATTGGCTTGCTCAGGACTTGCAGTAGGGGCTCAATAAATGTCGAATGAATGAACCCTTGCCGCACACAGTGGAAGTGGCTCCCAGTCACACCTAAATCTAGACTGATTCAGGACCTGGGCAATTTGACACGGTAGGCATGAGAGCAGTGCCAAATACACTAAAAGCTAAATACAAACAACACTTACTATGTAAATGCATCTTCAAATCTCCTAGTTCTTCCAACCAAATTGCTGTCCCTCTGCCCCTTCTATACAGAAACTTTAGAACTGCCATTGGTGCAGAAATAATCAGAATGATGCTATTTAATGTAAATGATAGTGAACATATACTGTGGGCATATGCCTGAGGTAAGGACTCTACCTTTTCTACAGACTGATTCATTCAAAAAATATTGTCTGAGCACTCTCTATGGACCAGGTGATATTCTATGCACAGAGGATGTGGTAGTGAAAAGAACGAAGTCCCTGCTCATGGAATTTAGAAACTGAGATATGAACTTACTCCAGAGCCCACATACTTAGTCATTATGCTATAGTGAACTCATAATATTATATAAGGAAAATCAAGTATGCCTGCACAGGAAAATTAAATTGTGCAGATAGCATTAGGAAAATAACTGATATGGATAGGGGTTATGATTCATTTATGAACATCATGATACAGAAATGGCACCAAAATGATTTTAAGATCACAGATCATTTTTAAGCTCCCTCCTACCTTATATTTTTAACTTTTTATTTTGAAAAATTTTATTCATTCAAAAACTGTGAAATACTACAATGAACTCCTATCCATCCTGCCTTTAATTACAACAATTTTAACATTTTGTTAAATATATACACCTTTTTTGTTGAATCATTTGAAAGTGTTTCAGACATTATAAAACTTCGTGCATCCCCTAAAAATAAGTATCTTTTACTATGTAACCACATAAGCTAAGTAAATTAACAATTCTTAAACTAAATATCCAGTTCATATTCAAATTTCCTCCCAGTTTTTCTCCCATATGTTCTTAATAGCTATTTTTTTTTAAAAAAAGAGATCCAATCAAGGTTCATGCTTTGCATTTTGTTGTCTGTCTCTTGAATCTCTTTTAATCTACAATAGTCCTCCATTATTACCCCCTAAGTCATTAACCTACAAAAAAAGTTCAGGCCCATTTTATTGTAGAATGCCTCCACATCCTACAATAAAAATTAAAAAAAATTATTTGTTTCTTAGAATGTTTTTTAACTTGTTCCTCTCTTCCATATATTTCCTGTGAACTAGAATTTAGGTTTAGAAGCTTGGAGAGATTCAGGATTAACATTCTGGCCAAAAATACTTCATAAATGATATCGTGTATATCTGACCACACCTCATCAAAAGGCACATCATAATATCTCACTGTCTCACCTAAGTGATGCTAAATTTGATCACTCAGTTAAAGCAGTGTCCACCAGACCATTCTACTGTAAAAATAAAATTTTCCTTTATAATTAAGAAGTAACCTGGCTGGGCGTGGTGGCTCACGCCTGTAATCCTAGCACTCTGGGAGGCCGAGGTGGGTGGATCGCTCAAGGTCAGGAGTTCGAGACCAGTCTGAGCAAGAGCGAGACCCCGTCTCTAATAAAAATAGAAAGAAATGATCTGGACAACTAAAAATATATATATAGAAAAAATTAGCCGGGCGTGGTGGCGCACGCCGGTAGTCCCAGCTACTCGGGAGGCTGAGGCAGTGGGATCGCTTGAGCCCAGGAGTTTGAGGTTGCTGTGAGCTAGGCTGAAGCCATGGCACTCACTCTAGCCAGGGCAACAGAGTGAGACTCTGTCTCAAAAAAAAAAAAAAAAAAAGAAGTAACCTGTGGGGTGATACTTTGGCACTGTTCAAATATCATATTCCCCCCAAGATCTTACCCGGTGGTTTTAACATCTATTCACGAGTCATGTCTCAATCAAGTATCACATCAGAGGTTTCAAATGATGAGTTTCTGACGGTATTATTCCTTCTACATTTATTAGCTTTCGTTCTCCTACCATATTCACTTCTATTCCTTTTCTCTCTCTCTCATATCACTATGGATCTGTGCATAGTTTTAATTCAGTGTACTATAATTAAGCACCATCATCTTTTATTTCACATTATTATAAATTTGGCTAGGGGGAGCCTCATCAGATTTTCCTGGCTGTTGATTTCCAACTCATCCCCCAACTCCTATTTCATACCATTTTATCTGTGAAGCATTCATTACTAGAAGTATTAAGTACCCACTTCCCCTGTTCTCCTATTGGATGTTGCTTACATCTATTATCACAATTAACATTTTTACATGGTAATTATTTATAGGTTTGTCTCTCCATTAATCTATAAGAACCTTGAAAGAAGAGATATATTTATATATGGTATCCCCAATACGCAGCATAGTGTCTGAGGAATATGTATTATGACTGATTGGATGAGTCAGTGATTTGTCTTGTCCATTTATTATTTGTTTTCAAGTTGGTTTTTCTCCTACCTTGCCTTGGTTCCATAGTTTAGTTCCCAGCAATTCCTTACCCAACTAAAGGCATAATTGCTAGAAACCAATTTTAAAGAATAAATTAACATTCCTTTTTTACAGAAATGAATTGCCTCACAGGAAAATTTAGGTGAATAATTTCTGATGAACACTGGCTGAAATGGCTTCTAAGACTGGCATGATGCCATTGTCATCAGTGACAATGCTGATGTCTTCTTTTACCTTCACAAAACCACAAATGATGTTTCTCTTTCAGCAATTAATCATGGACTAGTCAGATATCACTATCAGGGCCATTTTAAACTGAGTCAACAAAGAGAATAGCTAATAATAGTAGTCTATGGAGCACTCTATACTTTCCAGAGTGCCTTTAAATATTTTATTTTATATTCCCCCCAAAATATCCATGTTTTGAGCCCAGACTTAGATATATAGGGTCATATATCCAGTTATCCATAACCTATTTCTATTTTAATTCCTCACAAGTACCTCACACTTAGTATATCCAAAACTCATCAGTTCCCCTAGCTCAGTGAATGGTAACACTATTCACCAACTTGTCCAAGGCACAGTCCTGACCATCACTCACACCTTTATTTCTTTACTGAGTCCTTCCCCCAGATATCCAATCAACAAAGATTTTGAATTTGACTTTCTAAAATGTTGAATCTCACCCATCTCCATGCCATGTTGCACCTCAAACTCAGTATGTCCAACACCAAACTCATCTCTTTTCCCCTAAAATCTGTTCCATCCTCTTGGTGAATGAACTACATCTGTCTGTTGTCAAAGCTAGAAACTTGTAAGTCGACCAGACATGCGTGTTTCTTCTTTCCCAGCCCGACTCCTACTGCTTTGTGGATGCCTCACCCTCCCTTATCTGCACTAATTTGAACATCTCTTACCTGGTCTTTTGGGCTCAGGTTTATTCTTCATATTGCTGCAGAATGATCTTTCTACCAAGTGTCTGGTAGTATACTCCCTGAAAGGGTGAATGACCCAAAGGACACATTTCACACACAGGCTATGTGGGAGCAACACGGCTGGTTTATTCACCCGGGTGCGAGTGGGCTGAGTCCAAAAAGAGAGTCAGCACAGAAGGGGGTTTAAGTGAGGGTTTTTATAAACAGGGATAGCCGACCCCCTCTCACCTGCCCTGTTCAGCTCTTTGTTTCTGGGCCAAACTGGCAGGTGAAGAATTGCTTCCTGCTATGTGCAACAGAGGACGGTGGGCAGAACAGCTGTTTGTAGTAAATTCTTCAAACAATCAACTCCTACGATCCCTTTGCCCCAGCTGCATCCATCCTTCTGCTCTGGCGTCGTCCTCATCAGGAGAGCTAGGGAGGGGTAGCCTTCATCTCTATCAGGGAGGGAGGAGGAAGGAATGCTGGCTGCAGCTGTCTGTTAGATCTAGTAGGTAGACATAAACTTCATCTCTATCAGGGAGGGAGTGGGAAGGAATGCTGGCTGCAGCTGTCTGTTAGATCTA
>NW_012148197.1:2837113-2867952 GCF_000956105.1 Propithecus coquereli | reverse complement strand
CGAAGGATGGACATATTTGAAACTCGGACTTGGGGGGGGGGCAAGGGCAACATACGTAACCTAAACATCTTTACCCCCATAATATGCTGAAATAAAAAAAAAAAATAATTGATTAGCCAGTTACTCTTCATATCAGGATTGAGCAGCAGCTTGAGTTTTTTTTCTAAGTGTCTTCATCATGGTGAGTTTTATTTTTAATTGCACTCAGAACCAAAAGTGTTATGGTCTCAGCAGTTAATCATCAGCTACCAGCAGAAAGTCACATACTCATTCTTATTTATTATCGATAGCTGGGATCTACTGACTTGTTTCACATCATTGTGCTAATGCTCCCACTCACCGTGAAACTTTTCTCTTCCTATAGGCAACCGTTCATCCACTCTGGGGATGGTTACTGTCAGCTCTCTTTTGTCACCACACTTGTTTAACGCCTATGCGAGGCAGTTTAGTGAGACAGAGAAACATTTTGGTGTCACTAGCATCAATATGCTGATGCAGGAACATCAATATGCTGATACAGACTCAGCTCTATGCCAGCTGGTATTACTATTCAACTCTTCCAGCCTGGCTGAATTAGAGATAAAAATGAAAGCCAAATGCTTAAATATAAATCCAGACAAAACAGCAGGGAAACTGGTAGGCAAAGAGTCTGAATAAACAGCAGAAATTATTCTGACATTTTGAATTATAGGAACCTAGAACATAAATTTTAAGTGAAGATATGGCTTATTTTATAATAAAATATAAATTGTAATAAGATAAATATACAATATGATAATATATAATATAATTAAACATATTTGCAATTTTAGCTCCTACCACGCACTAGGCATGTGCAAGGCATTTTATACACATTATTTTATTTAATGTAGTTTTGTATATACTTCTTGTGATGCAGTACAATGAATTATAAAATAGGGAGAAGTTCATCTAAATCAGTGTAATTGTTGTTAGAGTTTTTACCTTCTCTTTGTTCGTGATTTAGTATCCATAAAGTACCCACATTGGCAGTTTAATCTTTGATAGAATCATATATGTTAATATATCAATATAATGCACTGAAATACTTAAGCCCTGAACCCAGCTCACCAGGGGCCAGATTTCAGATTTTGTTCTCTACCCAGTCATAATGTAGCCTCTGATCCCTATTTGCCTGTTGCCTAGCCCCCTCTGGGATGTTTCTCAGAAGGGTAGCCATGTGCAGGCCACCTCTCCTTAAAAGGTTCAGTCCCAGATGTTCTAGGTGCCAGACGATTCAAAATAAAAAAAAAAATCTCTGGGGTATGAGATCAAAAGTCTAGGCTAGTGGGTAACAATGCAGCTTGGAAGGAGGAAGCAGGACCACTGAGCTAAAGGTGTATGATGTCAAGAGAGAAACTTGAACTACAGGAAGAAGAATGTAGAAGACAAGGATAGATAAAACAGGGTTCTGTTGTGAAGCAGAATAACCTGCTCTCTTCGGTCATGCTCCAGGTCCCACTTTCTTCTGGGGTAGTTGCAACTGGAAATAGTGCATGACCTTGGAATAGAACTCACAGCTCCTTCAAATAGTACTCTAGCAATTCCAGTTTAGGTCCTAAAATGCATTCACACTAAATTAAAAATGAATGATATCAGACTAATAGTGGAAGAGGAAATGAGAAGAGGGGAGAGAAAACAAACAAACAAATATATATATATATATTGGACCCAAAGTGGAATAGAGACAAAAATGAAAATAAATGAAAAGGTTTACCAATCTGCTAACATTGTAAAACCTTCTCTCACCTTCTCTCCATTTCTCTGGCCCCCTCAGTATCTCCATTGACACAATCTACACAAAAAATAAATTCCCTATCTGACGTGATACTTAAACTGCCTCCATGCTTGTTTCTTTCTTTTCCAGAATCCCCCTTCTTAATTTTAGAACTGAAATATGTACTCAGAAGCAGATTAGAAGTTAACCGGGAAGAATGAATTTCTCTGGTCTTTCTTTAGCTAGGCAAGAATAATCAAATTTTGGCTTTTGAAATGAAATAAATTGTTATTAGATTATATTAAGATCAGTTCCTGGGTCAGGAGGATTTTAAACCAAAATTACACAAATGACGTAAATGTTCTTGGCTCATGATACTTGATACAACTAATTTTAGACAAAGTGATTTTCAGCACTTCCAGCTGCAAATATAACAGATTCAAGATAACAATTCAACACTAAACTTTGATATTTTGTTACTTTTGAATTACAGTATTTTTGAAATAAAGGCACTTTTTAACTTACTGCAATTTGACTTTCAAGTGATTAGCATTTGCTTTCTTCAACAAATTAAATCCACATTATGGTACTTATATTAGGCTAGAAGACATTTACTTATGGTAGACAATCCATTTCCTGATGTTGCCCTACAAATTGTCCTCTGGCTTCTACAATCTCACTCCCCCTAGTTTCTAGGCCAACTTATTGCCTGGAAAGGAGACACTGAAAGTAGAAAGGATATGTGAATTTATCAAACACAGCCAAGGGTCTACTTAATATACCTCACTGATTCCTTACTAACAGAACCCCAATTTTCTTGAGGGAGGTAGGGAAAATATGCCCAGCTATAAAATTACATTTACAGCCTCTCATCGTGCAAGGGGTGACCATGGGGGAGAGAACTGCTTAATAAATAGTCAGGGATAGTCATTTCATAGGATCTGTGGGAAAGTTTATTAAATATAGCCAAGGCAGTTGACACCCAGGATTGCCTTTTGTCCTTGCTCTTTCCTCTTCTTCCTGCCAGGAATATGGAAATGATGCCTGGAGTCACAGGAGCCATCTGTGACAATGAGGACAAAAACCATACATTAAAGATGGCAGACAAGCCGGGCTCCGGGGCACACGCATGTTGTCCCAGCTACTCAGGAGGCTAAAGCTGGAGGATCCCTTGAGTCCTGAAGTTCCAGGCCAGCCTGGTCAACATAGTGTGCCACTCCCTCAAGCCCTGTCTCCAAAAAACACAAAAAAGAAAAGAAAAGAAAAAAAAAAGCAGACAAAAAGACACAAAAGATTGGATACCTTTAGTTGCCAAACTAGCTCTAGGCTGCTTATTTGCAGTTTCATGAGAAAAGAAATAGAATCTCCTACTAGTTTAGGCCACTCTTTTTGGAGGTGTTTATACTGTCAGCCCAAGTCAATCTTTTTTCTCTCTCTTCTTTTTTTTGTTTTAAAATTCTTTTTCACTCTTTTTTTCTTTTTTTCCCTCCCAAATCACCATCTATAAGTACCCAAGTCAATCTTTTAAGTCAGCAGTCCCCAACATTTTTGGCACCAGGGGCCAGTTTCATGGAAGACAATTCTCCCACGGAAGGGGGAGTGGAGCTCAGGCAGTGATGCCAGTGATGGGGAGCAGCTATAAATACCGATGAAGCTTCACTTGCTTGCCCTCTGCTCACCTCCTGCTGTGTGCCTCCCTGTCGGCTCCTAAGTTTAACTGAAGACTATTAGACATTTTTTTAAGGGGGCGTGGGGGATGAGGGGGCGTTGGGAGTTGCAGCGGAGCTCTGCAGCCCGACCTCTAACAGGCCTCAGACTGCTACCAGTCCACCACCAGGGTTTGGGTTCTGCAATTTTAAGTGATATATTCAGTTGAAGCACGGACAGAGACCAAAGGAGATTGGTCTGCATGTATACAATTATGGAAATTATTCCCTTGAGCAGCTCATAACCTAGCTTTGAACTTAGTTTCAAAATTTGTGTTTCAAAAATACTTTGGCCAATTAGGAAAGTGCAAATCAAAACCATAATGTGATGTCACCTCACCCTCTCTAGGATGGCTATAGCTACTATCAAAACAAAACAGAAAATAGTGTTGGTGAGGAAATGAAGAAATTGGAACCCTTGTGCACTGTTGGTGGGAAAGTATTAATAAAATGGTGTAGCTGTTGTGGAAAACAGCAAGGTGTTTCCTCAAAAAAATTAAAAATAAAATTAACATACGATCCAGTAATTGTACTTCTGAGTAGATATTGAAAAGAATTGAAAGCAGGGTTTTGAAGAGATATTTGTATTACCTATGTTCACAGGAGCATTACTCACAATCGCTAAACTGAGGAAGCAACCCAAGAGTCCCTGGATGGATGAATGGGTAAGATAATGTGGTATAAACATACAAGGAAATATTATTCAGCCTTAAAAAGGAAGGAAATTCTGACATTTGCTACAACATGGATGAAACTTGAGGACATTATGCTAAATATAATAAGCCAGTCACAAAAAGACAAATACTATATGATTCTACTTATCTGAGTATCTAGTTTAGTCGAATTCATAGAAACAAAAACTAGAATGGTGGTTGCCAGGGTCTGGGGAGAGATAGGTTGGGAGTTGTGTAATGGGTTTAGAGTTTCAGACTTGCAAGACGAAAAAGTTCTGGAGACTGGCTTCACAACAATGTGAATATACTTAATACTACTTAACTGTACACTTAAAAATAGTTAAAATGGTAAATTTTAGGTTATGTGTTTTTTACCACCATTAAACAAATATTTTGATCATATTAACCATGTATCTAAGTATAGCTGGTTGCTGTTAGCAAATTTCAAGTTCTTTTATCACCCAAAATGATTAATTTAAAAATTATTATATATTTTACATACTTTATTTGCTATTTGAAAGTCACTATAGTAAAAAACTGTACTAAAAAATTTCATCAAACATACTTTGGAGTTAGACATCATAAGGCATATGTGATCTATTTTAAATAAAATATGTAACCTTGTAAATATAAAACTTGCTGACCTTTAAATTAAAAAAAACATTATTCATTTCATTAAGATTTTGTTGTAATCTTGCCTAGAGTAGAAATGTAACAAATTACGTAAGTCTCTAAATTTTTCCCGACTGAAATGAAGGTAAGACATTTTTGTGTATTTAAGATATTCAAATAAAAAATGAGAATAAGGTATTTCTTATAATAAGGGAAATCCAGAAAACCTACAGGATAGTACTTTTAAAAATCATTTCAGCCATGGGACTTTATTTAGGCTCAGAAAATTAAAATTTTATTATATAACATAATAATTTGGCAGTAACTTAATTTTCATACAGCACCATTATCTATACAGCCTATGCTGTATATTTAAAAAATTCAAGATGATTTATTCTAGTAAACATAAAATTCTTATTATAAAGTACTCATTAGTCACTCCTTCCACATCCAATGGAAATTGCTCTCATCATCAATTTTCATTCATATTATCCTGAAGTGAATAACTTTGAATTGTATTTTGCTAAAACATACTTAAGTACAATTATATCCTTGAAGTACATGTAGTTCATAGCCAGCCTATGCCAAAGGGTTATTGATAGTGGATTTTAGAATACTTTGCTGCTCCACTGACTCGAGTAGCCTTTGCTGAGTTACTCAATTCTTGCATTTTAGTTTTTCTATCTGCACATAGGAATTACATGTAGAAGGAATCTTAAATATCATTGTCTTATCCTTTTGCTCTACAGATGAGGACACAAGCCTGGGGAGGAGCAGTGAACAAATTTCTAGGAAAATACTATGTAAGATAAATGGTACAGCAATTTTATACATAGCCTGGATTTGATTAATTTTATTCTTTTTAAAAGAGAAGTGTAGCATTCCCACTATTCTGACCTCAAATATATTGGAATGTATATTAATATATGTTTTATTAGTGTCCTTAATAGTAATAGTGCATTTAAGGCTTTCATATGGCAAATCATTTCTTAAAGATTTGCAACCCATCATATATGTTGACATTTAAGACTTCACTGTCAATATTTTATTTCTTCTATTCCACAATTTCAATAAAAAATTCAGTCCAAAAATAAGTGAAAATGAGTTGATTAAAGCAAATATTTGTGAAATATTAATAATATTCATTTTTCTATCATACACTATGGACAGAAATGAAGCTTATTTGCCTTAGCTTTTTGCTTTCCTTGCCATAAAACAAGGACTCTTCAATACTTATTGAGCCCCAATAACATGTAAAGTATTGTGCTAGGCACTGCAAGGAATGCCAAATATGATGAATAAGGTATGTGTCCTCGAGAAATATACCATCTCTAGTAGGAAAAATAAATTAAGTACTGTATTCAAATTCTAAAGTGAAATTTAAGTACTATATAACAGTGAAAATAAAGAGCTTATGGGAATTTAAAGGAAAAAAAATTTAACCTGACATTGTGAACATACACAACAGGGTCATCTAAGGAAGGGTAAGCCCAAATAGAAGGAAATGAAAAGTAGGAATGACCATGTTTTAGCAACTTCAAGAGATCCAGTTTCTCTATAGGGCAAGGGAGTAACAGGGAGGAAAAAAAGCAACAGATCAGTACCCCTCCTAAACTATTTTTCCAGGTCTGCTTTTTACCCTATATTTTACCCTGACAAAACAACTATCACCTGTCAGCTCTTTTCTATGCCTTTTCACCTGTAATCCTCTAAATCAGCTCTTCTCAAACTTTCATGTGCATAGGAACCACCTAGGGTTTCTGTTAAAGTAGAGATTCTGATTCAGTAGATTGGAGGTGGGACCCGAAAGTCTGCAGGCACAGGTGATGTCTATGCTGGACCATACTTTTGAGTTGAAAGGCTAAAAGCATGATTCTTAGCCAGCAGTGTCAGCATCACCTGGGAAGTTGCTATTAATAGAAATGAATGCAAATGAATGTAAATTCTCGGGCCTCACACTGGACCTACAGAATCAGAAACACTGGGGTGAGGCCCAGCTCTCTCTTTTAACAAGCAAGCAAGAAGCTAAAGTTTGAGATCCACTCATAAGTCACCGGTTTGGGAACATGACTGCACACAGGAGTCAACCACGGTTTTTAAAATACGATTGGTGGAGTACTACTCAGCCATAAAAAGGAATGAAATAATGTCTTTTGCAGCAACTTGGATGGAACTGGAGACCATTATCCTAAGTTAAGTATCTCAGGAATGGGAAGACAAATACCACATGTTCTCACTTGTAAATGGGAGCTAAACAAGCAATATACCATAAAGTGGTGTAACGGACATTGAAAACTAAGAAGGGAGAAGAGTGGAAGGAGGGTGAAGGATAAAAATCTACCTATCAGGTACAAGGTACACTATTCTGGTGACCTGTGTACTGAAAGCTCTGACTTCAGCATGATACAATTCATCCATGTAACAAAAACACACTTGTACCCCCTTTTCTCAGATTAAAAGAGATAAAATACTATTGATGCCAAACCTCACCCCCAGAGATTTTCATGGTACGTTGCGTCATCTGGGCTGAGGCTCTTTTAAAAGCTCTCTTAGGTGATTCTAATATGCAATAAAATTTGAGAACTCCGTGAGGTAGGTTGGTTCCTTAATTTTTACAGGCCTTATTTTCCTCTTGTGTAAAAAGTAGATAATATCCATGTGGTTCCTGACTTCCCTTCCAGATTTTGGAATCTCCAGCCAACCCTAATTCGGTCTTGGGACCCCCGCCTCCCCGCCCGGTGTCACACGGCCTCGGCCAGAAAAGCCAACGTTCCCGACGCGGACCCGCAATAGCATCAGCGACGCCGCCTCCGGCCCGCGGGGGCTCCCCAGACGGCGCCCCCAACCCGCGTCGGAGCGGGACACGCATGCGCCGAGCGCACGCCCGGACCCGGCGCTGAGTAACGGACTCGAGCTCCCTCCACCGGAAGTGGACGGCCGTGCGCCGGGAGGAGCCGGTTGTGGCGTGGCGGTTTCTTTCCTCTGTCCTTTCCCCAATTTTTTCCAGAGATTGCCTGGATCAGATCCCATACTTTTTCCAACCCCGGTCCGGGGGCTAGCGTTCCCTCTCCGTGCCATGGCTCCAGCGAAAGCCGCCAACGTGGTGCGGCTGCTCCTGGGCTCCACGGCGCTGTGGCTCTTGCTGCTCGGCGCCAGGACTGTCTCCGCGTCCAAGGCGGTGACGGCCCACTTGGCCGCGAAGTGGCCGGAGACCCCGCTGCTGTTGGAGGCGAGGTGGGTTCAGGCCGGGCCCTCCGCTGAGCCCCGCGAGGAGGGAAGGGCGGGCGGGGCTGTGGGCGCGCTGGCTCCCTGATTGCCCCAAAGACCCGGTCTCTGGGCGCTGGCGGCGGGCGTCTCCTCGCTCAGCTTTTCCGGACGCCGTCGCTCTTGGCCTTCTGAGCATCCTCCCCTCCACCTCATCTCACATCTTCTCCCTCCCCGTGCGTAGCCTCTCGGCTCCTTTAGCAGCCCTCACCTGAAATTTCTTACCTTCCTCCCCACCCCGTCGTACTTTGCCCCACCTACAGTTTTTAAAAACTTCCCTGCCCTGGTTTAATTCATTTGGCTTTTATTAGTATTTACAAAAGAGAAAAGAAAGATTAGGAGATGGAGTGTGGCGTTTAATGCAAACATTTCCACTGAGGTAGGCAGTTCCGTTCAGCAGACAGTACTTAAAGCACTTAGTTTGGTAATGATGACATCGTTTTGTCAGTTCCTGGACTTGCTGTGAAGGCAGCTTCCAACAAATTATTACTTTTCCTGTATCTGTTCCATTGGAATTCATGAGGTATCATTTGCTCTGCAGCAACAAAACTTGTAACTACGAGATTTGCCCTTTAGTATTCCAGTAGTTAAACAGAATTAGAAAGTTATTTCTATTAGCTAGCGCGAAGTTTTATGCCAGCTCTACTTCTGTCCATTTACCAAAGCAACAGCATGTGGTCCTAAAAGGAGACTCTGTCACCCCACATTATATTGCATATATTAGATACTGAAACATTTTTTTTAATTGAATACATGCTTTTAGCTTAAAATATGTTTCCTTCCTCTGTCCTTTCCCCAATTTTTTCCAGAGATTGCCTGGATCAGATCCCATACTTTTTCCAACCTTAAGCTGCTTGTTGAAGTGTCTGGCTGTATGTCTGCCTTTAGAGTAAGCTTAGAGTTGGAACTCGTGTGAGATGCTCCTTAAGGTACATTACAGCCCTAGCCCTAGTCTGATTTTACAAACCTCATCACTTGTACAAGTGGTCCCTGACTTACGATGGTTCAACTTAGGACTTTTTGACTTGACTCTGGGTTTATCAGGGTATTAAATGCATTTTTGAAGTACAGTATAATATTTTCATCTTAATGACGGGTTTATTGGGAGGTAATCCCATCCAAGTCAAGGAGCATCTGTAGTGGGTTGAGTGGTGGCCCCCAAAAAGATATGTTTACATCCTAACTCCCAGAATCTGTGAATGTTACCTTATTTGGAAAAAAGGTCTTTGCAGATGTAACTAAGGATCTTGAGATGAGATCATCTTGGATTATGTAGATGGCCCCCAAATCCAATGTTATAAGATAAAACAAGAAAAGACACAGATAAGGAGGGGAAGGCCATCTGAAGATGGAGTTATGCAGCCTCACGCCAAGGAACAGCTGAAGCAACCAGAAGTTGGAGGAGGCAAGAAGTCTCCCCTGGAGCCTTCAGATGGAACACAGCTCTGCCAACACCTTGATTTTGGACTTCTGGCCTCCACAATTGTGAGAGAATAAGTGTCCGTTGTTTTAAGCCACCATGTTTTTGGTAATTTGTTATAGTAGCTCTAGGAAGCCAATACAGATTTTGCTACCAAAAAGTGGGGTGCCACTGTTAACAAATATCTGAAAATGTAGAAGTAGCTGTGCATTCGGGCGGAGGCTGGAAGAATTTTGAGAAACATGGTAGAAAAAAAGCCTAGACATCCTTGAGGAGACTGTTTGCAGAAATATGGACATTAAGGCTATTCTGTTGTGGGCTTAGAAGAGATTAAGGAGCACAGTATAGAAAGCTTCTGTCATCTTAGAGAATACTTACATCATCATGAACAGAGTGTTGGTAGAAATATGAACAATGAAGGTAGTTCTGGCAAGGGCTCAGAAGGAAATGAGGGGCATATTATTGGAAACTGAAAGAAAGGTGATATATAGTGGCAGAAATACTGGCTGAATTGGTTTCTGCAGTTTGTACAAAACAACTTGAAAGTGATGAACTTGGATATTAGTTAAGAAGATTTCCAAGCAAAGTGTTGAATGTGCCACCTGGTTCTCCTTATAGTAAAATGATAGAGGAAAGAGATAAAGAAGGAACAGTTAAGGAAAAAGGAACCAACACTTGATGATTTGGGAGGTTCTCAGCCTATCCAGATTGTAAAGGTTGCTAAAACTAGGAAACTCAAGAGTTGGGAATGTATGCTCTGGAGAGAAGGACAAGGGTCTGGCTGGAAAACCTTTTGCTGAATAGGTTTGACATGTGATTCCTGGATCCACTTAGCCAACTAAGCAGAAGTTCTCTATAAAGATGGGGTTATCCAGGAAGGATCTGTAGAGGATCCTCATGTAACGATGGTGATCTCAATGAGATATACAACAGGTTCACAGAGTTTTTGAGAATATGTTAACAGAAACACTGCCAGCTTGGACCAAAAGGGGTGGACCAACAAGAGATGAGAAGAGACAAAATGAGAGAAGGCTGTTGGACTTCTAAAATTCTACAGGCAGGAAATGGACTAATAGAGTTACTTGGTAGAAACATCATGCTACCCTTCAAGAAAAAGAATGACTAAGGACAAAGCTATGGTGGGCAGCACAGAGGGTAAAGCATCAGGACACAGAGAATTATTCTCAGGCCTTGAAACATTAGAATTTGCCCTGCTGGATTTCGGACCTGCCTGCGACCGGTGACCCCTTTATTCCTTCTAGTTTTTTCTTTTTCCTTTTGGAATTGGAATGTCCATTCTATGTCTGTCTCACCATTGCATTTTGGAAGCAGATAACTTGTTTTCTGCTTTCACAGGTCCACATAAGGAGGAGAATTTTGCCCCAGGGCGGATCATACCCAGAGTCTTACCCATACCTGATTTAGATGTTAAGATTTGTAAATATCATCAGAGCTGGTGATACTCACATGAAATTTTGGACTTAGCATTGATGCTGTAATACGTTGAGATTTGGAGGATAATAGATTTTGTATGTGGCACATATGTGGATTTGGAGAGGCCAGAGGGTGGCTTGAATG
Organism: Propithecus coquereli; assembly: GCF_000956105.1. Taxonomy (NCBI): domain Eukaryota; kingdom Metazoa; phylum Chordata; class Mammalia; order Primates; family Indriidae; genus Propithecus; species Propithecus coquereli. Next base: position 2,856,963 of record NW_012148197.1, on the reverse strand, counting down.
GTGTCCCCCTAACCAAAGAAAGATATGTCCACCTCCTAACCTTTGGAATTTCTTGTGTTAACTCAGCAAAAACCTTGATTTCAGGCTTTTGGCTTCCAGAACTGTGAGAAAATAAATTTCTCTTGCTGAATGGGTTAGGCATGTGATTAATGTGTCCACTCAACCATCTCAGCAAAAGCCCAGTATGGAGATAGGGTTATCCAGGGAGGATCTGTAGAAGATCCTCAGGTAATGGCATGGTAGCCCTAGGATAGTAATATATCATTCTACTAAAATCCATTTCTCATTTATACCTTGTATGTGGATGTACCATATCACTCTCTCTTTGCCTGATACTTTCCCTTGACAAAACTGATATCTTTCTAGTATGTTCTCATAACATTTGGTCAATACTTCTGTAATAATTCTTATTATAAAGTATCATGTATGCTAATCTCTGCTGTTAAAATGTGAGCTTCAGAGATAAGACTATTTCTTATTCATGTTTGTTTTGCCAAGGGACAATGCATAAAAGTTAAGTACTCAGTAATGTTAATTCAATGGAAGGGACTTTTTATAAGGTAAAGTATACTTCAAGCCACTATCAGAATTACCCCTACAGTATACCTGACCTGTGGGAACTGGTCTGTGCTTGGATAAGCCAGACAGGATGCACAGTGTTACTTCATGTGCCTGATTGTTCTTTTGTAAGGAAATCTAAATTATTTAGCAGGTCCTTTGTTATATAAACTAAAATCTTTCTCATTATACCTTTTATCTGCTGATCCTGACTTTGTTTCTGAACCAAGTCTGTTTCTTCTGTGTGACAGTATAACAGACTAAAAGCCTGTAATTTCTTCAACAATTACATTTAAGAAAAAATATTTTCTGGACTTCATTATTCTGCTCACCTTCAGTTCATGTTTCTCTTAAATCAGAATTTTAGGAAAATCAGAAGTTGGGGAGAATGAGTATGGAAGAGGAAGAATTGAAGAGCACTGAATAGGTTGAAAGAGCTTGGGAGATCAGAACAGAAGACAAATAATATGGGAGCGAATAAGAGAGATTTCTGAGAATAATGCTTCAAATACAAAAATATAGCGTGCCAATAAAAAACTATAAATGCACGTAAAATTTTCAATTCAACCTAAAAATCTGAGTGCTTGACTTTAGTCCCATAATGGGTACTATGTAGAAAACAAAGATGAATAAGGTATATCCCCTGCCTAAAGAAATTTATGATATAAAATTTTCTGTGGATGATTATAGGCTGATGAGGCTAAGCTTTTGCAATATATATACCTTATACATCTGAACTGCATTTATTTCTGCTGGTGTTGGTCTTGCTGAAAATACCTTTGGAATTCTACTTTAATTGCTGTCATATTCTTTAGCATTTTAAAAACACCCTTTATAGAAAAAAATTTTTTTTTTGCTTTGGCATAACTTTATTGGGAAACATTGTTATTGGAAGTCACATATTTTATAAGGCAAATGAACAAATTGGAAATGCCAGCTTTTTTTTGTTTTTTTTTTTGTTTTTTTTACCCTTTTAAAAACTTCAAAAGGTTTTTTTCTTTTTTTTTAACACTTTTAAAAGATAATATCTTACCTTTTGGAAGGTGGGGAGCTGGTTTAGATGGTCTCTCAAAGATGTTTCCTCCTTGAAGATTAATGATGAGTTACTGGCAAATTGCCTCTGAGATTCCAGAAGAGTTCCAAAAGTACTTAGAGCAGTGGTATACTGAGGGAATGTTTAAATGAATACTTCGTTAAGGTGATTGCTTTGAAAGATCAGACTTAGATGTATAGATTCTGGTATTTGAAAGAAGTCTTTTAGCTATGGTCACATAGTATGTGCATAGGAGCTGTTCGGTCAAATTAATTGAGTTTTTAAAAATTTATTTCAGTGGATTTAGGGAGTACAAATGGCTTTTTGTCAAACGGATAAATTGTGTAGTGGTGAAAGCAGGGCTTTATCAAAATAGTGTACATTGTACCCAATAGGTAATTTTTTTATCCCTCACCCTCCTCCTACCCTACTGTATTTCGAGTCTCCCAATGTCCATTATACCGTTCTGTGTGTCCTTGTGTAGCCGTAGTTTAGCTTATAAGTGAGAACATGTGGCGCTTTTTCTATGTTTCTGAGATAATTCACTTGGGATAACGGCCCCCAGTTCCATGCAAGTCACTGCAGAAGACATTATTCACTCTTTTTTGTGGCTGAGTAGTATTCCAGGGTATATACTCGTATATACCACATTTTCTTTATCCACTCATCCGTTGATGGGCACTTATGTTGATTCTATATCTTTGCAATTGTGAATTGTGCTGCGATACACATATCAGTGCTGGTGTCTTTTTGATACAATGATGTCTTTTCCTTTGGGTAGATACCCTGTAGTGGGATTCCTGGATTGAATGGTAGGTTGACTTTTAGTTATTTGAGGAATTTCCATACTGTTTTCCGTAGAGGTTGTACTAATTTACATTCCCACCAACAGTGTATAAATGTTTGCTTTTTGCTGCATCTGCGACAACATCTATTGTTTTTTCACTTTTTAGTAATAGTCATTCTGACAAAGGTAAGGTGGTGTCTCATTGTGGTTTTAATTTGCATTTCCCTGATGATTAGTGATGGTGAGCATTTTTTCATATGTTTGTTGGCCATTTGACTATCTTATTTTGAAAAATTTCTGTTCGTGTATTTTGACTCCTTTTTAATGGGGTTATTTCTTTCTTGCTGATTTGTCTGAGTTGCTTGTAGATTATGGATATTAGTCTTTTGTCATATGTATAGTTTGCAAATATTGTCTTCCATTCTGTAGCTTGTCTGTTTACCCTATTGACTATTTTTTTTGCTGTGAAGAATCTTTTTAGTTTTAGTCCCATTTATATATTTTTGGTTTTGTTGTATTTGCTTTTGGAGTCTTAGCCATAAATTCTTTGCCTAGGCCAATGTCCAGAAGTTTTTCTTCTTAAGCTTTCTTCTAGAATTTTTATGGTCTCAGGTCTTACATTTAAGACTTTAATCCATCTTGATTAATGTTTGTGTGTGGTGAGAGATAGGGATCTAGTTTCATTCTTCTGCATGTGGCTATCCAATTTTCCCAGCACCATTTTAGGGTTTCCTTTCCCCAGTGTATGTTTTTGTCTGCTTTGTCAAAGATCAGTTAGCTGTAGGTATGTGCTTTAATTTCTGAGTTCTCTATTCTGTTTCATTGATCTGTATGTTCTGCTTTTATACCAGTACCATGCTGTTTTGATTACTGTAGCCTTGTATAATTTGAAGGCAGGTAATGTAATGCCTCCAGATTTGTTCTTTTGCTTAATATTGCTTTGGCTGTTGAGGCTCTTCTTTGATTCCATATGAAATTTAAGATTGTTTTTTTAGTTCTATGAAAAATGACCTGGTATTTTGATGGGAAGTTGCATTGGATCTGTAAATCACTTTCGGCAGTATGGACATTTTAGCAATATTGATTCTTCCAAAACATGAGCATGGGATGTTTTTCCATTTGTTTGTGTCGTCAGTGATTTCTTTCATCAGTGTTTTATAGTTCTTATAGAGATCTTTCACTTCCTTGGTTAAGTATATTCCTAGGTGTGTGTGTGTGTGTGTGTTTTACAGCTATTGTAAATGGTATTGAGTTCTTGATTTGATTCTTAGCTCAGCTGTTATTAGCTTATAGAAATGCTACTGATTTGTGTACATTAATTTTGTAACCTGAAACTTTACTGAATTCATTTATCAATTCTAGGAGTCTTTTGGAGGAGTCTTTAGGGTTTTTTAGATATAAAAGCATATCATAAGCAAACAGGGACAGTATGACCTCTTCCCATTTGGATGCACTTTATTTCGTTCTCTTGCCTGATTGCTCTGGCTAGGACTTTCAGTACTATATTAGATAGAAGTGAAGAAAGTGAGCATTCTTGTATTGTTCTAGTTCTTAGGGGGAATACTTTAACTTGTTCCGATTCAGTGTGATGTTGGCTGTGGGGTTGTCATATGTGGCTGGTATTATTTTGAGGTATAATCCATTCTAAGAGGAACTCTTAAATCTATACAAATACATGGAAATTAAACAGCCTGCTGCTAAATAATCTTTGGGTCAAAAAAGAACTCAAGATGGAAATCAAAAAAATTTTGAATTTTTGACACAAATTACCCAAATCTCTGGAATACGGTAAAAGCAGTGAGTAAGAGAGAAGTTTATGGCAATAAATACCTACATGAAATTAACAACTTAAATCACACCTCAACAAACTAGAAAAACAAGAACAAACCAAACCCAAAGCCAGCAAAAGACAAGAAATAACAAAGATCAGAGCAGAACTCAATGAAAATAAAACAAAAAAAAAATCAATGAAAGAAAACATAGTTTTTTTGAAAAGATAACAAAATTGATAAACTACTAGCTGGACTAACCAAGAAAAGAAGAGAGAAGAGGATTCACCTAATCTCAATCAGAAATGAAAAAGGAGACATTACAACTTATACCACAGAAATACAAAAGACCATCCAAGACTACTGTGAACATCTCTATGTACACAAACTAGAAAAGCTAGAGGAAATCAATAAATTTTTGGAAACACACAACCTCCCAAGCTTGAATCAGGAAGAAAATAGAAATCCTGAACAGACCAATAAAAAATAGTGAGACTGAATCAGTAATAAAATGCTCCCCAAAAAATAAAACTCGGGGAAATTCACAGCCGAATTATACCAGACCTACAAAGAAGAACTGACACCTATCCTACTGAAACTGTTCCAAGAGATTGAGAAGGAGGGAATCCTTCCTAACTCATTCCATGGAGCCAACATCACCCTGAAATCCAGAAAAGGACACAACAACAACAAAAAAACCAACAGACCAATATCCCTACTGAACATTCATGTAAAAATCTTCAACAAAACACTAGCAAACTGAATCCAATTGCACATCAAAAAAGTAATTTATCATGATCCAAGTAGGTTTCATCCTAGGGATGCAAGGATGGTTCAACATATACAAATCAGTAAATGTGGTTTACCACATAAACAGAATTAAAAACAAAAACCATATGATCATCTCAGTAGATGCAAAAAAAAATTTGATGAAACTCAGCACCACTTCAAGATAAAAACCTTGAGCAAAGTAGTCATAGAAAGAACATACCTCAAGAAGTTAACTGAGTGTTAAGTGTTGCTCCCTACTTAAGGTTTTGTACCATCCATATCTTTTTCAGATCATGTCCTATTTAGTGTTTCCCATTGTTTCAGCTGCTTTTCTTTTTTCCTTTTTCTTTAGGTCATCGATTTGGATACCATTAATAGCAGGAGTTGATTTGAAGTTACTTATTACTTTAAATTCCTATGCTTGTCATGTTTATGTTGAGTTAATCAGTTTTCTCACTTCCTTTTTTCCCCCTTAGTGACCATCTCAGACTTACAAGACTTAATTATTCTGCATTTGTCTTGGATGTCCTTAATATTTTCCGTGTATATTAAGCATTAGTTTAAGTTTACCAAAGCTAGAGAGAAAGATAAGGTGGGCAATAACAAAGAATCTGTATCATTTGTTTGGTGGCCATTTTTTCCCTAAATAGTTAACTCTCATTGTTTTAGATGTCTTTCATTTTGCTCTATACAGAACTAAATAATCTTTCATTTAGTTCATTATTTCTAAAGGGCTTTAAATGGCTTTGACCATTTTTTTCTGACATACAGTCTGGAAAAATGGGACCTTCTTTGGGCTTTAAGGCCAAAGATCTAGTGCAATGCACCAATTTTCTATTTATTTTTTTTTTTTTTTTTGAGACAGAGTCTCACTCTCTTGCCTGGGCTGGAGTGCCGTGGCGTCACCCTAGCTCACAGCAACCTCAAACTCCTGGGCTCAAGTGATCCTCCTGCCTCAGCCTCCCAGGTAGCTGGGACTACAGGCATGTGCCACCATGCTTGGCTAATTTTTTCTATTTTTAGTTGTTTGGCCAACTTCTTTCTTTCTATTTTTAGTAGAGACGGGGGTCTCGCTCTTGCTCAGGCTGGTCTCGAACTCCTGAGCTCAAGCAATCCTCCCGCCTCAGCCTCCCAGAGTGCTAGGATTACAGGCCTGAGCCACCGCGCCCAGCCCCTATTAATTTTTTCATTAAGGTTTTTTTCTGTTTTCAATAATAAAAAAGATTGCTTATACAAATAAGTAGTTAAATAAAAATAATAGATAATGTAATTTTTATAAAGTGTTTATAGAGCCAATTTTTGTTTATGGAAAACAAGCAGTCTGTATTTTTTTTACATTTTACCTGTATATGATGTTGTCCATTACCACTGGGTTATGTTTCTCAAGGAGATTTTATATGGAAAGATAAAATAAATTATCCATTTTTTAGTTTTTGCTAATAATAAGGAAAAGCCAAAAGTAATTTCTCAGGCAGTCTTTTCCTGACATGATTATATGCTTCTGGTTGAGAATGATACCTCAGGGAAGTCTTATTAATTTATTCCCTTTCTGTGTTACAGTAAATGGAAGTCAGTAATTTGACATTAATTTTTATAGGTTTCTGTTTTGCCATAAGATATAATTTGGTTCTATAATGTAGTTTATATTATCTAAACCATTTTTCATTTTCATATATTAACTGATTACTTTTATTTTTATAATAGTGAATTTATGGCAGAAGAAAGTAATGAAAAATTTTGGCAGTTTTTGGAAACTGTACAAGAATTAGCAATTTATAAGCAAACAGGTGGGTGATGTGCAAATTTTAACTTATAAGATTTGTATTTATGTGCACACATTTGATATGTTTGTTTTTAATGGTAATGGTTAAGTATGAATGCTTAATTGGGTTAGTAAATCCGAACATTAAATTTGAAAAGATGTTTTAATGGAGACCATTCTAAGCATCCATTTCCAAAAATATAAGGTCTTCATACTTTATTATGAGAAAATGCATATAATTAATGTTTGGATAATGTGTTATAATCAAGAAGAAATCAAAATTGTTATGTTATGGGTTTCTTTTTACCTGGATTTCTTTGAAGTAGTGTTAGTTTTGCATCTAGTAATAGTACTATTTTTCTTTTTTTTTTTAATAGATTTTATTTTTGGAGCAGTTTTAAGTTCATGGCAAAATCGAACAGAAAGTACAGAGATTTCCCATATACTCCCTGCCCCCACACATGAGTAGCCCTCCTCACTATCAACATCCCCCACTAGTGTGGTACATTTGTTATAACTGATGAACCTACATTGACAGATCATTATTACCCAAAGTCCATAGTTTACATTAGCGTTCACTTTTGGTATTGTACATTCTATGAGTTTAGATACATTTATACTGACATGTATATTGCGTTTTTATTGCCAGAATTCTTTTACTCTTAAAACTATTAAAGAGATTTTTTAGTACTTCAAAAGTCAGGTAACCAGTATGCTTTCATTTTACTATCTATAAAATAGTAATCCCTGTTTTTTACATGTATGTGAGAGTATATATCTGTATGTATACACACATACATATATCTTCCTCAGTACTGACAAGTGTTTATTAATGTGTTTCGTGGGGAAGGTCAATAGATTAAAGATATTGAAGTTAGGTTTTAGCAGCAGAGGCTAAATGGTTAATTATTCTACAGAAAGATTATTTCCTATCTCTACAGAGAGTAGAGTAGATAACATAAACATGGAATTTCTTAAGAGTGAAATCGTTAGCCATTTAGACATAGAGAAATCTTTTTACTGTGAGTGATTAAATACTTTATGATTTTATTCCTGACTGTAAATATGAGATAAAAAATAGTTTCAGATGTTTTAAGTGTTCATTTACTGGAGCCTGTTTGGCTCAGGTAGCTTTGAAGTTCAGCAGTTTTATGATTTCACAAAGTAAATTTTTAAAAATAAAGGGATCAGACATGCCTTTAATGACATTTTAAACTGAAATATATCCAAAAAGAAGTAATTTTCCCTTTCAAAACTTTTCCTGAAAAGTTTCGTTATTTAATAATCATTATTTTATAGTCATAAGAGATGGTAGGCACTGCTTTAGATGCTAGGAATACAAAGATGAATAAATGTGATCTATGTTCCTAGGACTTCATAATATAATGAAGGAGACAGCAAAACAGTAAAGTATATATTAGATAATAAGAGCTTTAATAGGGGTATGCATAACTTGAAAACATATAACAAAGACACCCAGTCAGTACTTCAGAGAAAGCAGGACAGAATTTCCAGTGGTCAGTGCTAGAGTTGAGTTTGAATGCTAGGATTTAGCCAGGTGGTAGGGAAGGTAGAAGAGGCAGAAGTAAAAGGTGTAGAGGAACTTTGATCGCTTAGTAATCTTTACTTTCAAATCATTAGGAAATTATTGTTTGTCTTTTTATTTGTCCTAGTAATTTTAGTTTTGGTAATTGAGGTAAAAATAGGCTAGATTAATGTATCTGGTTTTCATGATAGTTAAAAAACCCAACACCAAATTTTCTGGCTTTCTCCTAAAATCCTCAGTATATCTATCCTAAATCTGTTGTTCTCAGTACATGTTTTATGGTCTTATTCAGTGCTATTTTTAATTGAAACAATCTTAAAAATTGCTCTTGTAAATTTTGAACTCTTATTTTAAGTTGCTTAGATATGTCATCATATTTTATACCTAAATGAAACAACATACCTGGACAATTTGGTGGCAGATCATTAACAAGTTGGAATATAAGAGTTTAGGAGTACTTAAACTCTTCTTCAAACATAAGTTGTAAGAGGTATTTCAGGTGTGTATTTCAGGGTTGAATCTAAAATAAATTGTATTAAAGTAAGAATTACACTTAAAATATAATGTTGAATTTATTTGTAATGGTGAGTCTAATGTATATGTGATACTATTGCTGACCTTGTTTAAGAGTGGAAAAGAATGATATAAATGAGAAATTACATATGTTAACTATCAAATTTTACTGAATTTGTTTTCCAAACACTTGTCCTAGAAGAAACGTTTTGAAATCCTCAGTTACTTACAATTTCGTAGGTTGTTGAATCTCCATGAGACCCTCTAAATACTCTTTACCGAAGAATAATTCCAGTGATCCACTTGCCTTAAAAAAAAATTGTAAATATTGAACATTTAACTTTTTGAATTCAAGTACTAGTTTCATACCATTTAATGGGAACACTTTATATTATGTGCCAGCAAATTAAGACCTTTTAAACATTGAATTACCTGCCTTAATATATTTTTATATGGTTCTGTCAGTTATGTATTTATTGATGTGTCAAGATTCAAGTGGCATAATATTAACCTATGTAGTTTTTTGTGGTGAGTTAGAAATGTCAGCCGAGATTTATCTGACTTCAAAATCCCTGTTTATTTTTACTTCTCCATGTACTCAGCATATAAGAATGTCATTCTCCAAGTCCTTGAAAATTTTAACAGTTTCTATATAAGTAAAGTTGCTTGTATATTTTAATGAAAAAGATTTCAGAAAATTTTATGACTTTCTTAGTTACTTGAACTCAAGAACCAGGTTTGGGGTAGGAAGATAATTGCAGTTTGATGGTGTCACATTTGAAATGCTTATGGAATATGCAAAATGGAGTTATCCAGTAAGCTGATACATGAGTGAGAGATGTAGGTAAAAAAAATTCTAGGATAAAGGGTAGGATTTGGGAATTATCAACATAAAGAGGGTAATTCAAGTTTTAGGAAGAAGCCATAGAATGAGAGTAAAATAGGGCCAAAGGGCAGAACCCTGAGAACACCAGTGTTTAAGGGATGACTAGAGGAAGAACACATAATAGAGACCAAGGAAGAGTATCCATAGAGGTAGGTAAAAACCTGGAAAGTGTGAGATCATGAAAGCCAGGAGAATATTAAATGGTAAGTGATTGATCTTATTAAATACTGTAGACAGATCAAGTAATATTATTATACACCTACTTTTTTTTTTTTGAGCTAGTGTATCACTCTGTTGCTCAGGCTACGGTGCAGTGGCATCATCGTAGCTCACTGCAACCTCAAACTCCTGGGCTCAAGTGATCCTCCTGCCTCAACCTCCCGGGTGGATAGCTGGGGCTGCAGATGTGAGCCACCATTCCCAGCTAGCACCTGCTACTTTTAACAAAAGAAAAATTATTAATGGCTTTGGTAAGAACCATTTCACTGGTGTAGTAATCAAGACTGCAGTAAGTTAAGGTGTGAGGAGAAGTTGAGGAAGTAGAGATAAGTATTGTTGTCTTTCAAGACGTTTGACTATGAAGGGAATAAGATGAGTCAGTATCTGACATACTCACCAACTAACCTGCTGCTTTTTTTTAAATATGAGAGTGATTTATGTATATTAGGTACCAATAGACAAAAAAATCAAGTAAAAGGTGAGGTTGAAGATAAAGATTTTGAAAAGATACAATGATTATCAGCAGGTTAGTTGGTGAGCATGGATTTAGTTATTTAGAAACATCAACTAAAATAGCCCATTGTATCCGTTTCATAATAGAGATGATCTTTCTCATTATACATAAATTACAGAAGTTTACTTTCTATAAACTCCTGAGTCCTACATCCATCACTAGCTAAGGGACAACCTTGACAGTGACCTTGGCAAAATTTGTTATCTTTTGTCAGGTACTACTCAAATTTGTTTATGTTGATTGTCTTCTCTGTTTCCATGGGTGACCAGTCCCCTTTTGACTGATGTAGTCATATTTTAGTTATGTTATTACATTAATTTTGTTATCGTTGGCCTTATAGCTATTATGTCTTTATATTTTTAAAGATTACATTTCTGATATGTTCTTTGTTAGCCTTTTCTGTTGAAGATTAATCTTATTTGCATTATTTTTTGATTCTTTGAGGAAATTCATCATAACTCCCAAGTTCTGACAAATCACCTATAGCTTGTCTTTAGAAATAGGAGTGAAAGCGTGCCTATTCTCATATGTCAACTATTTAAAATTACTGCATTAGGAAAATAACTGCATAGAATGAAAAAACCTATTCATGCATAATATTTATGAAATATTAATTCAAGAAATTTATTGAATGCTTGTTTTGTATTCCAACAGTAGAAATGTATAGTTAAAAAGCTAGAAAAGATCCCTGCCTTCACAGTTTATAGCCCAATGGGAAGGACAGATTTAAACAATTATACAACTAATTTTTAATTACACCTTGAGAATAGATCTAGGGATAGCATAGAGCTCACTCTTAGACTTTAGGCTGCAATTTCCCCCATTATTTCTTGGTTATATAAAGTTTGATGTCCAGTTGATACCTCATAAATAGCTCTTAAAATAATGGCCCTTGAGTTCTTCATATACATAATTATTTGTGTGTGAATTCCATAGTTGTGATTTTTAACTTTAGAGTCCTGTTGTTTTACTAATGTTGCAATGCTGACCATTCTATTAAATATGTCTTTTTCATAGGTATGTAGATTCATTGCTCTTTATAATTATGGAGAGTTTTCTTGGATTGTGGTTTTCTGTAATTATTCTATTCCCTTGATTTTCTGCCTTAGTGGCTACAAGTATACATATTGTAGATCTCTTTTGCCTGACTCGTGTGTCTTTCATTTACTCTTGTTTTTCCCCTTCTCTTCTTTTTATTTCTGTTTCATTTTCTTCACTTTTCCTTTGTATATTCTGTATTTGTCCTACTCTGTTTTCCACGGTGTCTACTTACCCTTGTGTTACTTCTAATTGGTCTACATTTTCTAGTATTTTTTTCTTTCTAGCTTTTTACTGCTTTTTTTCAGAGCTGTTTTCATATCCCTCTCTTATTTTGGTCATTTCATTTCTGAGGTTTTTGTCAAGAATTGTGAAGGGGCTGAGATTTTTACCCTTCTTGCAAGCTTAAAACTTAGCTTGCCACAGTTTCAGGGATCAGACCACACGATACTCTTGGATTAGAGCTGACAGACTTCATAACTGATCAAGGGAAATCTCCTGAGTGGGCCATGGCTCCCTTCTATTGAAATAAACTCTGAGACTTTTTACTGTCATCTTTGAAAGGATCTAAAATTGGCATGAGGGACAGTAGGAGGAATTTAGTTATAAGACGCTAGCAAGACATTGTTTGGGTAGATGTTTTTGAACTTATTTTCCAGTTTTTGGCCTGAAATTCTCTCTTCATTTTCTCTTCATTAACAGGCAACAAAATGGAAGACTACTCATTGCCTGATTGACCATAGAGTTTTGTCAGTATTGCTGTCCATTCCCAAGGACTTCCCTCCATTTGTGTTAATTGGCCCATGGGATCTGGTCTTTTGTTCTCCAGAAATTCATGTGTCTGTCAGCATTCCATTTTTGTTGTCAAATCTGTCAAGTACTGTGAAGGATCTGAGATTTTCCCCTACTTGCAAAGCTAACAGATTAGTTTCATGGATGCTAACAGTAGACTTGAGGCCCCTGGATCAGAGATAAAATACTTTATTACTTACATACATCAAAAACAAAACCACAGTCTCCACATACTTGCACTGGTTCCCTGAGCTCCAGTTCCCACCCGGCAATATGGAGGGCCAGATAACACCTGCACCCTGAATAGGTTGTAGTAAAGAGAGGAACTGAGAGTCAAGGGCCCAACACTTTTAGAGCAAGTAGTAAACATCGTCGCAATCAGCAAACAATCCAGTTTCCCACACCACCCACAAAATGTCTCCTTCCAGTCAAAACATCTTTTTCCTTTTCTCAGAAAGTGTTTCTATTGTTACAGTCTGGTTTCAGCCACGCCGCTTTTGTCATCCCTTTTCACATCAGGGAACCCTGATCCATAGGTAACTACTCTGCATCTACCCCAAATCTGCTCTTTTGTGTGAAAAATTTCTATCAGTTGGTAACCCAGTGCCAAGATGTAGAGGTGAAGAAATTACTAGAGAATGTCCAGGGGCCAACTTATGGATGCCCATACCAAATGGACTCCAGAGCTGTCCTGTCATTACCTTACCACCTCTGGCTGACCTCGGAATGGTATTACAGTTTTCTGACACACTGGCTACAGTGTAGATAATAATTACACCCAGGGAAGTGCAGAGAAAAGAAAAGGGCACAGAAAGTTAGCTCTTTCCCTGCTTATCCCCATTAGTGCTACCAAGCCACCTTCAGCTCTGGGCTGTAATACTTTCGTCCTTTCCCATTCAGGTGATCTCTGTCTCCCCAGGGATGTTGGAGAGTTTTTAAATTAAATTCTAGAATCAGTCCCTCTCCTTTATGTCTTTGGGATCTTTGGAGATGGGTTTAGAGAAGGGAACCAGCAGCTCAGGTTAGTTTGTTCCGGTTCCAGACAAGATGACATTACTCTTGAAGGTCTGGTTCAAATTCTGTCTTCTAAAGCAGTGGTCCCCAACCTTTTTGACACCAGGGACTGGTTTCTGGTTTTGTGGAAAACAGTTTTTCCGTGGATGGGGGTTGGGAGGCACACCACTGCCTCGGCTCTACCTCATATCATCAGGCATTGGATTCTCCTGGGGAGCCCACAACCAGGATCCCTCCCATGCACAGTTTGCAGTGGGGTTTGCACTCCTACGAGGGTCTGACACTGCTGCTGATCTGACCAGGGGGCAGGGATTGAGTGGTGATACAGGCCATGGGAAGCGGCTATGGATGCAGGTGGGGCTTCACTCCCTAGCCAGCAACTTGCCTGCTGTTGTGCAGGCAGGTCGGGGTAGGGGGTGGGGCTGGGGACCACAGTCCTAAAGTATTCTGGACATACAAATTACACTTGGCCATCTACACTAAAACTGAGTAGAATTTATTCACACATGTACTTTACAATTTATTAACAGTCATATTATTTAACTTTTTGTGTTATTAATCTCCTTTTAAAGTGTAGGCAGGACCTATATCTTATCCTTGTATTATAACCCCACAACCTTGGAGTGAATTGGTCTAAAAGGTTGTCATTTCCAAGTAGATTTTAATTTAAAGATTATTTCACCTGATTTCATGTTGATTGCTTGGACATCACTGGAAGATCCAAAATGAAGTTAATAATAGAGCAGAGATCTTGATTTTCCCATTTTTCTCTAACACTGTCCATAACCAAACTTAAGATATGATTATATGACATTGATTAAGTTAGCTTTGCAGTAAGGGATGTGCCAGTGTGTTGGATATAAAATACTAATGTCGTTTTCTTTTGATTTATTTTTATAGAATCAGATTATTCTTATTACAACTTAATCCTGAAGAAGGCTGGACAGTTTTTAGACAATTTACACATCAACCTCTTAAAGTTTGCTCTCTCTATAAGGGCATACTCTCCAGCTATTCAGATGTTTCAGCAGGTATGTAAAAATACCCAAACTGTATTTGAGAAAGAGGTATGCTAGTAATGTGCATAGAGCTATTTAATGTGAACATCTTTGGTTCAAAATGATCTATAAATTTATAATACTTGGTTGTATATCATGTTATAGATATTATCGTTGTCATTGATTATAATTGAATATATTATAATTTTTTAAAGCTATTTGGGAAATCATGAGGAGAAATCACCATTGAAATGAACTATAATGAAAATTTTAATAGAATTTTTTCAGTAACTTTGGAGCATGTATTTCCTAGGATAAAGTTTATTTTGTTAAAATATTTCTTAGATTCTACCCACATGTAGATTTTTTTACTTTAATTAGTGCAATAACTTAATAGTAGTTGATGAGTTATTTTAATCAAAGTAATGTGTGAGTTTTTCGAATCATATTGTAATTATCAGCTACTGTAGTTCTAAATATAATCTTTGAAATCTTAGATTGCAGCTGATGAGCCACCACCAGATGGTTGTAATGCATTTGTAGTTATCCATAAGAAGCACACCTGTAAAATTAATGAGATTAAAAAGCTGCTGAAGAAGGCTACTTCAAGGTAAATTAAAAATAGCCTATAATGATAGAAGTGGTTTATAAAGAGAGAAGAGTTGAAATTTTGAAATAGCAGAAATTTCTCATAATAAAAAATTTTAATATTCTAAGGTTCTATATGCAAGAATGTGATGTGTATTAAAAAATTTAATGTATTGGAGAATATTTTGTCTTGATTAGTTTTTGATTTTAGACTATAAGTTACACCAAAATACCATAAAATATATGAAATATGTTTTATACAAATATAAATTGTTTTTTGAAATAAGCATGCAAAGTCATGGATTTATTTGGACTATAACTCTTTAAATATAAACAGCATATACCTGGGGAATAACAAAATTAATAGTGAAAACAATATATATGGATTTGCTTTTTTTAAAATGTTTTACTCAAAACTTTTTTTTACTTTTCGTATTTTATTAAAAAAGGCAAATCAGAAGGAGATTATTAATTTATTAGTGAGTTTCACAGATACCTACTAGTGTATGTTTTATTGCTTGATTTTACTTTAAAAAGTAATAGTTGCTTCTTTAAGTTTGAAAGAGCTCTTTATATATGAAACAACAATATATGTGGTTATTCATATTAATACTTCTCTCATTTATTTCAAACCTTTTCTAATATTTTTATACTTCATATTGATTTTAATATGCGGAAGGCTTTTATTTTTATGTAGCCAGATTTTTCCTGTGTGTGTGACTTTTACATTATTTTTATACTTAGTTTTTTCCAAACCTGATTGAGATTGAGAGATTTTACTAATACTTTCTAGTAGCTTTCTTAGTTTTTCCTTTTATTTTACATGAAACTTTTAATCCATCTGTAATTTATTTTCACCAAAAGGTAAGGATCCAACCAGATTTCTTTTTCTCAGGTAACTAGGCCATTATTGTAGTCATTATATTTATGTTATTAATAGGTCTATTTGACAGCTATTCTGTTGCATTATCTTTTTCTTACATAGCAGTGCCATACTGGTTTTTTTGTTTTTTCCAATTATTTTTTATTTGTTTATATTCATGGAGTACAAATGTAATTTTGCAACATTGATACGTTGCACCGTGGTGAAGTGGGGGCCCTCAGGGCATACATCACTGAAGCAATGCACGTTGTACCCACCGAGCAACATCCCACTCTCCCCACTTCTCTGAGTCCCCATTGTCCATCATTCCACACTCTGTTTCCATATGTACACATTATTTAGTTCCCGCTCACATGTGAGAACATGCAGTATTTGTCTGTGTCTGAGTTGTTTCACTTAAGGTAATGGCCTCCAGTTCCATCCATGTTGCTGCAATGACATTATGTCATTCTTTTTTATGGATGAATAGTATTTCATTGTGTATATTAAAATATACCACATTTTCTTTATCCAGTCCTCCACCAATGGACACTTAGGTTGATTCCATATCTTCGCTATTGTGAGTAGTGCTGCAGTGAGCATACGAATGTAGGTCTTTTTCATGTATTGATTTCTTTTGGATAGATGCCCAGTCATGGGATTGCTGGATCAAAAGGTAGTTCTATTTTTAGTTCTTTAAGAAATCTCCATATTATTTTCCGTAGAGGTTTCACTAATTTGTGTTCCCCTCAGCAGTGTGTAAGAGTTCTCTTTTCTCCACATACTCATCAACATCTGTTATTTTTTCTGTTTTTAATAATAGCCATTCTGATTGGTGTGAGGTAATATCTCATTGTGGACCTCATTGTGGTTTTAATTTCTATTTTTCTGATTAGTAATGTTGAACATTTCTACATATGTTGTTGGTCATTGTCTTCTTTTGAAAAATGTCTATTCATGTCCTCAGCCCACTTTTTAATGGGGTTGGCTTATTTTTTTTTTTTTGGTTCTTGAGTTGTTTGAGTTCCTCGTAAATTCTGGATGTTAGTCCCCTGTTGGATATATAGCTTGTAAATGTTTTATCCTATTCTGCAGGTTGTCTGTTCACTCTATTGATTATTTTGATATGCAGAAACTGTGTAGTTCAATTAAGTCCCATTTGTCTATTTTCATTTTTGTTGCCTGTGCTTTTGAGGTCTTAGTCATGAATTCTTTGCCTAGACCAGTGTCCAAAAGTTTTCCCTAGGTTTTCTTCTAGTATTTTTATAATTTCAGAATTTACATTCAAGTGTTTAATCCATCATGAGCTGATTTTTGTATATGATAAGAGATAGGGATCTACTTTCATTCTTCTGCATATGGCAATTCAGTTTTCCCAGCACCATTTCTTAAAAAGGGTGTCCTTTCCCCAGCGTATGTTTTTGTCAACTTTGTCAAAGATCAGTTGGCTATAAGTATGTGGCTTTATTTCTGGATTCTCTGTTCTGTTCCATTAATCTATGTGTCTGTTTTTATACTAGTACCATGCTGTTTTGGTTACCATAAACTATATAGTATAATTTGAAGTCAGGTAATGTGATACGTCCAGCTTTGTTCTTTTTGTGTGGGATTGCTTTGGCTCTTTGGGCTCTTTTTTGGTTCCATATGAAATTTAGATTGCTTTTTCTAATTCTGTGAAAAGCAATGTTAGTATTCTGATAGCATTGAACCTGTAAATTGCTTTAGGCAGTATGGTCATTTAACAGTGTTAATTATTACTGTTCACGAGCATGGGGTATGTTTCCATTTGTTTGTGTCATCTACAATTTCTTTCATCAGTGTTTTGTAGTTTTCCATGTTAAAAAAAAACTCATATCTTTGTTTAAATATATTCCTAGGCCCTTTGATTTTTTTTTTTTTTTTTTGGCAGCCATTGTAAATGGGATTGACCGCTAGATTTGGTTCTTGGCTAGGTCGTTATTGGTGTGTAGAAATGCTACTGATTTCTGTACAATGATTTTTTATCCTGAAACTTTAGTGAATTCATCTAAGAATTTTTTGGTGGAGTCTTTAGGGTTTTCTAGATAAAAGGTCATATCGTCAGCATAAATAGGTACAACTTGACTTCCTCTTTTCCAGTTTGGTTGCGTTTTATTTTTTTCTCTTGATTCACTGCTCTGGCTAGGACTTCCATTGCTATGTTGAATAAAAATGGTGAAGATGGGCATCCTGTCTTGTTCTGGTTTTTAGAGGAATGCTTTCAGTTTTTCCCCATTAGATATGTTGGCTGTGGGTTTGTCGTGTATGGCCTTTATTATTTTCAGGTGTGGCCCTTCTATACCTAGTTTCTTGAGGATTTTTATCATGATGGGATGCTAAATTTTGTCAAATGCTTTTTCTGCATCTGTTGAGACAATCATGTGGTTTTTGTCCTTCATTCTGTTGATGTGATGTATCACGTTTATTGATTTGTGTATGTTCAACTCTCCTTGTAACCCCGGTATAAAATTCACTTGGTCATGGTGTACTATCTTTTGATGTGCTGTTGGATTCTATTTGCTAGTGTTTTGTTTAGGATTTTTGTGTCTGTATTCATCAGGGATATTGGTCTGTAGTTTTCTTTTTTCGTTATGTCCTTGTCTGATTTTCGTATCAGGGTAATACTGGCTTCATGGAATGAGTTGGGGAGAATTTCCTCCTCTGTTTTTTGGAATAGTTTCAGGAGCATTGGTATCAGTTCTTCTTTGTAAATTTGGTAGAATTTGGCTCTGAAGCTATCTGGTCCTGAGCTTTTTTTGTTGGGAGATTTTTTATTACTGATTCAATCTTGCTACTCATTACTGGTCTGTTCAGGTAGTCTGTTTCTCCCTCATTCCATCGCGGGATTGTATGTTCCCTGGCTAGCATGTAGTAGTGTCATCATAGCTCAGTGCAGCCTCAAACTCTTGGGCTCAAGTGTTTCTCTCGCCTCAGCCTCCCAAGTAGCTGGGACTACAGCCAAGTGCCACCAGACCCAACTAATTTTTTTAAATTTTTTGTAGAGACAAGATCTCCCTATGCTGCTCAGGCTGGTCTCAAACTACTGACCTCAAGTGATCCTCCTGCCTTGGCCTCCCAAAGTGCTAGGATTACAGGCATGAGCCACTATGCCCGGGTTGCTCTGATTATCTTTATTTTTCTTCTGCTAACTTTGGGTTTGATTTGTTTTTGTTTTTCTAGTTCCTTGAGGTATGATGTTAGTCGTTAATTTGTGATCTTTCTAGTTTTTTGATGCAGGCATTTAATGCCATGAACTTCTATCTGAGTACTGCTTTTGCTGTATCTCACAGGGTTTGGTATCTTGTGTTTTCATTTTCATACATTTAAAAAAATATTTTAATTTCCATCTTTATTTCTTCATTGACCCAGCGATCATTCAGAAGTATGTCCAATTTCCTTGTACTTGCATAGTTTCTGAAGTTCCTGTTCATACTGATTTCTAGCATTATTCCACTGTGGTCTGAGAAGATACTTGATATGTTTTTGATTTTTAAAAAATTGTAGAGGCTTGTTTTGTGGCCTAACATGTGATCTGTCTTGGAGAACCTTCCATGTGCTGTTGAAAAGAATGTATATTCTATTAGTTGTCGGGTAGAATGTTCTGTAAATGCCTGTTATGTCCATTTGGGCTAAAGTCCAATTTAAGTCCAACTTTTTTTGTTGATTTTCTGTCTCGATTTGTCTAGCGCTGTGAGTTGGGTGTTGAAGTTCCCCACTATAATTACATTGCTGTCTATCTGTTTTTTTAGGTCTAGTAATTGTTTTGTGAATCTGGAAGCTCCAATGTTGGGTACATATGTATTTAGGATTGTTATATTTTCTTCCTGAATTGAACCCTTTATCATATGTAATGACCCCTTTGTCTTTTTTTTTTTTTTTACTGTTTTTCACTTAAAGTCTGTTTTATTAATATCTGATATAAATATAGTTATTTCTGCTGACTTTTTGGTTTCCATTTGCATGGAAAATATTTTTTCAACCCTTTACTTTCAGTCTGTATGTGTCTTTACTGGTAAGGTGAGTTCCTTGTAAGCATATCATTGGATCATGATTTTTTTTCCTTTCCTTTTGTTTTTACATTCAGCTATTCTGTATCTGTTGAGTATTTAATTTGTTTATGTTCAAGGTTATTATTGATAATGTGAGCCTTTGTTCCTATCATATTGTTAATTGTTTTCTGGT
>NW_012148197.1:2803462-2837063 GCF_000956105.1 Propithecus coquereli | reverse complement strand
GAGTATAGCTACTTCTGCTTACTTTGGTTTCCATTTGCATGGAATATCTTTTTTCACCCCTTTACTTTCAGTCTATATGTATCTTTATGGGTAAGGTGAGTTTCTTTAAGCAGCATATAGTTGGAACATGTGTTTTTTTATCCATTCTACCAATCTGTATTTTTTAAATGCAGCATTTAACCTCTTTACGTTGTAGGTCAATATTGACATGTGAGCCTTTATTCCTCTCATATTGTTGTTTTCTAATTTTATAAATTCTTTGTTTCTTTTTCTTTGCCTTTTTGTCTTGGTGTCCAAATGCCACTTCACATTAGCATGACCCTCTCTTTTGTGGCTTTAAACTTTTGTCCAAAATGGAAAACTATATGTTTAAATTAAAAGAAATCCTATATGGTCATTATAAAAGAATTCAAATACTTTGGAAAAATGCAAAATAGCAAGGGAAAATGACCCATAATTCTGTTAACAGTTTGGTATATTCTCTTTTCTTCTTTTTTAATGAATGTATTCATATACAGATATATTTTTTTAACCAACATGGGTTTGTACTAGAACAAATGGTAGAAAGGATATCTTAGAACCTTCCCTCGCTAAGTTGTGTATCGTTACATGTAAATAAATAAAAATATGGGCATGCTTTGTCATTGTGGAGCAGGACCCATATATACTGTTCGTTGTATTTCCACCTGACCCATCCATAGTAGATACTCAAAAATATTGTTGAATGGATGATACTATAATGAAATGAGCTAGTACATTTAATTATCGTACTCTTTGTGGTGGATATATAGGTAGTTTAGTTTTCTTCTGTTATAAATAATATCTAGTTGCACTTCCTTGTAAATATTTTTGTTCAGTTATCTTGAATGCTTTCTTAGGTAAATTTCTAGAATGAGAATCACTAGGTAAGTACATGTAAATGTATACATTTAAAATTATTAATAGTACTGTACTTCAAAATTATTCTTCAGAAAGCTGAAGTTTTATACTCCATTGCTGCAGTTTTAAACAATGCTAATTTGTATTATTTCCCTTTGTAATCTTTAGTCAATTCAGTAAATGAAAATTGATATTTTTAAATGTAATCTACTCAGTTTTTAAAGATTGTTTTTCCTTTTATGTAGTCATCTTCCGTTGATGTGATTTTTCTCCCTATGATATATCTAAGTGGTTCCTTAATCATAAAAGCAAACTTTGAAAGGTATATGTCTGTAAATACAAGGAAGGAAGGTTCTATCTATCACAGCCTCATGAACAAACAGTAGAGAGCCCTTGCCTTTGTCTCTGGAAAGTCTATTATACCTCTTCTAATTTTTCTTTTTGTATTCAACCTTAGGATTTATCTGCTAGTGTTGTTTCATTAGCAGCCTTTCCAATTTTCAATGATAGTAAATTCTTTGAAGGAAGACTCTCTCAGACTAATATTTAAATGTATAAAACCCTATATAGATTACTAAATGTACTTCTATAATATTAATACTTATTAAATAAAATCAGTTTTTTAAAATGATAATCCAGCTGATAAATGTGTGCCATTTGAATTCCAAGGTTTCAGTTAAAGTTTGTGAGAATGATTTTAATAGTTTCATCCAATTTTAGTTCTTTTTTAGCATTTATTAATAGCATCCTATGAAGAATGACAACAAATTAAATTTCTGTTGTTTTACACATTCATGTCTCTCCATCTGTTGCCGAGGAGATTAATAGCGAAGTGGAATCCTATCTATGGTTGTCTTTTGTGCTTCAAATATCCAAACATTGACAGTAACATTCTTAAAATCGCATCTTGTGTTAAATACCAATAATTAAATAAAAGTGGATGAATGTGTAAAGCTTTTATACTTCAATAAAAAGTTTATTAAAATAAAAAAGTAGAAGCATAAGAGCCAAACTGTAAACTACTATAATGTAAGGATGCTTTAATAATATAGTTTTACAAACTAGAAATAAACATAGTACTCTATATTGAGTATTGATATCAATATTGATTTCAAACTTTAAGCCAAATAATTAGTGGAAATCTCTCAAATTTTTCTCTTAGTAAGATTTATTGAGTACTTGATTGGTTTTGATTTAAAGTTAACTCAGTAATATTAATTTAGCCATTTTTCACATAAAAGTTAATTTATTTCCATTAGCAGGGCTTAACCTATAATATTAAACAAAATATTTATAGAAATTGAAGCTTCTCTTTTAGAAGATATAATCTGCACATGTACAAGTTTTCAGCCATATCAGAAAAACTGAGTACCTCATTAGTTACCTTAATTACCATAATTTATTGTAGAAAGTCTGTCTCTAAATAAGTTTATCATGAATATTAAAGGAATGTTTCTGTATAGCATGGTATAACTCAGTGGTTGTCACCAAAAGTTTTTGTTACTTTCTATTAGCTCAAATAAGCAATGTAATATTATTTTTTAATTTACTTCTTAATAAAAATAGTCAATTTCCATTTTAAATTTTGACTTTGAGAATTTTAATCCTTACTATGCATAAGTTAATATTATAGCAATTGTGGAAGAATTAAAAAATATAAAGGGAATATTATCTATTTATACCTACAAAATTTTCTTTACATACAAATCACTGTAATAATAAACATAATGATATAAACATTCTGTGAAATTTGATAAAGTAATATGTCAGTAAGTGAAAGAATTCTTTACAGATCTAGTATATGAAACCTGAGGGAATCAATAGAAAGTGACAAACTTTAGTATGTTTAAGTACTTCTATTAATTTTGAATGTATTTCATTTCACTCTGATGAGATATGTTCATCTGTTGTGAGTACAGAAATTTTTCCTTTTAATTTTTCTGATGCATTTTTATATTATACCAAAAGGATATGCTCTTAATGAGTTTTAACTTGTATGAATTCTCAAATTTTAAATTCCACTGTTTCATAAAATTGCCAAAAGATAATACTCTGAATGTGTCTGCGATTGATATTTTTTCAAATAACTAGTTTATTGTTGAAAGAGTTATATACAAATGGTAAAACATGGAGTAATACAATAATATGTATATATACATATATATATATACAGCAAAATAAGACTCTTTTATACTTCAGACTTCTAGAACTTCTCTCCAGAGACAATCAGTGCTATCAGGTTCTTGGATATCCCACTAGAAATAGTCAGTGTATGTATGTATAATCATAATTGTATAGGTGAAATATATGCCCCTTTTACCATTGATGGTGACATACCATACAACATTTGGTTCCTTTTTACCCTTAACAATATTCCTGACTGATATTTTAGATAAATGGAAGTTGGCAAGAATAAGAGAAAAATGATCATATCTTGTGCACCATGTGTGTGATTTATCCTTTGGCACATGATTTGCAAGTCATTTTAGCAAATCCATAGGATACTCCAGGAGGTAACTGGAATTTGTCCTCTAGTACAGATAAATAGGTCCGGGAGAGATCAAATAACTTGCCCAAGGTCCCAAAGCTAGTAAGTAGGTAAGTTAGAATTTGAATCTAATTCTACCTGATTTCAAAACCCACAATGTCTTTTCTTTTCACGTTGCATGCTGTAACTGTGTTATTCATATCCTCTTTTCTTTTTTCCTTTATTATTTGTTATTTAAAGATAGCAATTGAATGATTGTAAAGATCTGAATTCATTAAATAAAAGATTATTTCTCAGCATCCTCGTTATTCTGAACTTCATTATCTCATGGTTTGCTTTCTACCTGTGTAAATTGCTGAAAGACAGGGGCTTTGGAATTCCATAGACATGAGTTGAAATTCTGCCTTTCTGTTTGATCTTGTCCTAGATATTTAACTTGTCTGAGCCTTAGAAACTTTAAGTAGATGATGGTAGCTGTGTAATTTTTATTGTGAAGATAGAATTTACTAATAAAGAATCTAGCACAAGGCCTGGCAAATAAGAGGATGTCAGTTAAAGTCTGTTTATGATAATAGGGCTAGATCATAGGACTTGTGGTTTCTTTGATTATACTGGAGGATTTGATGAGGACTTGTTTCATACTATATATTGATAATCTTTGAATAAGATTGTGCCTTTCTTTTTTAAATATTTGGAACTTGTTTTCAAAAAATACGAGCTATAATAAAAAATTTTATTCTAATTAAAGAAAATATAACTTTTATTTCATTGAAAATTATGTTGCCATTATATGTTCTTATTTAAAAATAATGAACCTTGTTGGAAAATAAAGTATTTTTAATATTCAATTTTGGGTTAACCAAATTCTTTTCTTTCTTTTGTGTCATATAGTAGAAGTTACATGCACAAAGGGACCACAGGAAATTTAAGTTCTTTTTCTGTGATTTTATATATTATGAATTGTTTTATAAGCAGAAATTATAAAATGTCATAATATATTTCTAATATGCTATTAACTTTCAATTCTCTTAAAAGTTTGTGTTTTGTTTTTATTTTAGGCCCAGACCTTACCTGTTTAAAGGAGATCATAAATTTCCTACAAACAAAGAGAACTTACCAGTGATTATTCTCTATGCAGAAATGGGTACCAGAGCATTTAGTGCATTTCACAAAGTATTGTCTGAAAAAGCACAAAATGGGGAAATTCTGTATGTTCTTCGCCACTATATTCAGGTACATGCTTGTTTTTTCTAAGATTATTTTGGCTATAGGAAAAAACCAATTTTTATGGCAATTTTCTTGCTAGATTTACATAATAATTTTCACCAGAATAGTTATTTAAGATTTTAACACAACAAATATAAATTTTATGTGGAAAAATATATTGAGATTCTGTCTGTTTTGGGGTATTATAATTCTTTAATCCCTTATATCTGGCACAGATTTAAAACTTGAATAAAAAAAAGCATACTTCAATAACATGTAGTATTTGCTAGAACTCAAATATAGTTATTTTTAATAAAAATGTATCACAATGAAGAAATGTGATTTACGTGATATACTGATAGTATGTATAGTATTAGGTCAAAATGCTAATCATGGTCTAGGAATACTCTTAAACTATTTCTTTTGCTTTCTCATTCAGATTTCTGATCAAATGTGTTATATTGTCCCCCACTCCCCCAGCCTCCCCTTGCTGTTACACTATCACATTATTCTGTTTTAATGACTTCATGACACTTGTTACTGTATCTCAAATTTATTTCTTTTTTTAATTTTTTATTTTATTTTTTTATTTCTTCAAGATATTATGGGGGTACAAACATTTTGGTTACATGTAATGCTGTTTGCCCCTCCCAAACCAGGGCTACCAGCGTGTCCCTCCCCATACAGTGCGTTCAGTTTCCATTAGTTGTGGGTTTACCCCCCGCCCCCTGAGCGGCACCCATTGAGTATTACTACCATGTGAACACCTTAGTGTTGGTCAGTTAGTACCAGTTTGATGGTGAGTACATGTGATGCATGTTCTCAAATTCATTTCTTTAACACCTCCAACACACACACACACACACACACACACACACACATGCACACGCCAATATAATGGCCATTAGTGGAAAGACTTTGTTATAGCTGGTATTCCCAACATGGAAGGAGTGTTTTAATTTGCATTTCTCAAATTATTAATGATTTACACATTAACATTTAATGTGGTAGCATTACAGATGTACTTGTAAATCACCTATCCATAACCTTTGCCTCTTTTTATAATTGGATTCTTCTTTCCCCTCATTGATTTATAGGTGTTTTTATATTAATATATTCCGAATACTAATCTTTTCTTCCATACTTTGCAAACATCTTCTTCTCATGTATGTCTGGTCTTCTGGTATTTAAAAAAAAATTGTTGATGACATCTTTCATTGAGCAGACGTATTAATTGGAGTATAGTCCAATTTATCCAGCTTTTCCTTAATGATTTCCTTCATTATTCATAAAGACATTCTCTTAATCTTGTAAGAGTTAAAGTTCTTTATGTTTTGGTCTTTTACCAATCCAGAATTTATTTGAATATGCTATACGATCAAGATGTAATTCTATTTTTTCCATAAGGGAAATCATTGGTCTTCATATATTTAGTTGAACAGTCAAGTCTTTATTCCACTCCATAGTATACCAAGTTTTCATATAAAGCATGTATATGTTTTTATACTCTTTCTTCTGTTCTAGTGATATGTATGTTGGTTCTACACAAATATAACATCATTTTAATTGCTGTAGTTTTAAACTTTATCTTGATCCTGGTAGTACAGCTCTGCCTCTTAGTTTTTGTTTTCCTAAATACCTTGGTTGGTTGTTCTTGCATGGTATGTATCCAAGTTAATTTTAGAATCGGTTGGCCAGGTTCCATGAAGCATGTTGTTGGGATTTTGGATGGGAGTTAATTGGACTTTGCTGATTAATTTTGGAGAGACTTCTCCTTCATGTTTATTGAGATTTGTCTTCTGTAAACATTTTTTATTTCACCGTGTAGTCCCAAGTCTTTTGAAAAGTATCATACAACCACTTTGGAAGACAGTTTGGTATAGTTTATTATAAAGTGAAATATTGGTTTATCACACAGTTCAGCAATAGTACAGTGTTGGGTTTCAAAGATCACATAGAGTCTTGTGTCAGTTACTACAGTACCATCACATTCACATATGGGAACATATGTTTTTATGGGAAAATAAGTTTTCACTTCACTTGGATAAATACCTGGGAGTGTTGTTACTGAACTGTGTGATAAACTGATATTTAACTTTATAATAAATCATACCAAACTGTCTTCCAAAGTGGTTGTGCCATTTTACATCTGCCCCAGTTATAAAAGAGAGTTTTGCTGTTCTAAATCCTAAGTACCATTTTTTAATGTCAATTTCTGGATTTTATTCATTCCAGTAGGTATGCAATGGTATCTTATTGTGGTTTCAATTTGCATTCCCTAATGACTCATGAAGTTGAGTAACTTTTCATGAGTTTATTTGCCATGTATATGTTTTTGGTGAATTGTCTATTTCTTTGTTGAGTTTTAAGAATTCTTTGTATGTTCTGGATACTAGTCGTTTGTCAGGTGATTTGCAAATTGGTAAAAGACCAAAACATAAAGAACTTTAACTCTTACAAGATTAAGAGAATGTCTTTATGAATAATGAAGGAAGTCATTAAGGAAAAGCTGGATAAATTGGACTGTACTCCAATTAATACGTCTGCTCAATGAAAGATGTCATCAACAATTTTTTTTTTAAATACCAGAAGACCAGACATACACGAGAAGAAGATGTTTGCAAAGTATGGAAGAAAAGATTAGTATTCGGAATATATTAATATAATGTTCTACCAGTCGGTGGATCATCTGGTCATTTTCTTAACATTGCCTTTTGCAGCTCAAAAATTTTTAATTTTGGTCGAGTTCACCAGCTTTTTTGTTTTATGGATTATATTTTTAGTGTTGTGTCTAAAAACATCACCATTCTCAGGATCACATACATTTTCTTCTAGAAGTTTTATAATTTTGTGTTTTACATTTAGGTTTAAGATCAATTTGAGTTAATTTTTGTGTAACTTGTGAGTTGTGTGTAGAGGTTTATTTTTCTGCATGTGGATATCCAGTTCTAACATTGTTTGTTTAAAAGACTATCCTTCTCCTTTGACTTTCCTTTATACCTTTGTAAAATATAATTGACTCTATATCAGGGTTCATGATGCTCCTGATATAACTGGGTCCCCGGGCAGTGTGTGTTGCAAGAGATGAGAGAGACAAAGACACGAACACAAAAAGTAAAGGGAAAGGGTGTAAGGAAATCAGGGAACCACCAGCATTCCCGTGAGCCAGGTGGCACTGATTGAAAGTCCAGCACCCACTTTTATTTTCTTTTTCATGCTATAGATTACAATGATTTCACGTGAAAAGCTCATGGGTTACAATGTGTAGAAGTTTCAAGGCTCCCCAAAAAGTCACAAGATGCCTTAGCTAATTACTCTTTTATCTATAGAAGTAGGAACATACAACTCATTACTAAGCACAACTGTGCCTTGAGGTATGTATAGATAGTATTTCTGAACTCAGCAGCTGTGAGAATTGAGAAACAAAGAGATTAGTACTTCTTACTGGGAGGTTAGCTTCCCATTAACTGAGGCGTTGTACTGAAAAAAGGAGGGAAGGAACGCAGCCTAATGTTTTAAGAATCGGAGCCTGATGTCCCTTCTCCTGGGCTGACATTTTGCAATCTTCCTCTAAAGCCATGGGAAGTTTTCATGTCAGGCAGCTCCGAGGCTTTTTAGGCATGAGGCCCCTCAGGCTTTGAGGTGGGAGTCTGCTTTGCTGTACTCCCAGATCGCTGGAATGTCCTCCAACTAGGCAGTTAACTTCTGCCCTTGTCTCCGGCTCCTGTTCAGGCAGCATTCCTTTGTCTCCTCTCTCCCACAGCCTCAGAAATGGGGTCTTATAGGCCTGGTGGTCTTATCCCCATCATGACTCTGTTTTTGTAGATCTATTTCAGACTCCCCTTTTCTTTGCTGTTGGTTTATATGTCTGTCCTTACATCAGTACCACACTGTTTAATTACTATAGTTTTATAAGCCTTGGGATCAGGTCAGGTGCGTCCTCCAACTTAGTTATTCTTTTTCAGGATTGTATTTATTAATCTACAGTTCCTTCACCTCTTCACATTAATTTTAAAATAAGCTTGTGTGTATCTACAAAAAATCCTGACATTTCGATTGAGATTATATTGAATATGTATATTAAATTTGTGAGAATTAACATCTTAACATTGAGTCTTACATTGACAGGAATGATATCTCTCAATTTATTTAGATATCCTTTGATTTCTTTCATCAGTGTTTTTATTCTTTTTCAATGTATTTGCCATTTATTTATTTTTCTTACCTTATTGTAATGATTAAGACTTCCAGTCAGTGTTGAATGGGAGTGGTAAGAGAAGATGTCCTTTTTCCTGATCTTGGGGAAAAGCATTTGGTCTTTCACTATTAAATATTATATTGGATGTAGGTATTTTTACCTTTTTATATAAGATGACCTTTATTAAGGAAATTCTCTGTTCTAATTTGCTGGAAGTTTTTATTATGAATGTATGTTGAATGTTGTAAATGCTTTTTCTGCATTTATTGAGATAAACTTATGATTTTTCTTGTTTAGTCAGTTTGTTAATATGGTAAGTTACATTGAATGATATTCAAATGTTGAGACAGCCTTGCTTTCCTTAGATGAATCTCATTTAGTTTTGATGTATTACGCTTTTTATATATTGCTGGATTGATTTGCTTGTATTTTTTTCAGGGTTTTTACATCCATGTTCCTGAGAGATAATAAGGTTTAGTTTTATTTTCTTGTAATATGTTTGTCTAGTATTGGTATGAGGTTATTGCAGGCCTCATGGATGTGTTGGGAGGTATTCCTTCCTCTGTTTCCTGTAAGAGATTGATTATGGCCTTGTTTTTTGTTTTTCTGTTTTTAATGTCATCTTTTTCTATTCTAACATTCATTATTTCTTTCCTTTGCCTGGTTTAGGGTTTAGTTTCCTCATGTACATCTAATTTCTTCTGGTGGTACTTATGTTACTGAGTTTAGAGCTATCTTTATTTTCCAAGTATTTATTGTTACATATTTCCCTCTAAGAACTGCTTTAGTTGCATTCCACACATTTTTACATATTGTACTTTAATGTTTATTTGAATCAAAATATTAAAAAATTTCCCTTGAGACTTTCTTTTTGAACAGTGAGTTATTTGTAATGTTTTAAAGTTGATGTCTAATACATGTACATATTTTCAGGGTACATGTAATAATTTAATACATTCATATAATGTGTACTGAACAAATCCAGGCAATTGCAGTATCTGTCACCGTAAATATTGCATCTAGGAACATTCAAATTATTCTCTTGTGACTATTTTGAAATGTACAATACATTATTGTTAACCATAGTCACCTTACAGATCTGTTGAACACTTAGGTGTTATTTTTTCTATCTAATTGTACATTTGTAACCATTAATTAATCAACCTGTCTGCAGCCCTCTTTACCCCCGCTACTACCCTTCTAGCCTTTGGTAACCAGTAATCTACTCTCTATCTTCATGAGATGCACTTTTTTGGCTTCTGTATATTAGTGAGAACATATGATATTTGTGTTTTTTTGCTTGGCTTGTTTCATTTAACATAATGACCTCCAGTTCCGTCCATGTTATGGAAAGTGACAGGATTTCATTCTTTTTATGGCTGAATAGTATTCCATTGTGTATGTATACCACACGTTATCCATTTGTCCACTGATAGGCACTTAAGTTGATTCCGTATTTTGGCTACTATGAATAGTGCTGCAATGAACATGGGAGTTCAGATATATCTCAGTATATTGATTTTTTTTTTCTTTTGGATACATACATAGTAGTGGAATTGCTGGATCATATGACAGTTCTATTTTTAGTTTTTCGAGAAGCCTCTAAACAGTTCTCTATACTGGCTATATTAATTTACATTCCTACCAACCATGTACGTGGGTTCTCCTTTCTTCACATCCTTATCAGCATCATTGTTCTCTGTCTTGTGGATGAAAGCCATTTTAACTGAGTGAGATGATATTTAATTGTGGTTTTTGTTTGCATTTCCCTGATGATTAGTGATGTTGAGCATTTTTTCCTGTAACTGTTGGCCATTTTTGTGTCTTCCTTTGAAAAATGTTTATAGCTTTTGCCCATTTTTAAATTGGATTTATTTATTTATTTTGCTATTGAGTTGAGTTCCTTATATATTCTGGTTATTAATCCCTTGTCAGATGCATAGTTTGCAAATATTTTTTTCCATTCTGTAGGTTATTTCTTCACTTTGTTAATTGTTTCTTTTGCTATGCAGAAGCTTGTTATCTTTATTTAATTCCATTCATCTGTTTTTGCTCTTGTTGTCTGTGCTTTTGAGGTCTTACACAAAACATGCCCAGACAAATATTTTCAAGTGTTTCCTTAATGTTTTCTACTAGTAGTTTCATAGTTTTAGGTCTTAGATTTAAGTCTTTTGTTAAGTCTTCCATCCATTTTGATCTGTTTTTTTTTTATATGGTGAGAGATAAGAGTCTGGTTTCATTCTTTTGTATATGGTTATCTGGTTTTCTCAACAGCATTTATTAAAGAGACTGTCCTTTCTCCATTGTATGCTCTTGGCATGTTTATTGAAAATTAGTTGGCTGGAAATGTGTGAGTTTATATCTGGTTTCTGTTCTGTTCCATTGGTCTATGTGTCTTGTTTTTCTGCCAATACCATGCTGATTTGGTTACTGTGGCTTTGTAGTAAATTTTGAAGTCAAGTAGTTTGATGCTTCACCTTTATTCTTTTTGCTCAGGATTGCTTTGGCTATTTGGGATCTTTTGTGGTTCAATATACATTTTAGGATTGCTTTTTCTCTATTTCTTTGAAGATGCAGTCCCTGTCACTGGTATTTTGATAGTGATTACATTTAATCTGTTAATTGCTTTAGGTAATATGGACATTTTAACAGTATTTATTATTTCTATCTGTGAATATGGAATATCTTTCCATTTTTTGTGTTCTCTTTGGTTTCTTTAATCAGTGTTTTATAATTTTCTTTGTATAGATCTTTCACTTCTTTGGTGAGATTAATTCATAGGTATTTTATTTTATATTCTTTGTAACTATTGTAAATGGATTGCTTTCTTGAAAATCTTTGGAGTTTTCTAGATATACGATTATATCATCAGCAAAGAGTGATAGTTTGACCACCCCTTTCCCCATTTGGATGCCCTTTGTTTCCTTCTCTTGCCTGATTGCTCCGGCTAGGACATATGGCACTGCGTTGAATAGAAGGGATGACAGTGGGCATCCTTGTCTTGTTCCAGCTTTGAGTGGGAATGCTTTCAACTTTTCCCCATTCAGTATGATGTTGGTTGTGGGTTTGTCACATACGGCTTTTATCATTTTGAGATACATTCCTTCTATGCCTACTTTGTTAAGAGTTTTTATCATAAAAGTGTGCTGAATTTTGCTGAATGCTTTTTCTGCATCTGTTGAGATGATCATATGATCTTTGCTTTTGCTTCTGTTTAGATGGCGAATCAGATATATGGATTTACATGTGTTGAATGATCCTTACATCCCTGGGATGAAGTCCACTTGGTCATGGTGGATTATATTTTTGATGTGCTGCTAAATTCAGTTTGGTAGAATTTTATTAAGAATTTTTGCATCTCTGTTCATAAAGGTCTGTAGTTTTCTTTATTTGTTGTGTCCTTTTCTGCCTTTGGTATCAAGGTGGTACTGGCTTCATAGAATGACTTGGGATTCCTTCCTTCTGTATGTTATGATATAATTTCTGCAGTATGAGTACCAATTTTTCTTTTAAGTCTGATAAAATTTGGCTGTGAAACCATCTGGTCTTGGACTTTTTTTTGTTGGGAGATTTTTTATTACTGCTTCAGTTTCATTGCTTGTAATTGGTCTGTTCAGTCAGGAGTTCTATTTCGTCCTGACTGAGCCTTGGGAGGTTGTGTGTTTCCAGGAATTTGTCCGTTTCCTCAACGTTTTTGAGTTCCTGTGCCTAGAGATTTTTATAGTATTCACAGATGTATTTTGTATTTCCGTGGTTATCAGTTGTGATATCTCTTTTTTTCCTTTCTGATTGAGCTTATTTGTTTTTTTTT
This sequence comes from Propithecus coquereli, assembly GCF_000956105.1. Lineage (NCBI taxonomy): Eukaryota > Metazoa > Chordata > Mammalia > Primates > Indriidae > Propithecus > Propithecus coquereli. The sequence continues at coordinate 2,824,481 of NW_012148197.1, read as the reverse complement.
TCTGTTTCTGGTCAATCTAGTGAGAGGTCTAGCAATTTGATCTTTTCAAAGAACCAACTTTTTGTTTCATTAATCTTCTGTATTATTTTTTTGTTTTTTATTTCATTTAGTTCTGCTCTGACCTTAGTTATTTGTTTTCTTCTGCTGCATTCGGGTTTGGTTTCCTCTTCATTTATAGTTCTTGAGGTGATTCAGTAGATTGTTGATTTGTGATCTTTCTGTCTATTTTGATGTAGGCATTTAAGGCTATGAATTTTCCCCTTAGGAACGCTTTTTCTGAATCCCACAGGTTTTGATAGCTTGTGTCTCTTTTGTCATTTAGTTCAAGGAGTCTTTTAGTTTGTATCTTAATTTCCTCCTAGACCTAATACTTTTCAGCAGTAAGTTGCTTAATTTTCATGACTTTGTGTAGACTTGAGTGTTTCCATTGGAGTTGATTTCTAATTTTATTCCACTATGGTATGAGAAGATACTTGGTATAGTTTCTGGTTTTTTTTTTTTTTTTTGACACATGTTTTGTGGCCTTTGATGTGATCGATCTTGAGAATGTTCCATTTGCTGATGAGAAGAATGTATGTTCAGTAGTGTTTGGGTAGAATATTCTATAAATGTTTAGGCCCATTTGCTTTAGAGTCCTCTTTAAGTCCAGTGTTTCTTCATTTACTTTCTGCTTGGGGGATCTTTCTGGTTTTTCAGTGGGGTGTCGAAATCCCTGGCAATCACAATACTGCTGTTTACATTTTGTTTGGATGTAGTAGGGTTTGCTTTATGAATCTGTGTGTACCTGTGTTAGGTATATAAATATTTAGGATTGTTATTAATATTTCATGTTGATGAATTGCTCCCTTTACCATTATTCCATTACCATCTTTGTCTTTCTTTACTATTGTTGATTTAAAGTCTATGTTATCTGATATGAGAATGACTACACCTGCTTTCTTTTGATTGCCATTTGCATGGAATATTTTTTTCCATTCCTTCACCTTGAGTCTGAATGAGTCATTATCAGTTAGATGTGTTTCCTGGAGATAGCAGATAAATGGCTGTATTTTTTCTTATCCATTCAGCTAGTCTATGTCTCTTGAGTGGGGAATTCAAGCCGTTCATGTTTATTGAAAGAATTGGTAAGTGGGATGCATTTCTGTTCGTCTTATTGGGTAGAACCTTATTTCTTTGTTTTACCTCTTGAGCCATTATTTTATAGGGCTCTGAGTTTGAGCTTTTGGATGATTTTACACTGGTGGGTTTCCATTGTGCTGATAGATGTATAATGCGTATCTGAGTACTTCCTGCAGGGCAGGTCTGGTCTCAACAAATTCCCTCAGCGTTTACTTATCTGAAAACGTCTTTGTTTCTCCTTCATATAAGAAACTGAATTTTGCAGGATACAAAATTCTAGGCTTGCCATTATTCTGTTTAAGAAGACTGACGATGGGACTCCAATCCCTTCTGGCTTGTAAGGTCTCAGTTGAGACGTCTTCAGTTAGCCTGATGGGTTTTCCTTTGTAAGTCACCTGATGTTTTCGCCTTACAGCTCACAGGAGTTCCTCCTGCCTGTTAACTTTGGCTAATCTGATGACTGTGTGTGTTGGTGATTGCCTCTTCATGATGAATCTCCTGGGTATTTGTTGAGCTTCTTGTGCCTGGATATCTAAATTTCTAGCAAAACCAGGGAATTTTCCTCACTTATTCCCTCATATAGGTTTTTTTTTTTTTTTTTTTTTTTTTTTTTTTAACCCTTGTCTGTTTTCTTCTTCACCCTCAGGGATGCCTGTAATTCTTATGTTGGGCCTCTTTACATAATCTCGCATTTCTTGTAGCCTTTTTCCTTCTTCTTAATTCTCTGTTCTTTATCTTTGACGTTGTTTAATTTGAAGGTATTATCTTCAAACTCTGAGATTCTTTCTTTTGCCTGATCTAGGCTATTCTTAAGACTTTCTAGTGTGTTTTGTATTTCTTTGAATAAATTTTTCATTTCCGGAATTTCTATTTGATTTTTTTTAGTAACTTGATTTCTTTAGTGAATTTTCATTCATTTCCTTAATTTTTTTGTGGTTTCTTTGTGTTGGTTTTCCATTTTCTTTTGTATTTCATTGAGCTTACTTATAATTCATATTTGGAATTCTTTATCTGTCATTTCAACAATCTGATTTTGATTGGTATTTATTGCTAGAGAGCTGATGTTTTATTTTTGGGGTGATCTTTCACTCTGATACTTCATACTTACAAAGTTCTTTTGCTAATTTCTTCTCATCTTGTTTTTGGATTTTCTTTTGTTTAGATAGGGCTTTTCCCCTTCCCTCACTTGTACAGGTGAGTTTGTAGCATATGTTTCATAAAAATGTTTGGCTTTGGATGTGGGTTCTTTCATGGTGACCTAGGTTCTGGATAGATGTCTTGGTTCTAGATATCCTTGGTGTGGTGGTTTTCTCAGTTGCTAGTTGTTTATAGGCTGTAGGAGTAGTGAGTTATGTGAGTGGGCAGACTCCCTGTCTCTCCTCAGTGAGGGAGGATGGAGGTCTTTGAAATCCTTTCTCTTTTTCAGCCCTGTGATCTTCTTAATGATGTGAATTGTAATGGTATGCCCACTTTAATCTCTGAGCCAGTAGGTGCTGCTTGTGGGTGAGAATCAACTACACCCTGTATGATTGAGTCAGTAAATGCTGTGAAGAGTATGCAAATTGACCTCCATGTCAGTAGGTGGTGCTTGCTGGAAGGAACAAGATGCAGTGTCATTTTTGTGTCCTGTAACTAACTCTAGTCTCTCAGGAGAAGCACTCAAGGGCCCCAGGTGGTGGGTGGGGCCCCGGAACTTCAGGTGAGTCCTTATTCTCCACCACAGCAGAGGTGGGGAGCAAGGCTAGGCAGGGGTGGGTTGGGTGAGCTTTCCCTTAGGCTCCTCAAAAGCTGGCCAGGTATCTTTCAGCAAGGGTCAAGGGTCTGCTCCCAGCTTCTGGGGCAAGGCTGCCAGGGAGAGGCTGAAGTGGCCTTATCTAACCAGAAAGTCTGCTTATGGAGGCAGGGCCATCTGAGATTCACGGTCTGGCTGTCTGGAGTGGGCCTCGCTCTTCACCCTTCCCTGCTCCATGATTTCCTGTTGGCATTTGCCAGTAGGCAGGAGCCCAAGGCAGCTGAGCTCCCCCACGACTGTGATGCGAGCCAGGAGATTCCATGCCCACAATCCCGGTCTGAGCTGACAGCGTGGCCCTCCTCTGGGGGCAGCTGTGCCCCGTAAGCACGCTATAGCTAGGACCTACACTGCACACTCCCCTGATCTGCCCATGTGGGTTCCCTTACCTTCCAAGACTAATGTACAAATCTCCCCTCCATGCTCCTGAGCAATGCAATTGAGACCTGGGGTTATGGGACCTTCCCTGTGGGCTCATCCCCAGGTCCCCAAAGATCAGTCCCTGACCATGCCAGGGAGAAGCATGCTGGTCCTGAGTTGTCCACGTGGTGCTTAAGCAGGTTCAATGTCCCTCCGCCTCGGGGGTGGGGGGTGCCATGCTCTGATGGAGTTGCTGGGCAGGCAGCACCAGGGAGGGCCAGCAGATAGGGAGCTCACAGTCCAAGCACCCCTCTGTCTCTGCAGGACTCCAAGAGGAAAAGTCTGAGCCCCACCCTCAGTGGAAGCGTCAGTGTTGTAGCTCAGTTGTCTCTCTTGGCAGCTGCAGGTGGGACAAGGGAAGGGGAGAAAAAGAGTCTGGATGGAGGAAAGCTAGCACTCTGGTTGTGTCTGTCCTTCATTCCTGGAGGCCACCTGCCCAGAATGTCCACACACTGGAGTCACACAGATTACCGGGGACCGACTGGACCCCTGTGACTCCTGCAGTCTGGGCTGGAGTTGAGGAATGTCTGTGTGGGAATGAGCAAGACAAAACCTGAGGAGTTGAAGCTCCGTGGGGAGGAAAAAGGTGCACGGTGGGCAGAGAAGCAGTATGGCACCTGCAATGCCATCTTGGGTCTGTGGAGATGGGAGGTGCCACAGGGAGGTGCGAGTCTGGTGCCCTGTCCACAAGAAGCTCCCAGCTCACTGGTGGCAGCAGCTTCTGGGCTTGTGTGTGCAGAAAGTCTTTCCAGTAGCTTGGGAGTCCACAGACTGTCAGAGATGTGAGGGAGGGTGAAACAAAGCATTCCACCTACCCTTATCACTGGACCTACCCTTATCACTTTCATGTGTTGATCTGTGCTGATAACCTTGCTCCTTCCTGTTCTTCTCCACTTCTTCCCATGGAGTCTCCTGAAGGTTCTGGCACCCTTCTCTCAGACCCATACCCGATCTCTGTTTGTTTGTTTGTTTCTCTTTCACCTAAAATGTCTCATTTTTACTGAGGTACTCTGGCAGCTAGTGTCTCTGGTCAGCCATCTTGCCTTCCTCAAGACATTCACATTTAATGTGATTTGATATTGTTGTTTTAAAAATATGTCACTTAGCTGTCTGTGTTTGTTCCATTCGTGCCTTGTTTCTCTGTAATGAGTCTTTCTCTGGTTGTCTATAATATTCTCTTTGTCTTTGGTTTCCAGAGTTTGAATATGAGATTCCTGGGAATTTAGCCTGATAGATGTTCTCTGAGTTTTTTGGATGTGTGGTTGGGTAGCTTTCACTGGTTTGGGACCAGTATTTTTCCCTGCTCCTTGCCACCCCCACTTCTGTTCTCTTTTTCTTCTCCTTCTAGGATTCTGATTATGTCTACATTAGAACATCAGATCTTGTCCCACAGATCCTGAGTGTTCCATTCTGGTTTTGTTGTTTTTGTTTTTTCTTTGTTTCTTTTTTTTCTTCACTGTTTTTTCTCTTTGAATTCAATTTGGATAATTTCTGTTGACTTGCCTTCAAGTTCACTGATTCTTTGGTCTGTCGAGTTTACTTATGAGTCCATTGAAGGTATTTTTTATTTCTATTACTATTCTTTTTATTTCTACCATTGCTGTTTGGCTCTGTCTTATATTTAATAGCTTGCATTTATGTGCTAAATTTGCTTCTCTGACCATATATATTGTCTAGCTTTTTCATTAGAGCCTTGTACATATTAATTATAGTTATTTTTAATTCCCTGCTGATAGTTCTAACATATTTTGTATATCTTATTTTGGTACTGTTGATTGTTTTGTCTCTTCAGACTTTTTTTTTTCCCTAGTCCATTTGGATACCTTGTGATTTTTTGTTATTTTTGAGGCAAGAAAGGGAGGCAAATAATTTCTTAGTGCTGATTGAAGCTACCTTATAACTTCTCAAAGTAGTAATACATGATCGTAGAAGGATAAAAAAACATGTTACCAGTATTTGTGAGCAAGGTAGGCATTCTTTGAATTAGAATTTGTGAGGAATAATCTGTCATCCCTTTCTTTCTCCTTCCTTGCACATTCATTGTATGCTGTGTCTGTTTCTGAATTGCTACGTAACAAATCTTTCCAAAATTGAGTGGTTTGAGGTGGTAACGACTTCTTATTTCTATTGTTCTGTGAGTTGGAAGTCTGGGCGTTTCTTCTTCTGGTCTCATTCATTCAGTAGTGGCCATGTAATATTAGATTAGAGGTTGAGCATTCAAGTTATTCTCACATAGTTGTATGGCAGTCAGTTGTGTCTAGTGGCTGGAGTTCCTTGCTTCTCTTCCACATGACCTCTCATCTTCTAGTTGTTTAGACTGTGATTCTTCACATCAGAGTGGCTTAGGGTACCAAAAAAGAAAGAGTAGAAGTTGCAATGTTTCTTAAGTCCTAGGCCCGAGAACTCATACAGTGACACTTCTCCCATATTGTAACAAGCAAAGCAAGTCACCAGGGCAGTCAGATTCAAAAGAATGAAGACGAAATAGACTTAGTTTTTTGGTAGGAACTGGCAAGGTCACATTGGAAAGGGGTTTGAGCATGGATAGGAGTTACTCATTTATGGTCATTATTATAATGATCTTTCACAAATACCTATGGTCCTGCACTAAGTGCTGGTGATAGAAGATAAATAGCTTATTTCAGTGTCTTAATTTTGTTTTCTATATTTCAATAATTTGTAATGCAGTTTCACTGCACTAATATCAATCCTAGGGGAGGACCCTAATCACTTTGTCATGCACCATGCACTGATATCAATCCATGCACCAGTATCAATCCACTTGCATGAGTCTGGTGGACAGAATGCTCACATAACAAGTTAAGCAAACTACTATTACTCAAAGATAGGCAGCAAGGGATAATAGAAGCCTAGGATTCATAATGAGCTGTTCCCCTGAGGCTCAGGAAAGCTGCCCAGGACAGATGGAGTTTCATGTGCGCGTGCTTCACATTGCACTGCAGCTGAGGGACCCTGAAAGCATGCTCTACCCTGGGTTTTATACCTGGGACAACTTGACAAGCTGAGTAAAAGCATTACAGGACATCAGGACATCCTATTCTAAGAGGGGTGGAACAGAGCCCAGCTGGTCTGGCTGTTTCCTCTTTATTTCAGGATGTTGCTTTCCTAGCACATCATTCCGTAGTTATTCTGAGAACTACGAGTAAGAAGCGGGGAAGAGCTGGATTGCCAAGGTTTTCTGGGGACTTGTCCTACAATAACATCATATAATTTTTTTCCCCCGGTATTCTTCGCCATTCTCAATTTAATTGTTCACTGATAATTTTGAATGAGTTATTGCTATTTAGTAGAAGTGGGAAAATCTTAATAAATATCCTTAAGTGTGTTGACATGAAGATATTTGCATAATCCACATAAAGGTTATATAGAGAAAATTATGGATGTGTTGGGTGTGTGTATAATTGTAAATAATTATATATTTTATTTAAGTCATTAATTCCATATTTGAATGTCTCTGTGCCATGTACTGTTCATATAACAGTGAATGAGATAGAAACAATCCTTATTCTCAGAGAACTTCAATTTTAGTGGCAGAAGATATAAAACAAATAAATACATTTATATTAGGTGGTGATAAAAGTGTTTTAAGAAAAACATGAAAGAAAAAAAGAATCAAGAGTCATGAGGCTAGACTGTACATGCAGAACATTTTATATAGTCTAATTCTCTTATACCAGTAATTCTCAATCTTTTTTCCAACTGAGTCTTCCAGAAGGAAAAATACATTCCTATCTATAACAGTGGTACCATAAGGCTATGATTCTCTTACGAGTGGGGCAGAGATGAGAGGCACATCAGAATATGGGAATGGGAGTGGGAGATACAAGTAAAGTTGAGCCTTGAACAACGTGGGGGTTAAGGGTGCCAACCTTCTACGTAGTCAAAAATACACTTGTAACTTTTTTTTTTTTTTTGGAGACAGGTTCTTGCTCTGTCACCCAGGCTGGAATGCAATGGCCCCATCATAGGTCACTGCAACCTCAAACTCCTGGGCTCAAGCGATCCTCCTGTCTCAGCCTCCCAGGTAGCTGGGACTACAGGCATGTACTACCATGCCCAGCTAATTTTTCTATTTTTTTGTAGAGATGAGGTCTCGCTCTTGCTCAGGCTGGTCTAGAACTCTTGGCCTCAAGCAATCCTCCAGCCTCGGCCTCTCAGAGTGCAAGGGTTACAGGCATGAGCCACTGCCTATGTATAACTTTTGATTCCCCCGAAACTTAACTACTAATAGCCTACTGTTGACCAGAAGCCTTACCAATAATCAGTCAATTAACATATTTCATTTATGTATTATATGCTATATTCTTACAATAAAGTAAGCTAGAGAAAAAACGTTATTAAAATCATAAGGAAGAGAAAATACATTTACTGTTCATTAAGTGGAAGTGGGTCATCATAAAGGACTTCATTCTCATCATCTTCATATTAAATAGGCTGATGAGGAAGGGGAAGGATTGATCTTGCTGACTCAGGGTAGCAGAAGTGGAAGAAAATCCATATTTAAGTGGACCTGTACAGTTCAAACTCCTGTTGTTCAAGGGTCAATTGTATGTTCATCTTATTAAATGTACCCCCAAGTGATTCTCTAGGGAGGTATGCCCATGTATTGAGAATCTGTCCCAAGTTATTCTTCGGAGAATGTGACCATTAAATATACTTTTGTGAAATCGTATCAACCAACTATCTGGGCACTTAGTAGCTTCAAATTATAGCCTTTTATTTAATGAATAACATCTTACGAGTTCAAAGTAGTTATAATGTAAATGTAGTCAACATATAATTCTAATAAAAATACTTATTTATGCTACCTTTTGAACTAATACTTATTTATGCTACTAAGACTTATTTATGCTACCTTTTGAACGTATGCCTTTTTGTTGAATTAAAAAATATAAAAGTGAAGGTTTTTTTTATCAGTTGATTTGGCTTATGAGCATTTTGGTTTGCAAATCCAAACTTAACTACAATTCAAATTTTATATTAATATATTTTTGAATGGGAAACGTACATATGAATTTTATAAACATTTTTCTTTCAGTACTGAGGAGTTAATAACTCCAGAACTGATAATGGAAATTGGTCATATGAAATTGCATTTCTTTTGTGAACTGTAACAAGATATGTGGCCTTATAGCTTTGATTTGCTTCACCAACAACTGTCTGTCTTCTGAGTGGATATTCAGGATGTATTTTTAAATTGAGCTGTATGAAATTAAAAACTCTAAAAGATTTTCAAGTTTGTCACATTACTATAATTAGAAATAACCCAGTTTCCACATGCTATCTTTCATTATACCATGTGCCTGAGAAACTAGTAAATTAAATTTTAGTGTGGGCAGCAATGGTAAATCTTGTCTACATATCTGAAGCTAATTCTTACTATTCTTATTTGGAAATAGAACAGAGCAAGGAATAGTCAGCCTTGTATAGGTATTTTTAAGGCTGGGGTAAAAGTTTAGAGAGGAGAGAAGAGAATAAAAAGAATAATGGCACTGCTATGGTTCTCCTTCCCTCCAGTCTCTATCCTTTCCTCTGTCGTGTTTAGGACTGCAGAGCTGCCCCTGTGTACACCTGAATTAAGCAAAGACTCATAGCATCTTCCAGGGAATTTGCTGAGCACTAGGTTAAACTGGTTTCCTAACCCCTGAAATAATATGCCAAATGATAATTGTTGCAGTACAACTGACAAGAATTTCAGTCTGGAAGCTGGAAAGAACCTTAGACATTTTCTAAAATATTATATAAGCCAGGTGCAGTGGTGCATGTCTGTAGTCCCAGTTACTCAGGAGGCTGAGGCAGGGGGATCACTTGAGCCCAGTAGTTTGAGGCTACAGTGCACTATGATCACACCTGTGAATAGCGCTCCAGCCTGGGCAACGTAACGAGACTCCATCTCTGAAAAAAAAAATATATATATATGTATATTCTTCCAGGTTGCTTCCTTTTGAATAAAATATGGTGACTTCTCTTGCTTGATGAGGTAATCCCTGGAAGTACATTTTGTATTTACCTTTTTAGGTTCCTAAATTCTGATCATAAATATTTCAGACAACTCAGTCAATGGTAGCTCCTCATTGCAAGAACAGATATTAATTTTTGGCATTTGATTTATTTTAATCATTGAGAAACACGAAAAATTTAATCAGATTTTTCAGGGCACCGAGTTTTTTGGTTACTTTTTCCCCTACTTGGCAGTATTTGCTTTTGGCAACATTCTAGTTGTCCTATATCTGGACAACTAGCAAATGATAGCAAATCTTGTGGAAGTCCCCAAAAGGAGTACAGTTTTATTGAAATTTACCTGTAATGGATCCTCTGTTAATTAACTGATGGAAAACATGAGAAAAGTTATCATGGTATAACAGAAAAAGATCAAATATTTTTTCATTTTCATTGTAAAAGTATAATTAAAGTAGTAGGGTTATGACAAAGTTTTTAGAAAGTAAAGAATTAGTCATCAACCAAATACTGGTTCCTTGATAGACTATGCAGAGAAATAAGAAATGCCCCCCAAATATTTCACAGTGATTAAAAACCTTTAATATTAGTGATTTTTCCTAATGTCCTAATACCCTGTTGTACTGAATTTAAAATAAGATGTTTGACTAAGTATTTTCTCTTTTTATAAAATAAATGTGTTTGAACAGAAACCAAGCTCACGGAAAATGTACTTATCTGGGTATGGTGTGGAGCTAGCGATTAAGAGTACAGAATACAAAGCACTGGATGATACACAAGTTAAAAGTAAGTTTTCTATCTTAGTACTTGAGTAGAATGAAAAGTTGGAAGCTTACATACTTTTGTTTTTAAACAATTAATGATTATAATCCTACATGTGTTCATGTGAGGGTGGAGATGGGGTGGGCCTGTTCTTCCTTAGTTTGGAATTTAAATTTAAGCTGAAAGAAATGTATTTAATATTATTGTTTTCTCAAAACTTCTTTAAAAATAGGAAATGGTTTCAGCCATAAAAAAGAATGAAATCCTGTCATTTGCAACTACGTGGATGGAACTGAAGGCCATTATGTTGAGTGAAATAAGCCAGGCACAGAAAGACAAGTATCACATGTTCTTACTCATATGAGGAAGCTAAAAATTAAAACAGTTGAACTCACGAAGAGAGTGGAATCATAGTTACCAGAGGCGGGAAGGGTAGCAGGGAGTGAGGAATAAAGTGGGGATAATGGTTACAAAAACTATTTATTTATCTAAAATAAATAAGGTCTAGTATTTGATAGCACAACAGAGTGATTGTAGTCAACAATAATTTATTGTATATTTAGAAATAATTATAAGAGTGGAATTAGAATGTTCCTAACACAAAGAAATGATAAATGCTTCAGGTGATGGATACCCCAGTTACCCTGACTTGATCATTACACATTGAATGTATCAAAACATCACATATACCGCATAAATATGCTCACTGCTATTATGTACCCATAATCATTAAAAACAAAAAGTAGTTTTTTGTTTTTCATTCAATTTTTAATTTTGTTCAAGAACAAAATTGTTTTTTTTAAATCCTATCACCCTAACTTCATTAAAAATAAATATTTGCCCAATTAATGAATAAAGGAACGAACAGGAGAAAAAGGAAGACTAGATCAAAGCACCCAGGATTTTTACTTGTAGTCTTAGGGATCCAGAGCTTCAAAAGAGTAAGAAGGGGGAAGCATACTTGCTGAGTTCTGATATACTCTAATAGGGAGCAACCCCATGCTGTGAGAGGTCACAGTTCTTATAATCCCAAATCACCCTTCGCATATTCTGCTTACTGCACTATATATTATAATTACTGGTAAGTAACAGAGAAAGGAAATGACTATAAAATATTAAATCTTTATTCTTTGAGGCTGGGAGTTTTGGTGTCTTTCTAAAGATTCCCTGATTAAAGGTATTGGAAATACACAAGAACTCATTATTTGTTAGGGTTTAGATTTGCTGCCTGACTTAAAAGCTAAACCCAGCATTTGTTGTAAGCCCTTTGGCTTATTATTTCTGGTTATAAAATAGAATTTAACTGTGAAATCATCTATAAAGCATTTATTATGGTGGTTAAATATTTACTAATCAATCCAAGCCCACTTAAAAAGGGCTCAGGAATGCAAGCCTGTACACATGCACGTACATGTATTAAAATGAAGTAAAACAAATGGAATTTCATTTCATTTTGAGTTCTTCTAATTTTCGATTACATGTTCTCTTCTTCCTAGTCTGAAAATATTTTTGTTTTATTTTGTTTTTGTTTCCAAAATATAGCTGTGATGAATACTACCGTAGAAGGTGAGACTGAAGCAAATGAAGTTCAAGGATTTCTCTTTGGAAAACTAAAGTAAGTCTGAATTGAAATGAAATTGGTATTACTATACCATTTTGTTTTTAAAGAAATGAATTTGATATGCTGTTTTGCCATATGTTTCACCTTTTTTTATATATATAAAATTGTTTTTATTTATTACAAAAGTAACACATCTAATGTCAAAGAACTAAGAAAAACGAAAAAGCACAAAATTGGAAAACAACCACCACTAATTTCACAATTGAGAGATAACCATTGCTCTCATAATGTTTTTGGTATACAGTGTCTTTGCAGTCTCTGCATATTTTTATAGCAACAAATGCGTACACAGCATGTTGTTTTGCACAGTGAAACCATATCGTCAACTGCTTTTTTTCACGTCCTGTGGAATATTTCATCATTTACTGAAACAGTCCCATAGAATGGGACTTTAAATTATTTCTCTACTTTTTCATTGAGTTTTTTTGTGTACCAATTTGTATGCATCTCAGATTTTCCTTAGTGCAAATTGCAGAAAAAAACTGATAAATCAAGGTATATGTACTTCTTGAAATTTTTGATACTTCTAAATTTCCCTCATAAAATTGTACTAATATGTACACTCACCACAGTATGTGAATGTATCCATTTACCAGAACTTTATTAACCACTGATACTATTTTTAAAATTTTTGTCAGTTTAATAGGTGAAATAGTATTTCTTTTTTTTTTTTTTCCATTGGTTAACATATTTTATTTAACCGTGTGATTACAAAATAGTACAACTGGCATAAACAGGTAAGTATTTCTTTTTCTTTTAAATTTTGCATTTATTTCACTGGACTGAACTATTGGTAATTTATATTCAAGAACAGTTAACTATTGGCAGTTTATTATTCCAAGGATTAACTTTTTTTTCATGTTTATTGGCCTTTGAATTTCATCTTGGGTAAATTGCTTATTCCTAACCTGTGCTCATTTTTCATTTTTTTCTTGAAAAGAAGGGAAAGTATTTATTTTCCTAAATTTCTGTGCCTCATTGCCATTTTGTATACGTGAATAAGTAGTCTTTCAAATATTAAAGTTGTTACCCCTTTTTTTCCTGCTGTGCTGATTGAGGACAAGAAATAGGATGGTGAGTGCTCTCTGAATGCTCATAAAGGGGGATGGCTGTAATGTGCACTTTCCCTTATTTATAAGAAGGGAAAGTTTGTGATTCCTTTTTGCAGGCAAGATTAATTAAAATTAAGGAATATTTTTATTAACACCTCTAGTTCTTTTTCAGTATTACAATTATTTATGGAGGACTCTAAAGTTGGTTTTCCTGGTGATGAGTAGATGACTATATAGAACAAGGGAAACATTTTTGGAGATTATACTAATTTATGCAGATAACTGAGTTATATTTTTGAAGTATATTGGCCAGTATACTTTAGTGGCCTTAAAAAGTTAATACATCTTCCAGAAGGGATTTATTCTAAGTAAGAGGTATTTATTCAGTAGCTAACAATACATTTTTATCCCACTTTCAGCTGTATCTCAACATCTTGTAATTCATATGTCTTTTCTCTTTTAAATGTAACTTTTTATAAGAATAAATTGCATATCGTCCAAAAATCCCTTGGAACTCTGGGCTGTTCATTTTTTAAAAGAGGTAACACTCAAAGTTAGTTCTTTCACAGTGACTTAATTCATTGCTCATGTCAAAGTAAAAATTCTTTGCTTTAAGGTATTGTATGAATAATATATATGTTGCCAAATTATGTAAAAAATTTTAGTGGTGAAAATTATTAAGATTATCATTAAATATGAAAAATAGTATAATATTTCTTATAAACTTATTATCCTGTAACTTAAAATATTGAAAAAGGAAGCGTCAGAGTGAACTTCTTTTAGGAAGAGATTCTGTTGTACTTTCACTATGAGAGCAATCTTAGCCTTGATTTGTTTTCAAAATATGGTCTCACATTGTAATAAACTTGCAAGTATTGACACTATAGGACATATTTATTTTAAAAGGTGAAAGATTTATATGATTTGAAGAGACATAATTTATACTATACTTCAGAGTATATTTTAAACTATATGATTATGCATTTCTGTATATGTGTTCTGTATATTTTTTATTTCACTTTTTAAAATCTTCATTTCTGTTAACTTTGAAAATACATGTTTTATAAGTTGTGCTGATAACTAGATAAATTTTTTTAAATCTGAAATGTCACTACATCTTGATTTCTTGAGTGATAGAGGAGAGAAGATCATGGTTTAGTTTATATGTATAATAAATGCCATTCTACTACATTATTATTTGGCTTTCTGTAAAAGATGTTTAGATATGTTTAACAATGGGCAAAATTATCTTACTGTGTTTTATAAGAATCAGAGTTGGAACTTTTCAGAAATAGAGTAAACTCTAAGATTGTATAAGAAGCATTTTTGTCTTTCCTTATAAAATACTTTTTAGTTTTAATTGTAAAAGAAATACTTGCAGTTTATAAAATGTTGAAAAGTATATAGCAAAAAACTTATTATTCTGCCTTCATCCATGCGTTCCTTACAGGTAATGTTAACAATTGAGAATATATCCCTCCAGATTTTGTTATGTTTTATATATTTTGAAAAGGAGGCTATTATATATATATCCCTCATTATTTTTAAGTTCTATGGATATGGCTGTATCACAATGCATTCCTTACAGGTAATGTTAACAATTGAGAATATATCCCTCCAGATTTTGTTATGTTTCATATATTTTGAAAAGGAGGCTATTATATATATATATCCCTCATTATTTTTAAGTTCTGTGGATATAGCTGTATCACAATTTATTATTATCTTGATGAACAATTAGTTTGTGTCTAATTATTTGGGAGGATTAATTTCAAAAATACACTGTATACTGACTTGTGGTAGATGATGATAATTAACATTATTTAATATTTTGATGCAGAGAAATGTATCCAGCTCTTATAGATAATCTGACAGCATTCCAAAAATACCTGATTGAGAGTAACAAAGAAATGATGCCTCTGAAAGTCTGGGAACTGCAAGGTATAGTATTTTGAGCTACTTTTATAAAGCATTTTGGTAACTGATCTCTGTTTTGTTAAATAAGCTTTTATATAGTGTGATATAGATTATTTTATAAACAATAATTATTAATGATGTGAATAATACAAATTATTATATAAGTTTGTGGGAACACATATTTAATTAAACAATCATCTGAGAAGTTATATTTTTATATTTGTAAGACTTAAACTTATATGAAGTGTAGATATTTGGCATTATCTAATCATTTAAAAATATACACTGATTTATCCTATATGTTAATCTCAAGTGTTAAATCACATTTCAGAGAATCTATAACATTGATTAAAAATCCTATTAGGTCAGGAAAAATTAGCACTACATCTTAGTTTTCTTCTTTTTTAAATTTAGATCTTGTTAGACCATTGAATGTTTCACTGATAAATTTTTAATGAAAACATCAAATGAGAGGACCTGCAGGTTTTACAAACTTAGAACAGCTTCTGTGCTAACATCCCTGCAAGCTGATATTTAGTGAACAAAATTTAGTTTGGATTGAACTAATTTTCCTTCGTTGTTATTTGTCATGATTTATTTGGTCATGAGGATATGTCATTTTTCTGCATAATCTATAACTTTTATCCCATCTCTTATCAGCCTTTTTAATGTAACAGCTTTATTGAGGTACAATTCAAATACTATTTAATTCACCCATTTAAATTCTACCATTCAATGGTTTTTAGTTTATTTTCAGAGTTCTGCCACTGTTACCACAGTCAATTTTAGAACGTTTTCATCAGCCCAAAAAGAAACTAGCACAACTCATTAGCAGTCACTCCCCAATTCCCCAGTTGTAGGCAACTGCCAATCTATGTTTTATTTTTAAAATAACAACTAAAAGGATATTTATCAAGAGACTCTTAATAGAATAACTTACATATAATATACAAATAATATTTTATATTTCATCTGGATTATAGTTTACAGGTCCTTTTATATAAATGATCTTATTGACCCTCACAGTAAGATTTTGAAGTAGATGAAGTTACCTCCCCCCCATTTTATAAACAAACAAGTGAAATTTAGTAGTTTGATGTGCCAGTTACTAAATAGCTAATAATAAAGGTTTGGGGTTCCAAGTTATGTTTCTTATACCTTGGTGCCATACGGTATCAAGGCGGACTTTGTATATACTTAACAGATTTTGAATATCACATTTTACAATTATAGCAGAATGTACAGGACTCAGTCTATTTAGGTTCTCTAATGTCTGCTGTACTTTACCTGCCTAATACAAATGTTCTGTCAATTAATCACTGTATCATTACTTAACAGAAAATCATTCAAGAGAATGAGATGTTTAAGAACATTGTTATGATAAATTCACTGTAAAGAATCTACTTCTTTGAACTGATAGAATCTGTTCTCCTGGACCACTCTGTTGTACAATTTCCTATTTACTATGCCTTTTGCCTCATCCAGACCTTATGCTGGCCCTCTTTCATTACACCATAGCCATTGTAGCTATTCTTCTGTTTAACATAATGATAACACTAACTGAGGCAGTAGGCTCAAATCCATTCTCAACAAGGATACTAGGATAATCTTTCTAAAATCAAAATCTAATTTTGTCCTTGTGTAAAGTCAGTCAGAATTTATCACTTATGACCCTGTTCAAATAATAGTCTTATATTAGTCAGAGTCCCCACAGGAAAATGTTGGCACACACAAACTAAGAAAGTTTAATAAAGGGACTGTTTACAAAGACATAGGCACAGTTGAGGGAAACCAACAAGGAATGGATTCTCCAATTCCAATATTAGCAACTAGAGGGAAACCTTTACCATCCCTAATTTTGAGGGAGCAAGGGGAGGAAGTGTTAACAAAACTTGGAGAGAGTGTGTGGAGAGGCATGCCTGACAGGGCAGTAGCCCCTGGTATGGGGACATGGCTCTCCCAGTGTGACCTAAGAAAAAGGGAGCTGGGTTGTAACTATCCAATCCTTACTTTTCTCTTACTTGCTGATTTCACATCAGTGGCTAGAACTGGCTGCATCTAACCAGACATTTGAGGTCAGAGAAGCAATTGATGCAGTACATATAGGTCAGCCTTTTGGGGCCCAGAGCAGGATAGAGTGGGATGGATCTGGAGGGCAAACAAAATATCCAGCTCAGTCCTCTTATCTGAGCCCAAAGCAAATACTTTGGGAGAGACTTGAATGTAAGAAAGAGTTGATTATCTGGCTAGCCAAGTCATTTGCATCAGTCCTTCTCACTAAAGGACTGATTTCATGTGCATTGATTAAAATTGTTAAATTCAGACTTCTTAGCATGGTTCGTGAAGCTCTTCTCTAATCTTTCATTTTCTTCTTCGGCTCATATACCATCACTCTCCTATATGAATCCTCTTGTCAGTTTGACAAATTATGCTTTCTCCGTAACTTTCCATAGGGCCTTTTCTCATTTGATTATTCATTAATTTACGCAACATATTTATTGAATACCTACTGTGTTTGACTTTCAGGATACAATGATGAGAAAACCTGATAAGTTCCATACCCTTTGCAGCCTAAATTCTAGTAGGTAAGATAGATAGTAAACAAAAAAAATAGTGAGTTAAATTATTATGAATTGTGTTCAGTGCTAGAAAGAAAATAAAAAGTACTGTGATAGAGGATATCATGGAAGCTAAATTAGGTAGGAGGTCAGGGAAGACCTCTCAGAGGAGATTCCTCCTGAATGGAAGCCTTCTCTTCCCTTAAGGGTTAACACATTTACATGCCCACACCTTCTCTGGGGCGAATTCCTTATCCATTAAGACTCAGTTCAAACATCTCCTTTTTATGGAAACTTCCTTAACGTTCTGTCAAGATTACAGCTTCTGTGTCTTTGCTACCGTAACATTTGTATTTATCCTTGTTATTATAGCATCTATCTAGCATAGCAATATAGGTAGATATTATTTGTTATAAAGGTTATTTTGAGGTTCTAACATAATGCTTCACACAGATTAAGAACCCAATAAATGATTCTTTATGAAGGAGGAAAGAAAAGTGGGGGTGGGGTGACATCATTAATGGGAATTCAGCTAGAAATCATGAGCTGGTAATTATAAGTAAAGCAATCTAGAGGTCTTAGCCAGAGCAGGGAGGAATAATTGTATTCAGCCAGATAGAAAAGAGCCTTAGGGTACAAAGAAGTTGGTTAAGACAGTAAGGAGCAAACACAGTTTAGATAAGTCACAAAACAATGAATAGGAGCCCAGGTAAAGAAAGGAAAAAAAAAATGGCTGGTAATCCCTATTGAGACCATTTTGATGACCTCTGGAATTTTATTTTAAACAGATTCCCCTGCTACATCCTTAAATATTCTTTTCATTAATGTAGAGTATAAACAAATATTTATAAGTTCCCTTGTATTTATACCCCCTCTAAAGATTACTTTCCCCCCATAAATTAAGTATGACTTTCCCTGAAACTCTTTCCCATGAGGATTAGTTATTCCTGTGTTCCCTACAAACCTAAGATCTGGTTGGAGTGAAGTTTATAGGGAGGCTTCTTGTCTGCCTCTTCCTTTCTGACACCTCTTCCATAACATTTCCATTCCTTCTGTGATTTCTTTGCCGTCCAACTATGCCATCCTCTATTATTCTCCTCACCATCACTTTTCATCTGCCAGGCTATTGTCTCACATCCATCCGGGAATCTATAACTCCAGCACCTCAAATCTGTCATCCGACAGTACTTCAGAATGCATGTGGGCTCCAGCCATACAAGTCATTAACCTTGGCTCCTTTCTAGAACCTTAACCTTAATCTGCATTTATTTCAGAATCCCCTTTACATGAGTATACTTTGGGCTTTATAATCAATAAAAACGTTTCCAGGTCTAAAATCTAAAACCTCCAGTACTTCAGCTTGAGAACAACTCTTAGACTTTTGGCTCACCCATTTCCTTACTCTCACTAATCTTTGTTCCAATCTATCGATTTCTTCTGGTTTCACTCCTTGTCCTAATTCAGTTTATATACCCAAATCCATAATTTTAGATGCCCTCTTTCCAATATCTCAATTCTCTATCTTAGATCCTTCTTTATGTCTCTATCTTAGCATTTATTTTTTCTTGTATTATAGTTGTTTTAAGCCTCTTTCAAATGTTCTCCAAGGGGCTCTTGCATAATTTAGAAAATTGTAAATGATGGAGTATTTTTGAAGTCTTAAAGCAGAGTATGCATAGTCAGCTTAGTTTTAATTGCCTCCCTAATATCTTTGTAAGATGTATTTGAATGGACTAGAAACAGGAAGTCTAGTTAGACATCAATGAAATAGTGTAATGAGAGATTGAACTATGACTGTAGTAGAAGACATAGAAAGGAAGGCTTGGATTGGTAGGTATTTAGGAATTGAAAAGGAGTTAAAGATGATTCTAACATTTCCATCTGTGAAC
The DNA here is from genome assembly GCF_000956105.1 of Propithecus coquereli. NCBI lineage: Eukaryota > Metazoa > Chordata > Mammalia > Primates > Indriidae > Propithecus > Propithecus coquereli. The sequence goes on along the minus strand of NW_012148197.1, from coordinate 2,805,375 downwards.
CTGAGTTGAGAGAGTATAACCATGTAAGTGGGTTTGGGGGTTGAATACAGGGCCCAGAAATAATGAGACCAGTGTTTAAAAAGTGATTTAAAGTGATTGTGAGATATCCAGATGATTAGGTTGAGTGGTAAGGTGAATATACTGTCCGTATATTGAAAGGAGAGGATTTAAAAAGTCAAAAATCTTAGTACTAAGGGTACAGAATGACAAAATTGGTATACCAGGAAGAGTGCCCGGGTGTTCATCCACATGTAGAAAGTAGAACCCGTGAAGAAGACATGTTGGAATGATGAGAAATGGAGAACAAATTATAAAAGCTGAAGGAAATAGATTTTTAAGAAAGAGAAAATTATCAGTACTTTCTATTTGCAGGAAGTGATCCTGTTGCAAAAAGTTCCTGGTAAGATAAGAACTGAAAAATGTCTGTTGTGTTTGGCAATTAGGAGACATTAGTGAGCACTGATAGTATTTTTGCTGCAGTATTGGGGGCTGGAACCATATTGAGACAGATTGAGGACATTCCATTTGAAGTTAACTCAGCTAGTATGTGATAGAGCTAGAATTTGAAGCCTAATCTGTTAGACTCTACCATTGCATGGAAGACTACCCTAAGATCATCTTTTTAAGGTGGATTCTTCATTTCACACTGAGAACATGGGAACAACACTAGCTTTGTTATGCTAAACTGGGTATTTTACTAGTATTTGATAAACTAGGATTCCACCTCTAGTGAAATGCTAGAGAAACAACATGCTTCACTATTAGATAATGAAAGAATTCAGTTTTAAATCTTTTCTGACTTAACAAAGCAATGAGACTAAGGTTACTGCTTCTGACATATATGAGACTGAATACTGACTACAGTCAGCCATACACATTTTTCTTTCTATAGAACAGTTACTTCAGTTCTATAGAATATATAATATAATACTAAGTATAGGGCTTAATTTCAGCATAAAGGTAAAACAATGTTGAAAGAGAATGTGGATGTTTCTATTTACAGAGTTAAACATACTGGGTTTTTCTTAAAGTTCTTTTAAAATTGGCTTTTCAAAGATCTTTTTTTTCTTCTCTTTGGTATTCTTCTTATCAAAGCTTTTTGTTTCCTTTAAGTATAGAAAAAATAGCTTTTTAGCTATTTTTAGACTAAAAATAGTCAGTATTTCTTTTTGTGTTTCTCTCTTTTGAAATTATACTGTAATTTGGGGAAATCCAGTAATAGGCATTAAATGATAACTACTCATTCATAAAAATGTAAAGCTTTCTTTAATTGGATATAAGTGATAGCTTTCCATTTAAAACTTTTTCAAAATGCTGAATATAACAGTGTTAACCATGTTTATATATGAAAATGTGGGAAGAAGGATTGAGTCAACTATTTAAAGTACTTAGAAATGTCTAAGAACTTTATAGAGGTCTAACATTATTGATAATTGCCTAATGATATTTTTTCTTTCCAGATCTTAGTTATCAAGCAGCTTCTCAAATAATGTCCACTCCAGTTTATGATGCCATTAAATTAATGAAAGACATTTCACAGAACTTCCCCATTAAAGCCAGGTATATTACAGTTTATTAGTTTCATTGTAGCCAGAACTCTTTCTATTAAATTAATTGTATGAAAATAGCTGATTTAATTTAACATGAAGATGTCAATTAATTCTAGTATATATATCTTTTACAAAATTAGGGCCTCTCTTCATTGTATATGTTGGGTTTTTTTAATAGAACAAAATATTGGCTTGTGCGTGCATTTGTGTATGCACTATAAGATAGAACTCTTGAGTTAGAAGCAAATGGAAATTCTATAGAAAATTCTATAGAAATGTTTTAATCATACATAGTAATCTAAGAAAAAACTTATTTAAGCAATAAATAAGGGAATATTTTTTTTTTTCATTCCCTTCTGGAGA
>NW_012148197.1:2798889-2801817 GCF_000956105.1 Propithecus coquereli | reverse complement strand
AGATGCCCAGTAATGGGATTGCTGGATCAAATGGTAGTTCTACTTGTATCTCTTTGAGATATCTCCATATTGTTTTCCACAGAGGTTGTACTAGTTTGCAGTCCCACCAGCAGTGTATGAGTGTTCCTATCTCTCCACAACCACGCCAACATTTATTGTTTTGGGACTTTTTGATAAAGCCCATCCTCACTGGATAAGTGGTATCTCATTGTGGTTTTGATTTGCATTTCCCTGATGATTAGAGATGTTGAGCATTTTTTTCATGTTTGTTAGCCATTAGTCTATTTTCTTTTGAAAATTTTCTGTTCATGTCCTTTGCCCACTTTTTGATAGGGTTGTTTGATTTTTTCTTGCTGATTTTCCTAAGTTCTATATGGATTCTAGTTATTAGCCCTTTATCAGATGTGTAACATGTGAATTTTTTCTCCCATTCTGTAGGTTGTCTGTTTGCTCTAGTGATAGTGATAGTTTCCTTGGCTGTGCAGAAGCTTTTTAATTTGATCAGGTCCCATTTATTTATTTTTGTTGTTGCTGTGATTGCCTTTGGGGTCTTCTTCATAAATTCTTTGCCTACGCCAATGTCTATAAGAGTTTTTCCAACATTTTCTTCTAGAATTCTTATAGTTTCACACCTTAGGTTTAAGTCTGTTATCTGAATTCATTTTTTAAAAAATTTATCCCACTAATAGTACTATTTGGGAGTTTGGATCTTTAATTTTCATATTAAAAGAAAATGTTAATTTGTCCTTTTTTGATTATTAAAACAGTTTAGATTCTTCTGTTTTTATATTGTCTACTAGATGTAGCATATAGTCTATGGTTCTAGCTAATCTTTCCAGACATATCTTCTATTTATTTTACCCTATATTCCAAACTTTCTGCCCATGTAGTATGGTTTTCTTCACAGGATAAAGAATGAAGGCTGTCAGTTAGTTATTCTGTTTCTCTTAATTAGTTTTGCTGAAAAGCTTGTTAGGATTGAATCATTGTTAGACCATTGGAACATCACTAAAATCCTATAGCAGATAGAACACAATTCATCGATACTTTGATAAGATTCTACCAAATGGTCTCTTAAATAACATATAGACCCCAAATGATCCTGTGTTAATACTTACAAATTGCTTACACCACTGTCTCGCTTCATTACATAGGATTGGTTTGACTTTAAGTGATATCAGACACACAGCAGTAGGAGTTTATTTTTCTCATATAAAAAGAAATTTCAAGGTAGATGTCTGTGGACTTTATGGTTCTAGTTCTCCACAGTGTCAGAGAATACAGCCATGGAAACATCTTGGCCTTTATTTTATGATTACAAAATAGCAGACAGACCTCCAGACTTCTTATCTGTATTCAGAGCCTTAAAGAGGCTAGAAGGATGGTACCAACCACATTCATCCTCACTAAACCTTTCCTGGAACACGTCAACATAATTTGCTTTGTGTTCTCATTGGCCAGGATTTTGTCCTGCAGCCATCCCTAGCTGCAAAGGAGGCTAGAAAAGCTAGTGTTTACTTTTCTGGTAATCAAAATAAGCAGAAGAGAAGTGGGCTAGGTATGGTACTAGGTTAGCAGCCAACAGTTCTTGTCACACTGAGGTATAAGGTAAGCTATCAATAAATGTCAACTATTTTGATGATGACAATCACATCTGCAGTAATGATAATGAAGAAGATGCATAGTTCATTGGAGCATAGGTGTTAAGAACCACAATACATCATTCCTACCTGGGGCATTCTTTGTCTCATTGACCACCTTACAAATTCGTGTTTATCCTTCAAAACTGAGTTGTGTTATTGGTCCTTTCTGTAATTTTTCTAATTACTCTCACCATTCTTCAAGCAGAATGAATTGTTTTCTAATGAGAATCCCTTTATTTGTTTGCATAATCCTACCTGCAATAAGAAGGAGGAGAAGGTGGCAAAGAAGAGAGAGGAAAAAGAAATGAATGTCAGGGTGTCAGTAGCTGTACACAATCAAGATTTTTTTTGTCATTCATTTAACAGTCCAAAAGGGGTGTTGTTGGACATCAAAGTTTTCCTCCATGTGGTGCTTTGGGTTCAGAGGCTGGAAGATTTCATGAGGATAAAGAGGAGATATTATGGTAATAAAAGAGAGAGATAATTGAAAGGACTGAAGATTCCAAATCACCAAATGGGCTAATTTCAAAGGTAGCATTTGAAAGGCAAGAGCAGTATCACTTGGTGGCAAAGTAAAGAGACGTAGTGACTAGTCATCTGGCTAATATTGGAGAATCTGAGAAAGACTGACTGCATTAGGTTGCTCAACTTAAACTTTGATCACTGTAAGTAACCCTCAAGCTAAGAAATCTGGAGAGCTCATTTTGCCCCTTGCACATCAAAACAGTCTCTCCTGCTAATGCCTGGTCCAAGAAAATCTAACCTGTTCATATATGGTTAATCAAAAAGGTAAAAGTACTATATCCATATAAAGTATGTATAAGAGGGAAAAAGCAGCAAAACTACTTTGTAGATGAAGAAACTTCATTAAGCAGAAGAAGATTGCAACACAAAATTTGGACGTGTCATTGAAAAGTTAATGAAACTGAGAATCAACACAAAATGTAGCAATATAGTAACTCAGAGTTAAGATGGACAGAGAATAGGAGGTGATAACCAAACAAGAGGATGTGAAACCACACTAGAAGAACTTTGCAAAGGTATGGAAAGTAAAGATAAAACCATTTCAGAAATAAAAACTACCATTTACAAGTGACACCAGGGAGAAATGACTTTAGAGAAAACAGTAGAAAACAAAGTACATAGATACAAGAAATGAAAAGAAAATAAAAAAGAAATGAAGAAATAAAATAGGTTCATGAGAAAAGTGATAGATAAAAGGCAGGTAGAGGAAATCCAGTATACCTCTACTGAATTCCCTGAAGTAGACAAAACAAATGGACAG
>NW_012148197.1:2797492-2798839 GCF_000956105.1 Propithecus coquereli | reverse complement strand
TGTTTTAATCATACATAGTAATCTAAGAAAAAACTTATTTAAGCAATAAATAAGGGAATATTTTTTTTTTTCATTCCCTTCTGGAGAGTGATGAAAAGTATTGTCCTAAATAAGAGATCTATGCCCAAAATACTGTCAAATCATATTCGTGCCCTTTCAGATACTCTGTATGTGTAGCTACATGCTGATAATTAATGGTAGCTTTTGAAATCATTAGATAAATACAAATAAAATAATTTTAATCTTAGACAGTTTGATTACCTCTATTGATGTTAGGTCAGTGTAACTGTTCAGGGATTCTGATACTAAACTCTAGTCTTAATCTGTGGTCATTATAAAGAAATATTTGCAGAATATGCTAACATTGCTTAACGCTAAATGAGGCTCGAGCATATGTCTAAAGCCGCTTGGTAGACAATCGGTAAATAGTGGTTGAAATGAAATCATTGCTAAATGAATGAAAAATTTGCATTACTAAATTTTCAGCTGTAATTTCTCTCAATGCTGCAAACCTTCAGGAGATAATACACATTTATTTTAGGCTGTCTCAAGATACACCTTTCTGCTTGAGTTTTTCTTAAAGTAGAACTTTGCATTAACAATCTGAATTTTTAAATCATTTTCTTCTATTCATAAAATTGACAGATATGTAAATAATTAGGTATTCTTCAGAGTTATCCAATTGAATACAGTCCATAGGAATTGCATTAAAAAAAATTCTGCTGTCTTTAAATTATAAGAGAATTATAAAGTCTTCAAGAGTGTTAATGTAAAGTCAGTCAATATTGTCAGTATTTCAGAACTTCTATACTCTGGTAAGATCCCAGATTAACCAAAATTCTTTTATTTGCAAATACTCTGAAAATAGCTTATTTGCATTCACATAAACGATGACATTGGTAATTACATACAGAATTTCACAAAATAGTTTTTTCAATCAAGTATTAATATTTTTGAAGAATAAGTATCTAGTAGTAAACAAGATATGAGAATACCTACTGCATACAGTTAGTGCACATGAAATTTTGAGAGTCTCCATTCCACCTGAATCAACTACTCTTGTCAAATGAAAGCCACAGTACCATTGCCAAATTAAGCCAGATGGAAATACATACTTTTCAGTCATAAAGCATTTGTAGTTTCTTACCCAGAGTATTACATTATATTGAATTATAGATTAGTCATAAACATTTAAGGAAAAATGAATTATATCTGTATTTTTCCAGATCTCTAACCAGAATTGCTATAAATCAACATATGCGGGAGGAAATACAGGCAAATCAAAAGGTTTGTTTGAATTCATTTTTTTTATTTATTTATTTTTATTTCAGCCTATTATGGGGGTAC
>NW_012148197.1:2769316-2793931 GCF_000956105.1 Propithecus coquereli | reverse complement strand
CAGGTAGAGGAAATCCAGTATACCTCTACTGAATTCCCTGAAGTAGACAAAACAAATGGACAGAACAAATGTTTAAAGATAAAATTAGAAAATTTTTCTGAAATAAAAGGAGACCTGAATCCATACATGAAAAAATTACTGTTTAACTGGGAAAATTGACCTGGAATGGTCAAAAACAAGGTATAGGCTATTGAACTATATATAGGGAATAATTTACACATTTAGGAAAAGAAGATCATAGGAAAAGAAAATCGGACTGGCATCAGACTTCTTAAAAACATTCACCACCACGAAATAGTAGAGTTCCACCTACAAGATATTCGAAGAAAGAAAAGCTGTCCTTTAAACTTTCAGGTAGATATGTGTATGTAGACTACAAAGAACATTGAATATCAAGAATTCAGGGACCATAGCTCCCAAGAGCACTTCCTGAGGAATTTCTTCCAGCCAAGAACTAATTGAAGATAATTTGGCAAAATAACTGGCTATTGGGCATTGCAAATGTTTAAACGTGAACTGAAACAAAGGTGACAGAAAGGGTGATAGTGCAGTATGTAAATAGTCTAACTCTGACATGATGAAATATTGCAACTAATGAAAATGAGGGGGAGAGAAAAGAGTAAATTTCCTGATTGCTTCAACTATAATAACTTAGGAATCAATGGATATGATTTAAAACTGAAAAATTAATCAGTGGAAGCTTAAACGCATTTAAAAGTACATAGTTAATTAATATTTAAAATAAGACCATTGAATAAAATTGGGCTGTGCATGAAGAAGAGGCAGCAGGAAGAGGTGAAAAGCTGTTTATTTTTTTGTAACGGAATCATTAGATATCATTTAAAGAAAGATAAAAGAAGGTATTATATGAAGACACGCATGTTTAATAGTAACTAGTAGAACAAAAATCCAAATCCCCCCCAGTATGAAAATAACTGAATGCACAAAAAAGACACTACCAAATTGGAATGACATTTTAAAAATACATCTAGAGGCCAAACACAGTGGTTCATGCCTGTAATTCCAGCACTTTGGGAGGCCAAGGCAGGAGGATAACTTCAGGCCAGAAGTTCGAGACCAGCCTGGGCAACATAGTGAGACCCCCATCTCTACAAAAAAATTTAAAAAACGTATCTGGGTGTGGTGGCTTACACCTGCAGTCCTACCTACTTGGAAGGCTGAGGCAGGAGAATTGTTTGAGCCCAGGAGTTCAAAGTTGTAGTGAGCTGTGATTGGCACCACTGCACTCCAGCCTGGGCAACAAAGCAAGACGCCGTCTCTTAAAAAAACAAAAAATGTAGAAAATAAATACAGAATGGAAAAATGACAATTGAAGCTAACCATATCTGTTAATAGCAATCAATGTAACTAATACTAATGAAAATTTTGTTTAGATCCTTAGGCAAAAATCCCATTTGTGTGAAATAAAAACTCTTTCAGTAACTCAGAAATATCAAAAATGAAAAGACAAGCAAAGGTATACCAAGCAAATACTGTGTTACAGGAGAAGTGATCTTAATATCATGGAGCCAGATTCAGACCTAAAAATATTAATGAGCAAAAAATGGCCCTTTATGATACTAATGGCTATATTCACAATGAAAATATAGCAATTATTAATATTTATCTATCAAAACACAGCAACATTCATAAAACAGAAACTACAGATGCTGGAAGGAGAAATCTAGTTTACCTTTCTATCCAAGACTGATGAAGTAGTCGTAAAAAAAAAATAAGTAAATATATAGAAGACCAAACAACATCAAATTTTAGATCCAGATAATAGAGCAAATATGTCTTTTTCAAATTTTTTTGAATAGTGATTGCAAAAAGTTTAGAAACTAGATATACTAGAAAAAATAATGCCCTCATCTCAATGCAAACTAGAAATCAATAACAAAATAGGAAAAAAAGATCTGATTCACATGAAGTTTAAAAACTTTATTTACTCTTAAGTAGAAGGGAAATGCACATCAAAATTTTAGTATTTCTTGATAATGGCATTTGAAAACAAAATATTGGTACCTTTGGAATACAAAACAATGTTCAGAGAAAAGCCTCTAATCTTAGATCAATAAAAATAAAGGATAAAAATAAATGAATTAAGTATAAGACTTTAAAGGCTAAGAAAAGAACACTAAAGAATACCAAAGGAAAGCAGAAGAAATTAATACAAGTAACAATGAAATGAAAGACAAAAATAGTAAAACTAGTAGATTTAAATTCAAGAATACCAATCAAATGAGATTTATTTGAGGAATACAAGAATGGTTTGACATTAGGAAATCTAATTATGTAATTAATAATATCATTAGATCCAAGTGGTAAAATTGTATGGTATCTCCATAGATGCTGAAAAGCATTTTATAAAATTCAAGACCGATTTATGATTATAAAAAGCACTTTATAAGGAAATCGATTATACATCTTTATTTAACGTGATTAAAAGTTGTATACATGTGTAATTGTGTTTATCTTGGCTGAGAAACTATCGTCTTACTAATGGGAAATACTCCAGGCATATTCACTAAAATCAAGAACAAGAAACTGATCATTATCACTGTGATTTATTATTGTATAAGAGTTACTAGTCAATATTATTAGTCAAGAGAAGTATGTTAGAAATATAAAAATCGAGAGAAAGTGAGGCATAAGAGAATGAGAAGACTGCATTACAAAACAATCAATTTTGAGTTAATTTATAACTAATCAGAACCTAATAAAAATACTGAGAGGTTTTTTCCCCTTGAAACTTGACAAGTCTAAAAATTCGTGTGGAAAAATGGGCAAATGCTACTCTGAAAAATCGAAAGAGTGATAAGGGCCTTCCCTAGGTGGGCACCAGCCTGAACTCTGGCTATAGTGTTGACAACTAGAGCTCTTAGGTCCGTGATTCTGGCCACCTGGCTACCCCAGCCTACTCAGGGCCACTGAAGCCATCACTGCCATCGCTTTTTCTGCCTTTCAGCCATTTGGAATTAGCAGTGAAACAGTTTTGAAACAGTCTTTGCTACAGAGCAAGAAATATTGAACTTAATCAGTAAACTAAATAATCATGATACCGCAGATGATCTTCTTGATCACCTCCTTCTTCCAGAGCACGCTGATAGGAGAAAAACAAGAATAGTAAGGGCTTTCGTGTAATTACGGTAGCTGTGTTTGGACTAGCAGTACATGTTACCCATGGAGTATGTGAGAAATAATTAAACAAACTGGAGTTCCAGACCTGGGGAAGAGGGTGGTTATGACTGGAAGGTCTCACACTATTCATTGCAATTGCATTGCACATGAATTGGCCACGTGAATGCCCTGGAAATATGTTACTGTAACAGCATCTCATCCATACACACCAAAGAGTACGTTTCCTGCAAAACATGTAAACAGAAAGTTCACATGAAAATGAAATAATAGTGGTCTTTAAGTATGTAGTAAGATCTGTCCTCACTCAAGAGAAATACAGATCAGAATTAAACTGAGAAACCAATTTTCAACAATTCAAAAAAGTTGAAAAATAGCACTTGCTGTGGGAAAGTCTCTTTTTTGTGTGTAAAAAAGCAAGGGAAACATGTATATATATTCATATTTTTTTCATAAAGAAACACTAGAGGATGAAGAAACTTTGAAACAAACAGAAAGTTATCTCCAGGGGTAGGGAATGGGGAACAAAGTGGAAAGTACTGGGATTGTCATAATTCTTTTATATAGTTTTTTATAAAGTTTTGATTTTGGACTCATGCAAAGATTATTCAAAATGTATGACTGTGCTCAAGTTGTATAAGTGAATTTGAGTTTGATTTTGTTTAGGAGACAACTGCTTTAACTCCAAAGTACAGCAAATTTCCTTTGGAAGTTTGTAATTATTGTTACTTTGTTCCGAGTGGCCAGAATCTACTTTTGGTAATTTTAAATTCAATGTAAATCCAATATGTGTCTTTTATTGTTTATTGCAAGAGCTATTAAATTATATCCTATGACTTTTTTGTTTAAAAAAAATGAGAATATGGTCAGGTAAGTTTTCTTTTTTTTTTTTTTTTTTTTGACATACTTCCCATTTCACAGAGAAATTTTTTATTTTGCTTCAGCGGTGTAAAATAAATTGTATTAGTTACTTACTTGCATAATGAACCAAATGCAGGTATTTAAGTACAAAATTCAAAGAAAGGATTACACCTTAGCCAAATAAAAGTTCACATTTCTTCTACTTATTTCCAACTAATTACTTTGTGTGAGAATTTTAGAATTCTAGAGAAATTCTCTATATTAGAACATCATCTCCAAAATTACATCTGTAAAACATTTTCTTTAGAATTTTATTTTCTTATTCCTTATCCTAAAAATAAAAAACTTTCTAGTAGGACTGAGATCTGATTTGACTCCAAATTTTTGATTTCATACAATGAAACTAGACCCCTGTCTCTCACCATATACACAAATAAATGAAAATTGATTAAAGACTTAAATGTAAATACCTGAAACTATGAAACTGTTAGAATAAAACATTGGGGAAACACTCCAGAACATTGGTCTGGGCAAAGATTTCTTGAGTAGGACCTCAAAAGCACAGGAAACCAGAGCAAAAATGGACGAGTGGAATCACATCTAGCTAAAAAGCTTCTGTATGGCGAAGGAAATAATCAAAGTGAAGAGACAACTACAGAACAGGAAAAAATGTTTTCAAACTATTCAACTGACAAGGGATTAATAACCAAATATATATAAGGAACTCAATAGGAAAAAATCAAATAATCCAATTTTAAAAAGGGGAAAAGATCTGAACAGACATTTCTCAAAAGAAGTGGCCAACAGGTATATGAAAAAAGCTCACCGTCACTAATCAGAGCAATTCAAATTAAAATCACAATTAGCATCTCACCCCAGTTAAAATGGCTTTTATCAAAAAGACAAAATAACAGATGCTGGCAAGGATGCAGAGAAAGGGAAAGGCTTGTACACGATTGGTGGGAACATAAATTAGTACAACTATTATGGAAAATAGTATGGAGGTTCCTCAAAAAAGTAAAAGTAGAGCTAAAACATGATCCAACAGTTGAACTGCTGGAGATATACATCCAAAAGAAAGGAAATCGATATGTTGAAGAGATATCTGTACTCCCATGTTTATTGCAACACCATGCATAATAGCCAGGCTATGGAATCAGCCTAGGTCTCCATTAACAGATGAATGGATAAAAACGTGGTGTATGTATACAGTGGAATACTGTTCAGCCATTAAAAAGAGTGAAAATCCTGTCATCTGCAGCAACATGGATGGAACTGGAGGGGGGTATTATGTTAAGTAAAGTAAACCAAGCACGGAAAGGCAAGTTTCACGTGTTCTTACTCGTATGTGGTGGCTAAAACAGTTGATCTCATGGTGGTAGAGAGTAGAATGATGGTTACCAGAGGCGAGGGGAAGGTTGGTAGGGAGGGGGAGATATAAAAGGGATTGGTTAATGATTACAAAATTATGGTTAGATAGGAGGAATAAAATCTAGTATTCAGTAGCACAATAGGTTAACTATAGTTAACAATAATTTATTGTATATTTTAAAATAACTAAAGGAGTAGATTTAGAATGTTCCCAGTACAAAAAATATTAAATGCTTCAAGTGATGGATATCCCAGTTACCCTAATTTGATCATTATACATTGTATCTTTGTATTAAAATACGTACCCCAAAAATATGTACAACAATTTTGTGCCCAGAAGAATTAAAAATTTTTAAAAATGTTAATTTCAGAATGCATATAGTTTCACCTTAGGAACCTTCAGACATCTTTATAAGCCATTTTACCATTATAAATCTTAACCAGTCTTCTGACAGCCAATCAGTTGGGATTTCTTTAGCTTCAGGTAATAGCCCAGTCTTTGGGTTGTTAAAGAGATATATTGGAATAAACTGTCAACTTTTAAAAAAAATGAGATTACATTTTTCTGTGTAGATTTGCATTTATTTTTGCGCCATAAACATAGTATAAAGTTAAGCCCCAAACCCATGTGAAGAGAAGTCAGAGGCCATGAATTCATATGGAAGACTTGGTCTTCCTCCACCAAGAATCAAGGTGAGATAGACAAGTTTCTATGCTGTTTCTGCAGCGTTTTTTGTTTTTGTTGTTTTAGAGACAGGGTCTTATTCTGTCACCCAGGCAGGACTGCAGTGGCATGTTCATCACTTACTGTGGCCTTGAACTCCCAGGCTCAAGGGATCCTCTTGCCTCAGCCTCCTGAGTAGCTGGGACTACAGCCACATACCATCACACCTGGCTAATTTTTTTCATTTTAAAAAATTTTCTTTAGAGACGGAGGTGTTTGCTATGTTGCCCAGGCCTGTCTCAGACTCCTGGCCTCAAGTGATCCTCCTGCCTCAGCCTCCTGAGTAGTAGGAATTATAGGCAGGAGCCATTGTGCCCAGCTTGTTTTCTAATTCACCTTTTCACTGTGAGTATGGCACTTCTTTACATGTGCACAAAGAGATCTTTGGTCCTGTACCCTGTCTTGTGTGGGTCCAAAGCTTTGTCTCTTGTTGTTCTGAGATTGTCCCTTGAAAGCCCAAGCATTAGGCCACCTAGGAAGCTCTAAGTTTCCTCAGGGCAGGGATCTCTGTATTCATATTCTAACTTCTGTCTGCCCTCAGATGAATTCTTTACTTTCTTGAAAGTTGAGCCGCATTCAGGGGACATTATTAATATTTTACTCTAGCATCTTGGTGCTTTTCTTTTATTAAAAGGATTTTAGGACCTTTGGTTTATCATATTGCTAGAAATTGAATTCTTACCCCTTATTTAAGAAATACCTTAAATCTTACAGTCAGGCTAACTCGCCAGGATTTAAGGCTAGCCAACTGGAACAGAGGGAAGAGAAGGACTTGTGAGCATCCATCTCCAATAGACATACCTCTTCTCTCTGACAATGTTTCAGCAGTCAGGTTCACCCCGTTCAATCTATTACCTGTGTTTTAAGCATCTTCTCTGTTCATGGCACTAGGCCTGACATAAAATAGTCTCGAGGGAGTTAGCAGTTTTGTATGGATTTCTATGTTTGACGGACTTTCTACTTAAAACTGAGATGCACTATAACAGAAATGAATGAGTTTCTGGATAGAGCTTGAGTCAGTGCAAGTTTGCAGGGAAACAGCAGGCAATATGAATTCTCTAAGCATTCGTAGATTGTGCAGTTGGAATGCAGATTGCTTTGAATAAGTTCACTATTTAATAAAAAGGCACAGAAGTAGCTAAAAACAAGTCAAAATTGTACCTGTAAAACTTCTCATGTAAGGATTTAATCTCTTTCCAGCATTCCCTATAAAGCAAGTAGAAATATTTTCTGTCTATTACAAATTTAGTTCCTCCTCTCCCTTCTCTGTATGTAGCTCACCTGTCATGTTGAGTGATAATCATACAAAAAAATTCATATTTGTCAAAGTTTCTCTAAATTTCTTTGAGTTAGTTGCCTTTCCAGAATTATTTATACAAATCTCTATCATGTCACGTATCATATGATGTCATTGAAATGCACTAGTTATCACTTATTTTTCCTCCTAAACTGTCTTGCCTACCCTGCTAATAGTAACAAAAGCTTTCATTTGTGAGTGCTTTATATGTGACTAGCTATAGCTATGTATTACCTTTAAACTACAACAAATCTGTGAGAGAAATATAATTATTCTTATTTTACAGATGAGGAAATTGAGTATTATGAAAGATAATTGAGTTTGCTCAAATCTTACGGTAGTAAGTAGTAAGTAAGACCAGGATTTAAACCAGGTCTGATACTTAACACTATGATATTGAAAACTGTGCTGTGGTGGCAAGAACGTTGCCTTTTTTACTTTTCTTACTGCTCTAGTGCCTACAGTTGTTTCTAACACATAGCTGGCACTTAGGAAATGTTCACTGAATAAAAGATTGTGAAAATTCAAACATGGCTTTAATGGAAACTTTTATGAATTTAGAGTGAGCTCCAAATATCTATACCTAATACCAAAGCTTTACTTCTTGAATATCATTGCTTCAAGGAATAGGAATGTGTCAGCTATCAAATTGGGTATGTGCATGTATATGCTATATAAAATGTACTAGGTAAGCAATCATTATAGCATTAGAACTTTATGTATTATAAAATCAGAATATTCAGGTATTGAATTCTATCTCTAACCTCTTAAGATTCCCATCAATTAGATCAGGGATGGGCGTACTGCTGCCTGTAGGCCAAATCTGGCCTGCCACCTATTTTTATAAGTAAAAATTTTATTTTTTGTAAACATAGTCATGCTCATTTTGTTTACATATTGTCTAAGTTCTTTTTTTATGCTACAAAGGCAGAGTTGAATAGTTGCAACAGAGACTGTGTGGTCTGCAAAGCCTGAAATATTTGCTCTGACCCTTTTGTTTAACTGTTATTTTGGTCTATTTCAAGGACCTTCAAGATAGATTTGAAATTCAGCCAGGTGATTCTCATCTATTTATAAATGGCCTTCATGTTGATAGGAGTGTGTATGATCCTTTTAGGTAAGTATTACATAAGGTATTAGGTAAGTATTGACATAAATTATAGTTTATATAAAGGTAAACACTATCCTGAATTTAGCATTTGTCAAAATGCAAAGAATCACTTTAAAGGTAAAACAAACGTGTGTTTTTGACTGTGCGAACCAACTCTCTTATTTTGGTAGAGTACTCTACCAAAATGAGCAAGCCCAAGTGTTTTAGAATATCACATCTGGGAGAGTCTTTGGAGATACTTGTTCAGATGAATGTTAGACCTATACTTATTCCATTATTCTAAACTACTTATCCCATTATTCTAAACTATCTTTCATTGGAGAATAGGTTAGTGATTTAGCACAGAAGTTCTTTGGGGACTGGACTGAGCAGCCAGGGACCTCTACTTTCCACATGGGAACTGAAAGCAACATGAGGTGTTTCTTCAGAAGAAAGAAATTAAAGCATGGTGGCATGGTGGCTTACCTCTGTAATCCCAGCACTTTGGGAGACCAAGGTGGGAGGTTCACTTGAGGCCAGGAGTTGGAGACCAGCCTGGGCAACAAAGAGACTTCATCTCTACAAAAAATTTTAAAAAATTAGCCAGTTGTGGTGATACATGCTGTAGAGAGAGGCTGAGGCAGGAGCATTGCTTGAGGCCAGGAGTTGAAGAGTGCTTTGAGCTAATGATCATATCACTGCATTCCAGCCTGGGAAACAGCAAGACCCTGTCTCTAAAGAAAGAAAGAAAGGGAAGGGAAAGGGGAAGGGAAGGGAAATTAACAAGAATTTGAAGTGCTTATGTCCATCAGAAAAGAATTGTTTTTTTACAAAACATAAACATTATGAAATTCATAGATTTTTTTTTACATCAGAATATTTTGGGGGTACAAACATTTTGGTTACATGAATTAATTTTGTACAGTTTGAGTCAAAGTTATAAGTATGTCCATCACCCAGATAGTGTGCATTGTACCCATCAGGTGTGAATTTACCCATCCACTCCTTGTGCCCCCACCTACTTGATTTCCTTTGAATTTTCTTGCCATGATGTACACATGAGTGTTGATAATTTAGTTCCAATTTAATAGTGAGTACAGGTAGTATTTGTTTTTCCATTCTTGCAATACTTCACTTAGGAGGATAGTCTCCAGTTCTGTCCAAGTTGTTATAAAAGTTATTATTTCACCATTTTTTTTTTTATGGCTGAGTATCCATGGTATACATATACCACATTTTCTTAGGCCACTCATGAATTGATGGGGCCTTAGGTTGATTCCACATCTTTGCAATTGTCAGTTATGCTGCTAGAAACATTCGAATGCAAATATCTTTTTTATGAAATGTCTTTTTTTCCTTTGGGTAAATACTCAGTAGTGGGATTGCTGGATCAAATGGTAGGTTTACTTTTAATTCGTTGAGGTATCTTCATACTACTTTCCGCAGAGGCTGAACTAGTTTGCAGTCCCACCAACAGTATATAAGTGTTCCTTTCTCTCCTCATCCAGGCCAGTATCTCTTGTTTTGGGACTTTTTGATAAAAGCCATTCTCATTGTAGTTAGGTGATATCTCATTGCGGTTTTGGATTTCCCTGATGATTAGAGACACTGAGCATTTTTTCATATGTTTATTGGCCATTAGTCTATCTTCTTTTGAAAAGTTTCTGTTCATGTTTTTTGCCCACTTTTTAATGGGGTTGTTTGATTATTTTCTTGCTGATTTGCTTGAGTTCTTTGTAGATTCTGGTTATTAGCCCTTTATTGGATGCATAACATGCAAATATTTTCTCCCATTCTGTAGGTTGTTCTGTAGGTTGTCTATTCATTCTATTGATTGTTTCCTTGGCTATGCAGAAGCTTTTTAATTTAATCAGGTCCCATTTATTTATTTTTGTTGCCATGATTGCCCTTGGGGTCGTCTTCATAAATTCTTTGACTAGGCTGATATCTATAAGAATTTTTCCAACCTCTTCTTCTAGCGCTCTTAAAGTTTCATGCCTTAGGTTTAAGTGTGTTATCCATCTTGAATTAATTTTTGTGAATGGTGAAATGTGCAGATCCTATTTCAGTCTTCTACGTGTGGCTATCCGGTTTCCCAGCACCATTTATTGAATAGGGATTCTCTTCCCCAGTGTATGTGTTTGTCTGCCTTGTCAAAGATAGATGGCTATATGAGGATGGTTTTATATCTGGGTTCTCTGCTCTGATCCACAGGTCTATGTCTCTGTTCTTGTGCCAGTGCCATGCTGTTTTGGTTACTATATTCTTATAGTATAGCTTAAAGTCTGGTAAAGGGATGTCTCCCAATATGTTCTTTTTGCTTAAGGTTGCTTTGGCTATTTGGGATCTTTTCTGGTTCCATAGGAAGCGTAGAATAATTTTCTCTAGATCCATAAAAGATGACATTGGTTTTTTGATGGGGATTGCATTGAATCTGTAAATCACTCTGCATGGTAAAGACATTTTAACAATGTTGATTCTGCTGATCCATGAACATAATATGTTTTTCCATTCGTTTACATCCTCTGGGATTTCCTTCCTCAGGGTTTTGTAGTTCTCTCTGTAGAGGTCTTTCACCTCCTTAGTTAAATATATTCCTAGGTGTTTTATTTTCTTTGTTGCTATTGTGAAAGGTATTGAGTCTTTGATTTGGTTCTCAGTTTGACTGTTGTTGATATATATGAGTACTACTGATTTGTGCACATTGATTTTGTAACCTGAGACTTTGCTGAACTTATCAATTCCAGTAGTCTCTTGGCGGAATCTTTGGGGTTTTCTAGATATAAGATCATACGGTCAGCAAAGAGCAATAGTCTGACCTCTTCTGTCCCCGTTTGGATGCCCTTGATTTCCTTCCCTTGTCTGATTCCTCTGGCTAGGACTTCCAGCACTATGTTGAATAGAAGTGGTGATAGAGGGCAACCTTGTCTGGTTCCAGTTCTAAGAGGGAATGCCTTCAGTTTTTCCCTGTTTAATATGATGTTTGCTATGGGTTTGTCATATATGACTTTTATAATATTTAGGTATGTTCCATCTATGCCTATTTTGTTAAGTGTTCTTATCATAAAAGAGTGCTGAATTTTGTCGAATGCTTTTTCTGCGTCTAACAAGAGGATCATGTGGTCTTTATTTTTGCTTCTATTTATGTGATGAATTATATTTACTGATTTACATGTGTTGAGCCATCTTTTGCATCTCTGGGATGAAGCCCACTTGATTGTGTTGGATTATTTTTTTTGATATGCAGCTGAATTTGGTTACCCAGGATTTTATTGAGAATTTTTGCATCTATATTCATAAGGGATATTGGCCTGTAGTTTTCTTTTTTTGTTGTGTCCTTTCCTGGCTTTGGTATCAAGGTGATACTGCCTTCGTAGAACAAGTTGGGGAGGATTCCTTCTTTCTTTATGTTACAAAATAATTTCTGCAGTATAGGTACCAGTTCTTCTATGTAGGTTTGTTAAAATTTGACTGTGAATCTGTCTGGTCTGGGACTTTTTTTTGTTGGGAGATATTTTATTGCTGCTTCAATTTCATTACTTGATATTGGTCTGTTCAGGAGTTCTGTTTCTTCCTGATTGAGCCTAGGGAGATTGTATGTTTCTAAGAATTTTTCCATTTCCTCCATGTTTTCAAGTTTATGTGCATAGAGATTTTTATAGTATTCAGAGATGATATTTTGTATTTCTGTGGTATCAGTTGTACTAGCTCCTTTTTCATTTCTGATTGAACTTACAAGGGTTTTTTTCTTTTTTGTTTCTAGTTAATCTAGTGAGAAGCCTGTTAATTTTGTTCATGTTTTGAAAGAACCAACTTTTTGTTAATCTTTTGTATAATTCTTTTGTTATTGATTTCATTTAGTTCTACTCTGACCTTACTTATTTGTTGTCTTCTGCTGGGTTTGGGATTGGTTTGCTCTTCGTTTTTCAATTCCTTGAGATGATTCATTAGATTGTTGATTTGTGATCTTTCTGTCCTTTGGGTGTAGACATGTGTGGCTATGAATTTTTACCCTGTGATTGCTTTTGCTGGATCCCACAGATGTTGATAACTTGTGTCCCTTTTGTCATTTAGTTTAAAGAATCTTTTGATTTGAAATTAAAGGATGCAAGGTGCTATCGAGTATCTTAAGTCAAAAAATAATTCTCAAAATTGCTCAAGGGTATAATTAGGAAGGCTTTTCTTTATCATTGGCCGTTCACCCATAAATTAAAGTCATGAGCCAAACAAAGAGTTACTTTTATAGAGAAACATAAAACTACTTTAAAACAATGTTTGAAACATAAGATGAATTTAGCAAACATAATACTTTAGTTCAGATATTTCATTTTAATTTACTTGAATATACTTTCATTGAACCAAAATTAATAAAATATTTAAGTTCCATTTTCTTATCAATTTGGAAATATATAAGAAAATATATTGGAAAGACTGAGAAGTTGATTTGGAACTGTTGTTTTACTCAATATTTTTTATAATTTTATCTCAAATGGGGCTTTTCTCTTTATTTAGTTGAATCCTTCGACCTAGTATTGGAAAAATAATAACCTAAGATATATAGGATGAACTACACATAGAAAGAGTAGAGAAGTTTTTAGGTCCTGACTTGTAAATTTCCGGGGAACAAAAATTATATCTGTACTCAGGAGCATTGAAAGCAGGTTTAAAAGGAGGAGTACGATGGTATATAAAATTTTAGAAAGTTTTCTATGACAGTGTATAGGCAAATTTTCACAGCAGCAACATGTTCATGCATGATTTAGATAGTCTGTATGTTACTCAAGAAATGTAACTCCCTTGGCTCTTCCACCTGGTAATTAGAGATCTGGAAGATGTGTGCTACATTTCTGTTTTTCATTGATGTGATCACTAATTATGGCTATTACGATTCCCTTAGAGGAGACAGAGAAAATACGTGAGAATATTTATATCTTCTGATGTTTTTGAGGATAACAATCAAAAGGTTATCAGAAAAAGATCAGAGGATGTGGAATAAAATCAATGTAAAGAACAGAAGGAAGAAAATGATAGGGAAATAGAGGAAGGAAAATGGCATTTTACATAGACATTATAGGGAGAGAGGTCTTAAGCAACCAGTACTTCAGAATTGTCCATTTGGGAAAAAGACAGGGAGTAGGGAAGTATTTTGTGCTGCCTTCACATCTCCTGTCAGTCACTGCTTTGCTGGGTTGTGGAGAACCAACAACATAGCCCATCGATGCTCCCAGGGGCTCTTTTCCCTCTGATCCTGGAGGCAGTGGGAGAAGTCTAAACCTCCATGGGTCAGGTCAGCATTGGTTGAATAAAGGCCTGGATCTCACCCCCAGGGAGGCTGAGTAGTAGAAGCATGTGGCAGTGACTAGGGCAAAGACACGTAGCACTGATGAAGTATAAAGAGGGTCTTATTTATTCACATTTGGAATTCTATCGTAGCCCATTAAGGAGCCCCTTATACATCTTTGCCTCTCAATAGTTACCTCAGCTATGGACTTGGTAAAGAGTAGTTTAAAAATTCAAATTCCCAAACTTTTTGTCAGTGAGATATTTACTGTTGATGTCACTGTTTACAGTAATACTTTAAGATATATCAAATTATTATATGTAATAAGAAATTTTAATTTGTATTCCAAACATATGTGAACTTTAATACTTTAATGGGGCTTCCCCTGTACTGAAATTTTACACATCTTATTTTTGTGGTCGGTTTATCAAGAGTGCCCTGATATATTTTTTTCTTCATTTTTGGCTTGCTCAGGGCTGATTATATCCTCACTACTTTGGTAAAGAATACAATATTTTTTGTTATCTCTTAAATACTAATAAAGTTTTATTACCACTAAAAATAAAAGCATATAAGGTTACCCTGGATAACTAATTAGAAGAACTATTTGTCTTATCTGTTAATGAGTTTAATTTAATAATATATTTTCCTGCTATTAAGAAAAATAACAATAAAACTTGTTCCTAATGCTTGAGAAATGTATCAGACTTTAGAAGATTTTTTTTATTGGAAAATCAAAATAAAACATTTCTTTTTTTTGAACGTAAAGTATTTTGGATATGCTGAAATTAGAAGGAAAAATGATGAATGGCCTTCACAATCTGGGGATCAACGGCGAAGATATGTCCAAATTTTTAAAATTAAATTCATCTGTTTGGGAACATACCTATGTATTAGATATTCGGCATTCTTCTATAGTGGTAAGTATTCGTGTAATTTCTTATTTTAAAATCTTTAGTATGTTTAAGGCTTAACATAAAGGGAAATTTGGCAGGCCTGAGAATAAATTTACACATTTTGGAAGATTTCTCAATGAAAACAAAAAGTATAAATATAGACACATCTTCTCTCCCCTTTGCAACTTCATTCCTCTTCCTCATATTCTCTGTATTTCCCTATAAGAACACCTACTCACTCTTATTCAGTATCCTTTCCACCTTTAAAGATAAAAACAAAACAACAAGAACAACAGAATAACCACATGAATAACAACAACAATATAACACCAAATATGTAGTTAAAATATGAATATGAGACATACCACCTTAACAAAATGAAAGTCCTGCCTAAGTAACTTGCATTGGCCTCATGATGTTCTGGTCTATGTATTACAGCCTGAGTGATCTTTTTTTTGAAATCTGATCATACCACCCTCCCTTGCTTAAGTACAAAAGTAGTCTTTAGTATGGCCTATGAGGCTTCAAATGGCCTGCTCCCACCTTTTATTTCTTAGACTGTGAAGTATTCTTTTCACCACTTTCCTTTATCTTGTGCTTGGAAAATACTTTTTTCTTTCTCTATCCAGTTAAGTGTTGACTCTTGCTCTTTTTTCAGACTTCACTTCGAACAGTCCTTTCTAAAAGAAGCTTTCCTTAAACAATCCAGTATAGATGTTTTTTTAATAATGCACATTGTGTCAGGGAGTCCCCTAAAACTATCTTTTGGTCCACTGATTTGCTAGAAGGATTTGCAAAACCCAGTTGTTATGCTCCTGGTTATGCTGACTAACCTCATACTTCTTAACTGAGACCTTGCAAGCCAAAAGGGATTGGGGTCCCATTCTTAGTCTTCTCAAACAGAATAATGCCCAGTTTAGAATTCTGTGTCCTGCAAAACTAAGTTTCATGTATACAGGGGAAATAACGTCATTCTCAGACAAGCAAACACTGAGGGAATTTGTTAAGATAAGACCTGCCCTGCAGGAAGTACTCAGAGCTGTATATTTCATGGCCCATCACAATAAACACTAATCAGTGTAAAATCACCCAAAAGCTAAAGATCAAAGGTCAGCTACCACTATGGCTCAGTTCCCTCAGGGCATCATGACAGGGGCCAGATGATACTTACACACGCAATGGGTTGCATTAAAGGAGTGGAGCACTGAGCTTAGGGAACCCAAATTTTATAATAGGCAGTAAACATGCCTGACCTTGCTCCAGAGCAACTCTTTACTACGTAAACATCCTTGAAAAGAAAGTCTGGAACTGAGGCAGTCATTGACTCTGCTCATAAAATGTGCAGAAGTGTTGAGGGCCCATGGAGACTTGTCTTCCAATAAGTCAGTGCATGGTTGTCGCTCCGGGAAAATTGACAAAAAGCACCAGCAGACATTGGCAAGAGATCTAAGTTTCTTTAATGTAGGTAAAGGATGCAGCTAATAGAACACACAGGCCTGTAGTGTAGGAAACTCAGTAGCACTGTTGGTCAGAGGGGCAGGCTTCCCTAGCTTTCAGTTTCCAAGGTGCTCAGCGAGAGCTACTGCATATGTTGTTCAACTTTTGTGTACTGCCCTTGGACACCTGGCAGAGAGAATGGGCTACACTCATGAGCCCATTTCTCCTGGCCAAACCCTGTTCCTATAAGAGGAAGGGGTTACATTCTTTTGTAACTTGTCTTACTGAAGGGAAACACCTTTATTCAGTTTGTATACCCACAGGTGTTACAGTTTTACAACTTAACGGAAAAGGACTTTATGTGTAGCAATAGGCCTGCACCCAGCTCCAGTGGTACCACCTGATTAGCATGAGCATCCTATCTAGATTCTTACAGAAGCTTGCCATCCCCACTCTTACCAGGTTTTTGTTTTGCTTTATTTCATTTTTTACTCTTCTGACCTGTTGCAACTTTTCTGCAAACCCTAGCTTTCAACCTGTCTGTATATCAGGTGCAAGTAACTTGTAAAGAATGATTTTCAGCTGCACCACAGCTTGCCGGACACAGACTTCAGGCCTGCCTGAAATCTCATTCTATAATTCACCCACTGTCCCAAGATTCCTAACATACAATGGGAGCACAGTATTTTGACTTTTCAAAACGTTTTCACAAAACAAATACTTATCATGATTATTTATGATAGCAACTAGTCCTGCCCAGTGAAGGAACAGTATTGTAGAGTAAATAAAGCAGTTCACATTTCTAAAGTAATTCAGTTATTTGTTCTCTATGCTATTTTTTTCTTTTTTGTAAGACATCAGGCACAGGCAATAGTATTACAGATTGAGTATCTTTTATCCAAAATGCTTGGGACCAGAAGAGTTTAGGATTTTAGATTTTTGTTGGATTTGGGAATATTTGCATATACATAATGAGATAACTTGGGGATAGGACCCAAGTCTAAACATGATATTTATTTATGTTTTATATATCCTTTATACTTATAGCCTGAAGGTAATTTAATAAAATATTTTTAATTTGTGCATTAAACTAAGTTTGTATTTATTGAACCATCAGAAAGCAAAGGTGTTAAGAGTGGCATTTTCTACTTGTGGCATCATGGGGGTTTGGATTTTGTAGCATTTCAGATTTTCAGATTAGGGGTGTTTAACTGGCAGTAGAGTTGACTTATCTCTTGAGTATTATGTTTAGGGACTTTCACAAAATACCGAAAGTTCTGTTTAACTATAGTAACTAATTTAGATGCTAAAATAATCAGTATATGGCCCCTGGCAGCCCTTTCTTCAAACTGACCTCTTTATCCTTTGAACACTACGCCCTTCTGAGAAATTGTCCTGCAGATCTTGCCTCTTTTTCGATGTGCATCAGCCTATTCTCCAAGGCACTAACTATTCATTTACCAAGTGTCTTTTGGTGGAAAATAGTACTCAAGACTAGTATCTGGTCATTAGATGTACACTTCATATTGTTTTGCATAAAATATTCAAAGTAGAAAAGAGTCATGAAAAACTGTTTTCACAGAGCAAGAAAATACTGTCTTCTTTTAATAGGACATATATTTATGTTGATAGTTTTAATTAACCTCTACCTTTACTTCATTCCTTGCTCTTATGAGAGTCTTCAAACCAGTTTCCCTGTTTTCATTAATTTTAATATGCCCTGTTATATAATGTCTTAATAATGTGTTCACATTACAGTTTTGGCCCTCCCTCCCGTACCTCCACCAAAGTTAGAAGTCTCTTTTTTGACTCTTTGGCCTTAGTGCCCTGGTATTGCCTTCAAAGTATGCAGGTTCAGACTGTCCGCCTTGTAGCATCATTTGCCTATAAACTATCTGAAAAGAAAAAGAAATTGCAATATCTTTCCTAAGGAAAACTAAAATATAAATTTTCATAAAGTTAGACAGTAACATGAAGGAAACAAAGACAGATTAAGGTTTTTTGGACTTACCCAAAACTCTCCTTTTGCTTTTCACTTTCATGGTAACAGTGTCATCATTTATCTTTTATCACAGCCAGCTTTAGTGTTGAACTTTCACATAAAAAACATGTTCATTATCACACTATTGTAGCACTCAACTTTTTAAATGTCAATTAAAAATGTCTGAAAATACAACCAAAATACTGTTAAGAATCATAATCATAATGGATCTTTAAAGCTTAAAAATTCCAAGTGTAATAATTTCTTTAGGTATATATTTTCATAACATTGCCTTGATTCAGTAAGAGTCACTCTACAAAAGACAAAAGACATTTGGATCATAGCATATTTTCATCATGGTTTTTATATAGTTGCATTACATTTAGCTATCCGCCCCCCCATTTACTACTAAATTATAGACACTCTTGATCAATCCTAGAGCTTTTTATTTTTGCATGAACATGGACAATTTAACAAGTTTTAGCTACAAAGAGTGGGCTTGATGACAATAGTCAAATTTTTGTGTGAATTAAGACATGTCAGCCTCCCAGTTTCATAATCTGTGATACTCAGACTGTCTTCATCGAGGGAAAAACCCACACAAACTTGCTTTTCTCTTGCGACTTGGTAATAGGTTCCAGTAAGTTTCATAGATGGAGAATATAGGTGGCCCTCCATGTTTGTGGGTTCTACATCCCTGAATTCAACCAACCGTGGGTGAAGATATTTGAAAAAAGAAAACAAAAAATAACAATATAACAAAAAATAATACAAATTAAAAAAATACAGCATAACTATTTATATAACATTTACATTGTATTATTTATTATACATAATCTAGGGATGATGTAAAGTATATGGGAGATTGTGAGTAGGTTATATGCAGAAAGTCTACCATTTTATGTAACAGACTTGAGCATCCTTGGATTTTGGTATCCCCAGGGGGTCCTGGAAGCAATCCCCCATGGATATTGGGAGGGGGGGTTGTGTGGTTTTGCCAAAATCTTAATAGGCTGACCAGGGATTATGTTTTTATCTTGGATCCTACTGCAGCCAAAGGCCATCATTTCTTTCTTTTTTGGTTTTCTCCCTTTTTTTCTTTTTTCTTTCTGTGGTTTGTCAGAAGTACTAGAATATTACTTCTCAAACTACCATAGTGAAGGAACAGATTTTTTTTTCCTAATCTGTTACCAACCAATATGTTGTCCTGCTTTTATGTATCTTGTGCTAGATGTGACACACCATAGGAGTTCAGCAAACCCCAACTGGCCTATAGTTGTGTTCAGTGAAATGATTACTACAAGTTATTGAACACTTAATTTCTGTACTTGTCTCATAGGCTAGTAAACAGTCTACAGACCATATGTTTAGTTGCACTGTACCTGAGGGTCTCATTTTGTCTATGCAGGTGCACTTGCTTTTGGTCAGGAAAAGCAGGACTGCTTAAAGATTCTGTGTGATTCCTAGTTCCATTGGGAATGGAGTGCAAATTGACCTTACCACAGGGCTGCCAAAGTCTCACGCTCAGCCTTCTTTGGATCAAGACAAGGTCTGCTTCCCCTTTGGGGGTAGACTCATCTGCACTTGTATCTCCCTTTCTTTCTTTTACTCAGACTGGATAATCTCAGTTGACCTACTTTCAAGTTTATTAATTCTTCTGTCTGCTCAAATGGGCTGTTGAGCTGCTCTAATTAATTTTTCATTTCAGTTATTATACTTTTGAACTGCAGAATTTTGATTTGGTTCTATTTATAATTTTTATCTGTTTATTGATATTCTCTTATCTGATGAGTTTTTTAATGCTTTCCTTTAGTTATTCAGAAATAGTTTCCTTTAGCTCTTTAGCTCATATTTTCAACAGCTAGAGTAAAACATTTGTCTAGTAAGTCCAATGTCTGTGTTTCCTCAGGGAATGTCTATTGATTTTTTTTCCCCTGTGTATGATCATCTTCATTGTCGTGCCTCTTAATTATCTCCTTCATTCGAATGCCTCTTCTCTTAATTTTTGTTACAAACAGAATATTTGGGATATTATAGTGTGGTACTTCTGGAAGGTCATATCTTAACCCTGCGCAGAGTTTGTTGTTGTCTTTGTTCTTTGTTTAGCGACTTCTCTAAACTAATTTTGTACAGTCTATATTCTTTCTTACATGCGGCCACTGAAGTTTCTGTTCAGAGATTAACATAAATGCCTAGAACCAAAAAATCTCCCAGTCTTTGCAGGGAGGCTCTGTATGTGTGGTGGGTAAGGGAAGAGGGAGTGGCATACATTTAGTACTCAGCCAGGAAGCTTCACTTCCGGCTTACAAAGAGCTTCAAGGTCAGCCAGAGGTGAAAGCTTAAGGCCTTATCACATCTTTCCTGAGAATGTGCAAATGCCTGGGCATGCCCAGAGCCTTCTAGATTCCAAAGAATATGTCAGAACTTCTCATAGTTCCCAAAACATCTCATTTCCCAGCCATTCTTCACTATTTTTTTGGTGAATCTGTTGTTTGTCCCAATTGTTTTCTGTTGCCTCAGACAATAGTGACTAAAAATATGTCCTTGTAAATGTTTTCCACAAATTGGGGTAGCAACTTTAACAGAAGGCAAGTTGTGAGTTAGGCATGATAAAGGCAAGTCTTTTCTTCTGCACAGCCAAGGAAATAATTAACAGAGCAAATAGACAACCTCTACAGAATGGGAGAAAATATTTGTAAGCTATATGTCCAATAAAGGACTAATGACAGAATCTACAAAGAACTCAAGCAAATCAGCAAGAAAAAAAATCAAACACTACCATTAAAAAGAGGGCAAAAGACATGAACAGAAGCTTTTCAAAAGAAGATAGACAAATCATCAATAAACATATGAAAAAATGCTCAGCATCACTAATCATCAGGGAAATGCAAATTAGAACCACAATGAGAAATCACCTTACCCCATTCAGAATGACCTTTATTAAAAAGTCCGAAACAGTAGATACTGGCATGGATGCAGAGAGAAAGGAACGCTTATACACTGTTGGTGGGACTGCAAATTAATACGACTTCTGTGGAAAGCAATGTGGAGATTCCTCAAAGAACCCAAAAGTCGACCTACCATTTGATCCATCAATCCCACTACTGGGTATTTACCCAAAGGAAAAAAAGTCATTTTATCAAAAAGACACCTGCACTTGAATGTTTATTGCAGCACAATTCACATTTGCAAAGATGTGGAATCAACCCAGATGCCCATCAATTCATGAGTAGATTAACAAAATGTGGTATATGTATACCATGGAATACCACTCAGCCATAAAAAAAGATGCCATTTGCAACTATTTGGATGGAACTGGAGACCATTATCCTAAATGAAGTATCTAAAGAATGGAAAAACAAATACCACATGTAATCATTATTAAATTGGAACTAACCAACAAGCATACATATGCACAGGGGGAAGTACAACTCAGTGGAAATCAGGGAGGGGCGAGGACGGAGGAGGGGATGGGTAAAAACTTACCTAACAGGTACAATGAACAATATCTGGGTGACAGACACTCTTATAACCATGACTCAAGTATTATAAAAGTGATTCATGTAACCAGAATTATTTGTGCCCTGTAATACTCTGAAATAAAAAAAAAAAGGCAAGTCTTTCGAACAGGGTTTCTAGGGATTCGCCAGACAGTTCAAAACAAATAATTATAATTCTCTCAGAATGAGGTCCATTCTTTTCCTTCCAGTACTTGGTTTTGAGAATGCAAGCTGTTATTTTCAAGGCTATTGATGAGCTTGAGAGCAGGGAATGAGGGTAGGGTAATTTATAACACCACAAATGTCACTTTTCTTACCAAGGTTCAGCCATTTTTCATGAGTAAGCACTGTCAGGGTTACTCTAAACTTTTGATTAGTTTTTATATTTCTGAAGAAGTCAATCCTATAGGTTTTGCCAATTTTTCCTTCTATATAAGGATGGACTTTTGGAATTTCTTACATCATTTAGTTGATGTCACTCTCTAAAGAAAAGAAAAAAAATGTGAATATAAATCTTGTAAGTTCTTTGCTTCTCCCAGAAAGAGTCATCCTCCAACACCATAATCCATTTTGTATTAATTTTTTCTTGACCTATATGGCTCCTTGGACATTGAGGAGATCATCTTATAGGTTTTAATTTATATATGGTATTTCTATTCCATTTATTCAATGTCTTAGTAACTCAATAGATATAGTAGCCAGGGTTATGACCAACAGAACTAATGGAAGTAAATTACTGGAATATCACTGCCAGTTCTTCGTGCAACTTTATGACGCCACTCTTCCAATTATTGTTGCTGCTTCTGTATATTCACTTGAGACCAAAGAAATGGACAGTTCAGTCCCTATGGGCCTATTCAAAGTGATGGCCAGTGTTGTCTTAATCTTACACAGTGGATGAGGATAGTACCTCAATCAGTCTACCCAATATCCATCCTATCATTAGATCATTGCTAGAGTTTTCTAACTAGTGTCTGTGATAAGAATCCCCTAGGGCAAATGGAGATTCCCAGGCCCTGTTCTCAGATTCTGATTTAGTAGATCTGAAGCAGGGCCAAAGAATCTACATTTTGAATAAACACCCCAGTTTATTTTGATCCACACCAAAGTGTGGATGACTACTTCCCATCATTAATCAAGCTCAAGGGGAACTCATACATAAAGCTTAAGGCCAGTTTCTCTCTTAAAATGAAAAATAATGACGGACCACTAAAGGGGTCAGATATTCACATTCTATACTCGATGCCTTTTTTTGCTCTAGCCTGGAATTCCCACAGAAGAACTGTTAATTAATATAGACACTGCCCACTGATTCTACAGAGATTTCCCATTAACAGGGGATTCCTTAACATATTGTGAGGGTCCATAGAACTTGTTCCCATTACCTTCACATCTCAGCAAGAATTACCTCAGAAACATAAACAAGATAAACTATGACTGACTTTCTCCAGAGAGGCCAAAATTCTCCCATTTACCTCTGGACTAATAGGACAAATTGTAGAGGAAATAAGCTAATCCCAGATCCTTATTATTCTTGTTTACCACTAAAATAGAAATTATTGCAACTTTACATTGTTATCCTTACTCAGATGTCTTTAGACATCTTAAATATATCCAAAACTGATTTACTCCATCTTTACTTTTCCATCCCTTCCCTGGAAAAGCCTGCTTCTTTTGGAGTCCCTATGCCAGTGTTCAATAGTCTTCTGAACCCCATGAATTACCCTAGATTCCACCCTCTTACTCGTCCTTCTGTGTGTGTGTCTGTTAATTCTGTCAACTTTTCTCTAAAATCACTGCCTCTGATTTGATTCAGCCCACAGTAAAGTCTTGTCTAGATTACTATAGAAGCCTCCTAATTTTTTCAAGTATTGTTTTGTCCCATTCTTTCTCTCCTCTCCTCTTGGACTTTTAGTTACGTATTTGCTAAACCTTTTTCCTGTGTTCCTCATCTCTCTCACACTTTGTTTTGGTTTATCTAATACTTTTTTCTGTGTACTTTAGTGTATGTTATATTGATCTGTCATCCTGTTTAGTAATTAGATTAGTTTACTAATCCCTGTCTCTCTCTGTGTCCAGTCTGCAATTAAACCCATCGAATAAGTTCTTACAGTTCTTAGTTATAAATACTATGTCTTGATTCTTAAATATCCCTTTGATTCTTTTTTATAGATTTTAGTTCCCTGTTAAAATTTTCCATCTTTTCATCTATCTTTGTACTTTTTAAAAAATCTATTAGTCTTAGTTATTTTAAAGTCCTTGCCTAAGTTATCTCTCGGTCTCTTTTTATTGTCTTTTTTTTTATCTTGGATTTCAATGTTTGATCTTTTCGTTTTGCATGGCAGTTTTTGATTAGAGCCAGAAATTGATGAAAAGCTGTAGAGACAGAGATTGTTAAGGTTTGTTCTGGGAGCATGAGTGCCAGGTGCTCATTTGCACCCATTGAGGCTTATTTTTAGGCTTTGTGAGGGCTGTTCTATTTTGTGTTTGTCTTGTAGGATCTGGCCCTATTGGGTCTCAAATGAAAAGTCCACAGTGGTTAGTACTTGAATTCCACCTTGAACTCTGGTCTGTCTTCTCAGTACCATGTTATAGATGTGGCTTCAACCTCTCAGTTTCTCTTTCCTCTTAGCTTTTTTGAGGCATGTTGACACATGTATGTGCAGGTAGGAGTCAGCAAATGACTTGAGAGGACTTCGTATGGAAATTTGTCTGGTTTCTTTCCTTCAGTTTCCTCCTCTCCTGAGTTCCCCTCACCCTGCAATCCCAGCATTCTGGCAGCCCTTATTTGGACTTCTGCTTTCCAGCTCAATATGACTGTCACTTTCTGTTTGAATACTGTTCCTCCAGGCTGCAGTTTGCAAAAGGCCTTAGGGATGAAGTGGAGGTGAATGTGGAGCTTGCCTCTTATGCCTCCTGCTTTCCAAGATTCTAACTACTCACTTGTTGGTTGTGTGTTGCTGCCCCCGCTACATGCCTCTAAACAGTGGTTTATATGTTTTCTTCAGTTTTTATAATTGATTAGAACTAGACATCTAA
>NW_012148197.1:2768112-2768786 GCF_000956105.1 Propithecus coquereli | reverse complement strand
AGATTTATGGATTCTTTTCTAGTGGATTAATGACTTAGAAAATGATGGTATGTATGTTCCATGGCCTACAAGTTGCCAGGAACTTCTGAAACCAGTATTCCCTGGAAGTACACCAACCATAAGGCGTAATTTTCATAATTTGGTGAGTTCTATATTTTGATTATTTATATATCCCTTTTAAACATATCCCTTTTAAACATTCTTTTTGTATTACCCTTCTGTTGGTAAATAGGCATCTGAGTTGTAAAGAAGGAAAAATTTGCCTGATGCAACAAGCTTCAAGTGTCACGGCTGACAGGGTATCAAAAACTAGCAATGTCACATAATCTGTCTCTTATTAATCAGCCTTCATATCATTTTATAATATCAGTATTAATGTTACATTTACATTTCTCAAAGGAATTTATGATAGAACTTTTCTTCATTCTATGTCATGACTAATGATCAAAGTGTAGTACATTTCAGGGAAAAATACATAAATACCACTTTGTCATCTATGCATATAATATTAAATATCCAAATAACCTTTTTGGAAATTTGAAATCTGGAGAAAACAAGTAGGACTTTATTTTTCTTTTCACATAGTAAGAGAATATCTTATTTGTTAAAACAAACTTGAGCAAGCAGTTATGTTAATGCTATTTTTTTGATCAAAATTCAATTTCTATTTCCTT
>NW_012148197.1:2765418-2767981 GCF_000956105.1 Propithecus coquereli | reverse complement strand
AAAATTTCAGGTAGTATAAATTAAGCCAACCCTAATTAGACTAAACCCAAATTTCATGAAAATTCTAAAGTGTTAAAATAGTGATTATATACTATATTTCTTTTAGGTTCTGTTTATTGATCCTGCTCAAGAATATACCTTGGATTTTTTAAAACTGGCTGAACTTTTTTATTTTCATAAAATTCCTCTTAGGTAATTATCAATTTATAACATTAGATTGTCAACTGAAGGAAATCTAATGATGTTCATATTGTGTTACACAGAGTATTAATGTGGAACTCAAAGTAATGGTTAGCCATAGTGCCTGACACAACAGAGCTGTGTGTTATAAAGTGTTATATACCTTTATGATAGACTGTGTTAATCAAAGCTAAGTGATAATCGTATTTACCCTTTTACCTTCCTGAGAGAATAATCTAATCACTCTGGACACTTGTACAAGGGTCCATCTCTGTCTCCCTATCTTAAGAGTACACAGACCCTTTTTGTCCAGAAGCACATGGTCATTTGATAATGTCACCACCAGAGAGAGAGTTTGACGTCTTGCAGGAATCCATTAGCTATGTGGATTTTGGTGAATATGCATTACAATCAAACTTTTCAAGTAATAATATTAAAATATTCCCCTTTTTCCCTATCTACTAATACATTTCCACCATCTAGATGTTGTAGTCTAATAATATTTAAAAATAGAGGTTTATTGTGATTCAGGAGGTAGTTGTGACATTCCTTATTTATCTTCTTTTCCCAGAATTGGTTTTGTGTTCATTCTTAATACAGATGATGAAGTTGATGGAGCAGATGATGCTGGAGTTGCTCTTTGGAGAGCTTTCAACTATATTGCAGAAGAATATGATGAATCAGAAGCATTTATTTCTATAGTATATGTGAGTTTATGCACTGAATATAATTTCTTTAGATGTACACTTGTTATAATTATTTATTATAACATTTCAAAGTTTATGAAAACTATCATGGGAATTAATATAGATAATGAATTTGATTTTTACAACTCCCTACTGAAGTACATAATATTGTCCCAACTTTATAAATTAGGCAACTGAAGCTTGGCCAAAATATATGAATATACTTAGTTTAGCCAGCCAATAAAGGAATTTAAATTGTATATATAAGTTTGGATGAGAACATATTAAAAGAAAATGATTATTCAAGGAAGAATTATTGAACTAGGTCTTGGATAAAGTCATGAATAAAGTGATGGTTGCCAGGTTAAATATTCTAAATGGTAAAGTATATAGACACTTTCTAGGGAATTTCAAAGAAGGAGGATATCACTTAGTGATAGCAAATTGTGTAAAAGAGGTAAGCTTCATATTGAGTCTGACAAAGACACTGTTTGAGAGAAGTCAGAAATTGGTAAGAACCTGACTAAGGAAAAACAGACAGAAAAACGAGATTATTTCGTAATTGAGGTTTTAAAATTCTGTTGTGGCTTGTTGTGGAAATATAAATATATTAAAGAACTATTTTGTTATTATGAAGAAAAGTCAAGGTGTAGCTCAAAAAATAACTTCATTTGATTTTTATATTCATTGGGCTTTAGCTTGTCAATGAATATTATAACAAGGAATGACTCTTCTTCAAACTGAGAAAGAAATTTTGAAAGCATTATAAATTTCTTACCCTACTACTCTGGCTCCCAGGAAAATCACGAAGTACTTCATTAATTCACTGAACTCTAGGATATAGAAACTACACTTCAGTAAGTTAGGGGTAAAATATTGCAACGGAATATGTGTCAATATTATATTTCACTATTAGTTTTACTAACTTAGTGGTTTATAAGGGACTTAGTCAAATTGACTTACATCTTTTATTAAGATCCAGCTACTTTATTGTAAAAAGATCAGTATGATATTCTAAACTAAGAAACCTGATCAGAAATTATCTTTACATAGGTTATCTTAATTATCAATATTGAATCTCTTCTGTAAGCGTTTTGTATCAGACATTAATTTGCATGTGATGGCAAATAATCTATGGCATTCAGCACAGTGCTGTATAATCTCTTGGAAAACCAAATTGCATTTGAAACCATAGGGTTCAATCAAAGCAGCATAGAAATATTAAATATGTGACACAGCATATAAGTTGTAATAAACAATTAGAAGCAGGAGGAGAGGGAAAGGGAGAAATAAATGAGGAAGAAACATTTAGAGAAAGCGTATTATGTCCTCACTTCAGCAGCACATATACTAGAGAAAGCATATTAGAATCCTCTGGGATCTGTAATGTGAGATAGTTGGTAGTTATTCAAACTGTGCTTATGATCTCCAAATTATTTTATCCCATAATCTGGTAGAAAATCATATTATTGAGCCAACATTCTGTTGGGAGTGTACTGTGTCCTTTAGATGACTGGGCTTCATTAATTTGGAATAATTTGAACAAAATACAGTTTTTTAGTAAAATACGTGAATTATAAAATGCCTTTAAAACTATTTCATTGCTTTTAGTGAGCAAATTATCTGATTTAAATAATTTGAAAGTATATTATCAGGAGAGAGGTAGACTATAAAACCAAAATAATAATAAAAATATA